>NC_059370.1:31776015-32104539 GCF_019703515.2 Myxocyprinus asiaticus | reverse complement strand
TATATATATAATTTTCTTTTTTTTTTCTTTTTTTTTTTTTACAAGTTTTGACTTGTCTGGCACCCGAACAATTTGATTCAATTTACCTTTATTAATTCTTCTAATTTAATTTGGGACAGCCACCGTTACAAGCTAATATGATTGTTTTCCCAGCATGGGCCAAGGTTTACTAAGCTCTGGTCTTCCAGCACAGAGGCGACCATTGAATTTATAATTAACTTGTGAGAAAATGTGGTATTTTTTCTATTAGAAGAGACATCTTGTCAATTACATTCCTCACAAAGATAGTTGCAGCACTTCCTGTTGGAGGAAAGGTCAATAGCTGAGCATAATGAAAAATTGACTTAAAGCAGCAGAGAGCTCAGGCTTTACTCTGATGGAGAAGCAAATGTGATTTTTCGCATATCATTTTCTCTTCCATTTGAAAGTTTTATACAATCACCTCTTAATAAAGTAGTGTTGTGGAGGCCAGTCTATCAAGACTGAGAAGTGGAAAAATTGAGTTTTAATGGAGAAATGACAGGAGCGGTAGCCTTATGAGTGACATTTATAAGTAAAGACAGGCAAGGGACTAATGGCCTCTGAAATTTTCAGGACAGAGAAAAATTGTCTCCCTGCACTATAACAGGGCAGACATAACCCCTACCATATTATAAATGAAATGTACATTTAATTGGTTCTTATCTATGCAGACCTGCACTGATGTATCTTAAAGCAACCTAATTACTGGTAATATGTATGCTGCTGCTCCAGAGAGGACCCCATTTTTTTTATTAAAACAAAAAGCATAAATCAAATGTTTAGAAACAGAAAGACTGTATTGTAATTGTGTAAAATATAGCTACTTTAGCACCAGTTAGCTGTGACTTGATGGGCAAGAAGCTAGAAGAGGTAAATGTGTCAGTATAATAACAATACCACATGCAAATGTGAAAAGTTTAGTGATAATGTCAAGAAAAATAAATACTGCACTAAAAACAGCAACTACAACAGACGAAACCTGGAAAGGAGATGGTGTGAGAAGGTTTCTGCTCAGTACAAACAAAATAATCAAACATCATGCTAGAAGTGCACTCATGTCACAGGCTAATTATTAAATGTGCTGAATGTTATTAACAACGTACAGCTGACTTTGGAATGTCTATGTTTATTTTATTATTTATTTGAAGGTAGGAAATGTCCTCATCCTTTAATAGTTACTTAGCAATCCATTCTCTCTCCATCTGACAAAATCAGAGATGCACATGTAGCGAAATTATATGTAAATAATTAATTAATTTGTTTATGAATCTTGGCCGCATTCGACCACCATTATATGTAGCGAATTACATCAAATAACTAATATTCTCCCACCATTATATGTAGGGAAACAGTATGTGTGAGCTAGGAATTACATTAAACTGTCCTTATTCTACATTATTATGTAAGGAAATTTATAATGGAATTAGTCGCATTCGACAACCTTTATAAATTAGATAAATTGTCTGAATAAAATTCTCCACCATTAAAATCGCAATACGTCTCGTTGTATCCGCTCACAATTTCGACTGTAAGGAATTATCTTTAATAAGGGAATTATGATTAATTCTCTTATTGGAGTAATATTATTCTCATGGCTTATTGAAAATAATATTACACATATTTAGGTACAGCTTTGAAGCGACATCTTTTAAAAACAGGGATGAGATTATTTATCAAAATATACCACAGTCAAATTATCCTTAAAATAGGAATATGAATAATGAATCATAACTCGTTATAATTGTAAACATTTGGATCAGTTAATAGAATTAACTTGATGTAGCTGAATTAACATTACAATCAATTAATCTGTTCGTCCAGCGAACACTCAGTATTGATCATCTATCAACTCTCAGAAAGAATATTTTTCGTGGCCACAGGAAAATAACTCTTTCTTAGCATGTAGCTGTGATCAAATCATTAAATTGACATTGATTTACAAGCAGACCAGAATCAACTTGCAAGAATGTACACAAAAGCTTTATTTAACTAAATCACAAACACAAGAATAATCTAAACAAACACATACACCCAAATCATGCATACATGGGAAATGGAAAAGTGAAAGTGAATGAAACCGGAACAGAACAGGGGAAAGAAGCTATGACGAGAGTCATTTAACCATTTGATAGAACCATCAGTTTCTTACTTCAAAGCACCTTTGTTAACAATGGGGTTCACAGCTTATACTAAACCTCTGTTTAGTTAGTTAATTGTACGATACTTGCAATGCCTTGGCTGTTGATAGAGCGCCCGGATGCAGTCTCAGGAGTAAGTCTTGATAGTTCCTTGAGTCGATGGTGTTGAAGTTGCAATCAATTTCTTTCGCGTTTAATGAAGAAATGATGATGAACTTGATGTGTTGGTTTGACTCTGTTATGGTCAAGGAAGTTACACATGGCTTGATGTGTTTGAGGTCTGCCGGCCTGCCGGCCCGCGACCTCGCAGTAGGACCGGGTGTTTCCGGTCCCACACGAACAGCAACCATGAGCAGAAGGGAGAGAGAGAAGAGAGAAGAGAGAGAGAGGGAGGTCACTCCGACAGTGCCCTTTAACTCCTGAAGGAGGCCACTCCTCTCAAGTTTGGCTTGACCAATGAGAAAGGTGCAATTTTCCAGCAGGAAAAGTTTCTTTGTTTGGAAGCTGACTCATTTGCATGATTGGAGTAAGCTAGCAGTTTGTGCCCCTTTATGCTCTGATTAATATAACAAGCATACAATGCATGCTATAAGGGGGTGCTATACTCTAATGTTTAGGTCATCACACAAGGATTCATTTGATAGGAAGCATGATACCAATAATTTTACATTATCTAGTGGTTCTGTCATAAAGCATGCACAAAACGGTATACAGTACAAAAGACACTATACAAGACAGTAATAATCATACACACAATGTCCTGAAGATATGCATGTTCATTTATAGAACAGTTTGTCTATAAATTAATGAAGAAAAGTCTGTTTTATGGGCTTTATGTGTCTTTCCTATGGGGGAATGGAGTGAGTTACTTCTTCCCACATTCCTTTGCTTTGCATGTGGCTACCTTCCCCCGCCTGGAATGTCTCTGAGGTCCACTAGTTGCTGGACTAGAGTCAGCAAAGGGGGAGAAAAGCTCATGATTAGTGGGAGAGCAGACATCTCAGAGTCTGCTTGGGCCTACTTGGACCTTTGCTTTTTACGGTCTTGAGATGTCTGTTGGATTATTCATTAAATAATGAATAATTGTGTGTTTGATTGGTCCAGATGCTACACACAAATGAGCAAAAGAAGCTATTGTATGAGTAGCCATAACCACAACACCCAGCATGAAGCCATGATAAGCTGAGTGCCTCCAAAATTTGCTCATCACTGCTGCCATTGTGTTGGGTACAATTCTGAGCAGACCAGGGTGGATTGAATATCCTTTTTAGCACTATTGTGTGCTGACTCCATCTCTCTTTTCACTGCTTTGCATTTCTTTTAATGTTCACCAGCGCCTGCTAATGTGCAGGCTTAGGTTCAAGCTTGTATCGCCACTGGGTCAGCAAATACATACCATGGTTTTCTGTTACCAGTGTAAACCAAAAAAAAAAAACCTCGTTTTTGTGCAGTGCTTGAAAGGTGCTAACAGCAAAGCAAGCACACCACATGGCATTAGTGTCTACAAATGTTAGACAAGGTTGTTTGAGTTTGGCACTTTCCCACTGCATTATTTGGGGACGACCACATGTATAATGCTCTGTGAAGTGTACAGTATAGTCGTCTAAGTGCTTTTGACACATCCCAGTGGGAGAATGTTTAGAAACCTGTGGGTATAGAGGTTTTCGCTGGTT
Organism: Myxocyprinus asiaticus; assembly: GCF_019703515.2. NCBI lineage: Eukaryota > Metazoa > Chordata > Actinopteri > Cypriniformes > Catostomidae > Myxocyprinus > Myxocyprinus asiaticus. Next base: position 32,100,707 of record NC_059370.1, on the reverse strand, counting down.
TTAATGAAGACAGCAGCATGTTTCCGAGGTGTTTGAGACTGTAAATGTTTGCATACTGTATATACTTTTTCTGTGCTGCTCAGAGCTTTATTATTATATTGACTCATCAATGAAAATATACTGTAGTCCCAGACTGAGATTTAAATTCTGCCGCAGGACCCTTCTTGCCAATGCTTGCCAAAGTACAGTATACCGCAAACCGTAACAGAATTGACACTTGCTTGTATTGTTATGAATTGCATTATATAAAGCTGAAAGTGATGGTATAACTGCTATGGCAAATTAATAGATTGTCATGACAGAATGTAGAAGCCTCACATCATTGTTTTATAATGTCAAAGACATAATGACATATGTCATATGTCAGACATAACTGAAATCATCTTGAGATGAAAAATTAATAACTTTAAAAAATGTTATCACTTAAATGCATTACAACATTTCTATTCTGTATCAGATTTTAGTTTCATCCAATTTTGTGGTTTGTCAAAAGTAAAACTGGACCTAGTCCTAACAATTTATGGGTTTAGTCCAGACAAATTCTGTACTGAATTTTGAGGATGCAAATGTTGTGCTAACTAAACTCCTACTATAGACTACTATAGGCTGTTCATAGGGATGCCACTTCCAATGTAGGGAATAGAGACAAAAAAATAATGGACAGTAAGTAGGGGACTGTGTGTCTAGGCATTTTAGAGTCTGAAAGCAGTAAAAAAAACAAAACAAAAAAAATCATCCAGTACATCATCATGGCGCCGCGGATGGCCGCCTCGGTGTGGAGTGCTTCTAATGTTTGTTTTTATCCTGTGTTTAGTAATCTTTTTCCAGTCAGTTTTACCAGAGACGAACTGCTGAACATTCAACAGCATATACTAGTCAATCTTTTCCCGGATTTTGAATATTAGGACATTTTGTTTGACATTTTAGTCAGAGGAGTGGCTGTGTTGTTTAAACGTGCTATGAGATGCAAGCGATGGAGACGAGCAGGCACGCTGGTCAAACTCCGTCAGCGGGGCTTTCGAAAAATGCTGCCGAGCATTCATCTAGCGAATCTCTGCACTCCCCTAACAAAATGGACAAACTACATCTCACCTGCACAAACAAGGACTTTTCAACCTCTGCTGCCTTGTGCTTCACAGAAACCTGGCTGAGTGAAGCCATTCCAGACAGCGTGTTACATCTGTCGGGTTTTCAGCTGTTCAGAGCGGATAGCATTGCGGAGTTAACGGGGAAAACGAGAGGCGGTGGAACATGTTTTTACATCAATGAAAGTTGGTGTACAGATGTAACAACATTAAAGAAGATGTGCTGTCCTAATTTGGAAGTGCTCTTTATTAATTGTAAGCCTTTCTACTCGCCGCAGGACTTTTCCTCGTTTATTCTGGTGTGTGTATACCGCGCCAAACGCGTGTTTGAATGCCGCGCAGCAACAGCTGGTTGATCAAATCACAGACACAGAACAACAATACCCGGACTCAGTTATTATTATTCTGGGGGATTTTAACAAAGCAAACCTCACACGTGAACTGCCCAAATACAAACAGCACATTACATGTCCCACCAGAGACAGAAATATATTGGTCACTGCTACACAACAATAAAGGATACATATCGCTCTTTTCCTAGAGCAGCTTTGGGACTATCTGATCACTGTCTGGTTCATCTTCTTCCAACCTACAGACAGAAATTAAAATCTGCAAAGCCTGTAGTAAGGACTGTAAAGAGTTGGACCAATGAAGCAGAGCTGGAACTACAAGCCTGCTTTGACTGCACTGATTGGAGTGTTTTTGAGGCTGCAGCCACAGACCTGGACAAGCTCACAGATACTGTTACATCATATATCAGTTTCTGTGAGGATATGTGCATTCCTACTAGGACTTATTTAACATTTAACAATGACAAACCATGGTTTACAGTGGAACTCAGGCAGCTTCATCAGGCCAAAGAGGATGCTTACAGAGTTGGGGATAAAGTCTTGTACAATCAGGCCAGGAACACACTGAATAAGGGAATCAGTGTGGCTAAAAGAAGATACTCTGAGAAGCTGAAAAACAAGTTTTCAGCTAACGACCCTGCATCAGTGTGGCGTGGCATGGAACAATTTACGAATTACAGGACTCCTACCCCCAACCCTGTGGTGGACCAACAACTGGCTGATGACCAGAATGTGTTCTAGACTGAATGTGTTCTACTGCAGATTTGAAAGGCCCAATCTCACACCCCACACCCACTCTGATCTTCACTTCACACAAACACCAACACCTCCTGCAACCCCCCTCCTCCCCCCTCCTGCTACTCAACCTGCACTTAAGATCTGTGAAGATGATGTGAGCCGCATCTTTTAAAAACAAAGGAAAAGGAAAGCACAGGTCATTTGAGAGTCTGGTGTTGGCCCACCTGAAGGACATCACTAGACCCTTTCTAGATCCCCTTCCATTTGCTTATCAAGAAAACAGTTCTGTGGATGATGCAGTCATCTGGAAAGACCAGGGACATATGCAAGGATCCTTTTTGTGGACTTCTGTTCGGTTTTCAACACCATCATCCCAGCTATTCTCCGGACTAAATTACACCAACTCTCTGTTCCCACATCTATCTGTCAGTGGATTAACAGCTTTCAGACAGACAGGCAGCAGCTTGTGAGACAGGGGAAATTCACTTCCAGCACATGTACAATCAGCAGTGGTGCCCCCCAGGGATGTGTGCTCTCCCCACTACTCTTCTCCCTCTACACCAATGACTGCATCGCCAAGGACCCCTCTGTCAAGCTCCTTAAGTTTGCAGATGACACCACTGTCATCGGCCTCATCCGATATGACAATGAGTCTGCATACAGAAGGGAGGTTAAACAGCTGGCTGTCTGGTGCAGTCAAAACAACCTTGAGCTGAACACGCTCAAAACTGTGGAAATGATAGTGGACTTTAGGAGGAACCCCCCAACACTGTCCCCCATCACCATTCTAAACAGCACTTTGGCAGCAGTGGAGTCATTCAGGTTCCTAGGCACTACCATCTCACAGGACCTGAAGTGGGAGACCCACATTGACTCTATTGCGAAAAAGGCCCAGCAGAGGTTGTACTTCCTTCGCCAGTTGAGGAAGTTCAACCTGCCACAGGCGCTGCTGATACAGTTCTACTCAGCAGTCATTGAGTCTGTCCTCTGCACTTCAATAACTGTCTGGTTTGGTTCAGCTATGAAATCAGACATCAGAAGACTACAAAGGACAGTTCAAACTGCTGAGAGGATTATTGGTCCCCCCCCCCCCCACCTTTTTGAACTGTTGCCTTCTGGCCGACGCTTCAGAGCTCTGAGCACCAGAACCGTCAGGCACAGGAACAGTTTTTCCCCCAGGCTATCCATCTCATGAACAGTTAAAACTGCCCCTTTGAGCAATAATTAATGTGCAATACACAGCTTAGTCTTCTTATATTATCCAACACATCCTACCTCTTCTGCCATTACATTCCCTTGCACTGTACATAACCAATTTGTATTTAGATTTGCACTACATATGTGTATGTGTGTGTGTGTGTGTGTGTGTGTATGTATGTAAGAATATGTATGTATATATATATATATATATATATATATATATATATATATATATATATATATATATATCATATATGTGTATATGTATGTATGTATATGTATATATATATATATTCATATATGTGTATATGTATGTATGTATATATATATATATATATATATATATATATATATATTATATTAGTCTATTGTGTATTCTATATAAACCTTTTTCTTTTCAATATTTATCTATTTGTTTATTCAATTTTAATTATTTTTTTAAAAGTCTTGTTGCTGTTTTTGTATTGTTGTGTACTGGAAGCTCCTGTCACCAAGACAAATTCCTTGTATGTGTAAGCATACTTGGCAATAAAGCTCATTCTGATTCTGATTCTGGTATATTTTAACTTGTCATGTATTCCCTGTTTTTGTCTGGACTTTTATGTTGAAATGATTAATGATATTAAACATCTCAAATACTCCTGATTTTAATGTTTTTATTCTGCTGAACAAATTAGACATACTGGTTTTACCCTTGAAACAGGGGAAATAAAAGAACTGATAAGCATTTTGTGTACTGTAAATGCATTTAACTTGAAAATATTTAATGGACGCAGTCCACCAATTGACAACTTCTGAGTATTATTTACTGAGTGTTACACACCCCCAGCCATTGTTAAATCATTGTAAATATTGTGTGTTAAATTCATTGCTGTTTTGCGCAAAGGGCTCTGATGTATGACAATGTGCTGCAAATTCTTACCAAAATCAGTTGGAGGGCTGGATAAAAAAAAAGATTGAAAACATGCACAGTGGCCAGACTTTTCACCAAACAGGTTATAAACTTACATATTTGTTCAGTCCAAGCACATGTCTCCAGATATGTATCCCAAGTATAAGGATGCACATAATTCTTCCTCTGAATCAAAAACAAAAAGACACCCTGACTAAGAATACATCACAGACATCTTCACTTTAGTCCCATTTTGACATTTTGCTAGTCGGCGTTGCTCTTTTTCCTGATCACGTCTGCTGCCAATCATCTCCCGCTGTATGTATCAGAATCCTGCTGCTAGTCAGCAGGCATTCCATATGTAAATCCTTGCCACTTAGAAAGTCATTAACTTTTACAATAGTGACAGGGTTACATTTTTATGGTGGCTGAGAATTTCAGTCGAGTGGGCCAGTGTGTTGGTCTATCCTCAAAGCATCTTCAAATGAAAAGAGCAGGCGGCTCACTAAATTATTCAAAATGGAATAAGAGACTATGCCACAGTACAGTACAGATAAGACAGGAGATAAAATATATTTTTCAACAAGAGTGACTGCATCCATTTTATGCATATTTCACGCTGTTTCAAAGTCTATGAAACATGCAAAATGATGGCATATAATGTTCTGTCCCCTGATGCATATTAATATTTTAGCTAATCCATGACAGTCATAAAACAAACAACCAGGAATCTCGAAAATATATCAGCTTGTCATCAAGCATTTCATTTACTTTTAGTTGAAATGATCAAAGATGAAAATGACCCACAGTAGACTGGTGGGCTGCAACCCAAAAATGGGGTTGCAGGTTTGTTTTGATAGGGTCGCCATCAGTAGGGGAAAAACAATGCTAAATGTAACCAAACATATAATCATGCAGATATAGGATAACAGAATACATAGGTTTATCAAATTTTAAAAAGAAGGTGAACATGCTACCTATATCTTTAGTTGTTGGTGTCCAATAACACTACATAATTTTTCAAATTCATCTGTCACTTGGAAATTTGGCTAAACCAATACAATGTAAAAAGCATTAAAAAAGTCTCCGTTCCCTATCTGTCACTCACTCGACGCTGGGAGCCCGAAACACCTCTGGTCTTTGATAAAAGGCCAATGAAAATTGGCGAGTGGTATTTGCATGCCACTCCCCCGGACATACGGGTATAAAAGGAGCTGGTATGCAACCACTCATTCAGATTTTCTCTTCGGAGCCGAACGGTCATGCTCATTGAGCTGAATTCTCACTGTTCATTCACATCTGCTAGATCTGACGGCGCATTTCAGCGGCTTCTCCCTCCTCTGCACTGGTGCACTGCAGAGAATGCCTCTGGGCGCTTCGGCAGAAAAAAGAGAGTATATTTTCTGAAAGAGTATATTTCTCTAAAAGAGTATATTTCTCTAAAAGAGTGGCACACACGAACATCTTTTTATAGACACGCCATTTTAAAGATGCCTTTCCGATTGTGTGTTATTCTTGGTTGCGTCGTTACCTCTCAACTTCAGATGCTCATGATCGCTGTCTTTCGTGTCTGGGCGCGACCCACACAGAGGCAGCGTTCGTGGATGGTTCATGTTCTCACTGCAAGAACATGACCATGGCAACGTTGCAGTCACGCCACCCCAGCGGCTCCCCGCCTCGGTCCTTCTACCTACGGGTTTGAGGCCAGCACGGCTAGCACTGGGGGCGATTTGGGGACCCCAATGGGATCACCTCCGCCGGGTATCTCCCCGCGGACCTCCCATTCCCCAGCACGCTCGTCTGCCCCGATCGGGCTTCCGGATGACTCCGCCGGCTCGTCTCACAGCGAGTTTGGCCTCTTGTTCAGAGCCCGCAAAGCTGATGAGCTCTCGAGCGCAGCATCGGAGAGCGGGCTTGTCCAGTCGGACGCAGAAGCCTCAGCTGGGCTCCTCGCGGACGATTGCCCAGTCACAGGCTGATGCAGAGATGACAGACATGCTTTCCCGGGCACCGCGCAAAGCAGCCACGCCCCGCTCCAGTAACTTTCTTCCCGGAAGTGCACGAGGAGCTGATGAAATCATGGGAGGCACCTTTTACTGCCCGGTCCCAATTCCTCAGTTCCCCTGCCCTCACTACGCTCGATGTCGGGGTGGCCAGGGGCTATACGGCGATTCCCCTGGTGGATAAGGCGCTCACGGTGCACCTATGCCCGCAGAATGCCCAAAGCTCCCGTCCAAGCCCTGTAGGTTCATGTCGCCCCTGATGGCTAAAGCCTACAGCGCTGCTGGACAAGCCACCTCTGCCCTGCACACCATGGCTCTCCTGCAGGTCCACAAAGCCAAGGCACTAAAAGAACTGCACGAGGGTAGTTCTGCCCCAGATCTGATGCAGGAACTGCGCTCGGCGACCGACCTCGCTCTCTGAGCGACGAAGGTCACGGCGCGGTCTCTCGGGCGGACGATGTCCACACTAGTTGTCCAGGAGCGCCACCTTTGGCTCAACCTGGTCGAGATGGGTGAGGCCGACAAGAGACGGTTCCTTGCTGCCCCATCTCCCAGGCTGGCCTATTTGGCGACACCATCGAGGACTTTGTCCAGCAGGTCTCGACGGTGAAGCAGCAGACAAAGGCTATCTGGCATATTCTGCCCCGGCGCGGCTCAAGATCCAGCACCCCATCTGCTCGTCGCCAAGGGCGTCCCCCTGCGGTGACTGCACCGGCTCCGCCGCAGCCCACCCCTTTGGCCCGGCCCTGGTGTGGAGCCCACCGCAGGAAGCAGACACCATCCGTCTCACAGTCGGCCGCTAAAAACCCACGAAGGTCGTCAAAGCGCCCCTGAGATGGGCGACCCAGGGTCAAAGAAACCCACTCAACTGGAGCTGGTAGGAAGACCACTCCATCCCCTGGTGGAGGGCCGGGTGGAGAATCTTTTGTTGCCTTTTTGTTTAATTTCGCCGCATGCCCAAGTGGCTGCAGCACCCAACAGTTCAGCAAAAGAGCGGTTTCCTCCTTCCCTGGGTCACATACCCAGTGTGCACAGTTGTCATTATGACCACCATCCACAGGTTTTTCCTTGCCCAGCTGTGGCACACATCCGCCCCCAATGTGACAGTCTCCACGGGTTGCGAGGACAAGCCTCTTCCTCACCCGTTCCAGGCTGTTCCGAGGGTGCCACAAGGAGCCAGGTAAGTGCTTCGATGTCCCTAGACTCAGCACGGCCACGACATGGTGTGACACCTCGAGCTCAGCCCTGCCACGAGGCCCCACCTGCTGGTATGTCTGACGACGTTGTCCCTTTGATCCCCCTTGCACGGAACTTGGATGCGTGGCTTGCGCTTTCCAATCCATTGCGATGGCTGGTTCAGACCGTCCGACTCGGATATGCAATTCAGTTCGCCAGGCGTCCGCCCAGGTTCAATGGTATCCACTTCACCTTGGTGAAGGACGAAAATGCTGCTACCTTGCGAGCAGAGATCGCTAGCCTCCTACAGAAGGGTGCGATAGAACCTGTCCCTCCGGCCGAGATGAAAAAGGGGTTTTACAGCCCCTGCTTCATCGTACCGAAAAAAGGCGGTGGGTTGCGGCCAATCTTGGACCTGCGAGTACTGAACCGGGCTTTACACAGACTCCAGTTCAAGATGCTGATGCAAAAACGCATTCTGGCGAGCGTCCGGCATCAAGATTTGTTCGCGGCAGTAGACCTGAAGGACGCATACTTCCATGTCTCGATTCTACCTCGACACAGACCCTTCCTGCGGTTTGCATTCGAGGGTCAGGCGTATCAGTACAAGGTCCTCCCTTTCGGCCTGTCCTTGTCTCCTCGCGTCTTCACGAAAGTTGCAGAGGCAGCCCTTGCCCAGTTAATGGAAGTGGGCATTGGCATTCTCAACTATCTCGATGATTGGCTAATCTTAGCTCACTCTCGGGACATGTTGTGTGCACACAGGGACTTGGTGCTCTCACACCTCAGCTGACTAGGGCTTCGGGTCAACGGGGAAAAGAGCAAGCTCCTCCTGGTTCAGAGCATCTCTTTCTTCGGTTTGGAGTTGGACTCAGTCTCTTTGACAGTGCGCCTCACAAACGAGTGCGATCGATCTAGCGGCCTCCTGGGCCCTGGCCAGGGGTGCGTCTCTAACAGACATTTGTAGAGCAGCAGGCTGGGCAACACCCAACACCTTTGCAAGGTTCTACAACCTCTGGGTGGAACTGGTTTCGTCCCAGGTAGTGGCATGCAATACAAGCGGATAAGCCCGGGATAGCCGGCCAGGTGTATCACTTGCACATAGCGCCTTTCACCTCCTCTGAGCTGAAGACGTGCGCCATTAATTCCCAGTAATGTTCACAAACTATGTTCCCAGCCCTGTGGCAGTCAAGTTTTCGGAGAGACTCACTGCCAGCCCTGTACACGTGCTAACTAAGAGCCCTGTTATGGGGTAGGTGCTCCGCATGTGGCGGTTCCCTGTAAGGTAACCCCATGCAACGTATATCTTCCGCTAATTTGTTTCCCTGTTGGCAAACTGCATCTTCCTTGGGCAGAGCCCCTCTGCCACAGTCTCCATGTTTGTAGTAACTCCTTGGGTAGGATCTACCATGAGAATCTCCACATGGTCGGCAAGACCATGTGATGTATTTTTTCCACTTAAATATCCCCCCCTCTCTTTGGGCAAGTTGTGATCTCCGTGGTGTCCTCCCCTTGGGAGAGCCACTCCCCGACTAGACCTGGTGGCCCAGCCGGATAATCCCTCTTCTTTTTTAGGGAGTGGAAAAAAAAGAAGTGGAAAAGAGGCCACGACTGGGTTAGCCTGTCTCTATCTTTTGGGTATTCGACTTGTCCCCAAAGGGCCGTTCGACACTCATAACTATGTTGGGGGAGGTTACGTCTCGGCCTGGTGCGCTGGCTACGAGGCACACAGTGGTCAAATACCACTCGCCAATTTTCATTGGCCTTTTATCAAAGACCAGAGGTGTTTCCGGCTCCCAAGAGTGACCCCTAGTGTCACTACATCGACACAACGTCTCGTTCCCTCCATCAGGGTACGGAGGTTACACAAGTAACCAGGACATTTTAGTTATGTTGTTAAATTGGCATATTGTTAGGCCTTTATATTTTTATAATATAAATGAATGTCATGTTTGATTTTAAGGACTATTTTGCTACACCTTTACGATAAACAATTTTTGTGCACTCTCAGAAAAAAGGTACTGTTTAAGGTACAAGGGCCGTCACTGTGGTGGTACCCTTAAGAGGACCTTTTATACTTATTTTTACCTCTATTTAACATTTATAACTCGTTTTTGGTGCATAATAGTGCCGTAAGGATCTATAATGCACCTTCAAAGTACATGTATTTGTTTTGTTCCTCTGAGAACAAAAAAACACATACCTTTATGTTTCCTTAAGGGTACAAATATTTACCCAAAACAAGGGTACCACCTCAGTGACGGCCTTAAAGGATACCTTAAACAGTATCCTTTTTTCTAAGAGAGCACTGTGTTGGATTGCCACTTCATGTCTGATGTAACATCTGGGTTCTGAAGCAAACCCAGATGAGAAACACTGACCTAAACGTTGCATAGATTATAAATTATTAAACTGCCTCTTCTTTCATCTAGTCCTAATTAAGTAAGATAACGTCATCCTCCTCTAATCTCAGCCATGCATTTCCTTATGGAGCACTTTGTTTTGCAGGCTCATATTTTTGTTGTTCATAGTTTGAGTGAAACTGTGGTTTCAAATGCACCTTGGAAGAAATACCAGCTAAACAATGAGGTAGTCTATTGATTTTCTTGTCATTTGCTCTGTTTTTTATTTTTATTTTTTTATTTTTCATGATCTTGATCAACATTAACAAGTGCAAAGGGAGTGCCATCTGCATCTGGTGTGCTTGAAGGCCAGCTGCTTTGAATACAAGAGAAAGAGGGAGAGATAGAGACAAAGGGTAAAGTGACTGTTGTGTAGAACAATGAGAATGGTAATCTTTCAGAATTTATACTGAGCACTTACCTGGCCAAGAATGGGTATTAGTTCTCTTGTAAAAGGACTCTTTGTTGGGAGCAACATTTCTATGTCAATATCAGGGCTGTTATTTTAGCTTAATTAAGACATCTTGTACAAAAGAGCAGTCTCCATTTACAGATAATGAGGAATTTTGGCAAGCTATTCCACTAACGTCTGTTTGTGTGCATGATTTGTTTGTGTGGGTGTATGTGTTTGAATGTGTATTTTGTGTGTGTTAGCAAGTGAATTACTTTTGTCAATAGATTTTTTTTTTCTATGTTTTTTATCTTTGGCAGTTAATAATTGAACTGGCACAATAACAAAAGCTACAACCAGGTTGTTACAACAGCCATTTTGCTTAGCTGGCCATGGAAATTATAACATCTAAAGTAAAAGCAGCCGAGTTGGACTTCTACACCATCCGGAATGCTATAGTCATGTTAAATCTGGATTACATTACCTGAATTTTTAATCTGAATGTATTCTAAACAATACAAAGTATCAAATACTTACAGAATATGTAAATGGCTACAGAAAAAAAAAATGGGCATCTGAATTAACTTGTCCTACCCTGAGAAATAGTTACTGGAGCAAAAACGTGTGACAACTAGCCCTGGTCTCCCATAAATGGCGCAATAATCCTGATTGCTTACACACCAAACTTCACACACTATTTTTCTTTCTTTTTTTTTCTTTTTTTTTTTTTTTACATTTTCATGCACAACAAGGACTTAAATGAGAACAGGCTGATTACAACTACACAGCACAATTGTGTAGTATTTCTAGGCAATGCACAACATACAAGACCAGGGTAGATGGAATTGAACAATATAAATCAGATAATTAGTACAAATTAAAGTTAAAACTTGGTACTGCAAATATATGCACTGTTTGTTTTACTCTTATTTTTACTCTCACGGAAGTCACCCATTTCGCCTCTTTTCAGACAAAGAAGATTTGTAAAATCTGAAGCAATCATCTTGAACATGCCTCTGATTGCATTCCTGTCAATTGCACTGAATGTACAATACAGATAAAAGACTTACCGTTGATGCCACAGGGGCCTTACCTAAGCAGTCATCAGCCACTCAGCAAGGCAGGGACAAAGTCATACGTGACAGTCATTGCAAACAAAATGTGACTTGGCAAAAGGTAAAGACAAAAGTCTTTTGCCATTCAAATCTGTACTTCAGTGCAAATCTCACATTTTAATCAGTAATTACCCCATTGAATAATATATACTAAAGCACAGTAGTTGACAAATAGACATAGACATTCTCAAGGTAGTTTTGGACTTCTTGGCTTAGGTCCCAAGTCAAATTCACTAGGTGAGTTCACTAGGCCTTAATATTGCCCGTCCAAAACAGGAGAAACAATGGAGACAATTTTAAATGAACTACCTTATTTTTGTGTAGCCATATTTAGACAAAGATCATCTTTTAAGACAATGGACCCCAGACTATAATTCCAGAAGTTTTTATTTTTTATTTTTATTTTTTTTATTCTAATAAAATAATTATTTCCCTGTTTCAAGCAAATTATATTACAAAATATTTTGCTATTTATTTGTAACACTATGGATATATTAGGGAAGGCTGTATTATTAAACAAAAAGAAAAAAAATGCATGATGAATTGAGATGAGAAATAGTTGAGAAAAAGTTCATAATTGAAAATAAAAACATTATTCTTCATCATGACATTCCATATGTACTCATATTTAAAATATTCTACTAGCTTTCAACTGTCTGTGCATCCCTTAAGCCTTAATTAAGAGGTTTTGTCACAACATTTTTAAAACAACGTGTATAACTTCAGAACTATTCTGGCGAGTGGCTCTATGGAGTAAACTTTCCACCCTAAAAGCTATATCTGCTTTCCTACAACGTTTTCCTTTTTGCTAAGGCAGCTCAGGCTTAGTATAACGTGGGCCAGCGATGGAGGAAAGAGTAATGAAATCAATAAATTAAAATGTTCTAAGAGCTTAGAAGGTGGAGACATTTTCACTCTCCAAAGTAACATGCAAATATACTTTGGAGATCACAATACTGGCATAACAATTGCAATGCTTGGTGTGAAAGAAGATTATCTGTGGAGCCTACATGTCACCCAAACTGAGGTACAACAGAATGCAGAGTTCACTTCTGACATCCTGGAAGCCTTTTCCCCCATAGTGCCATCAGAGCTCATATCAATAAAGGCTCATTAAAGCTGCGATCCAACTGGAGAAAGGGCTTTTTGCAATGTTCATTTTAACACTGCCAATCTAGTAAATAATATTCTATTTACAGCCTTGACTGCCTGTGGAAAAAAAGGTAATTTAGTGTAAATGGCGTCTTGCTCTGAGGATTGGCTTTGGAAACTGTGCCTTAAATGAGCTGATTTATATATAATACTCTGTTGGTGAAATGGAACACAGTGGTATTATCACCTAACTTTATATATGCTCATGATTTATTAGTATGAGATACATTCATTTATTAATTTAGCAATTAATATATTTCAAATAACAGCACTGAATGTCCTAAGCTTCAAATTAAAGCAAGGTCAATGCCATACTTCTGTTTCAGCAGTCCACACATTTTCATTTAATCCAGCATTATTTTGGTAATCCCAGGATCAATATCATAAAGACAATTGTATTTATAATGTATATAGAGTTTGAAATTAAATCTGTGGCTTCTAGTGTCTGAAAACTAATGAAATTTTGAAAGGCATTACCTTCATAATACAAACACTGTCCAGAAAAGAAAAAGCTCACCCAAAATGAAAATTCTGTCCTCATTAACTCACCTTGATGTTGTTCCAAAGCTGTATGGCTTTTTGCAATGGAAGTGAATGGTGACTGAAACTGAATGTTCTGCCTTACATATCCTTTTGTTTCCCACAGAGGGGGGAAAAAAGTAATACGGGTTTGCAATTTTCATTTTGGGGTGAACTATCGCTTTAAATAAATGCGTAAAAAAGTTTTAAAGATACTCTCGCTATCTCTTATGAACTCCCACTTTCTGCTGCGTTTGCACTGGAAGAGTTAAGCAGGATGAGTGGGCCACACAGGACAAAACAGTTCAATGCAAAAAGACACAGCAGATGTTAATGATTATAGATTTACAAGGTTGGACTTGCATGTGTAATGAGGTGCTCCAAATCATGCAATGCTACCCTTAACATTTCTGTCTTTTTAAGCAGACAGTATGCTGTACTAAATTTCCAGAGTGGCCACAATTTATTTGCAAATGTTTATTTTTATTTTTTTTTTTATGTGGCAATGCATGCAAGAAAAAAATCAATCTGTGTTTATCAACATACAAGTTAACATACCTCATCACATTAACATAACTCATCCAGCTCATTTAAGACTGTTTACCTCTAAAATTGTACCAAAACATGTAGTTTACCTGAGGAAAAAAAAAAAAAAAAAAAAAATTGTGTGTGGGGTGGACATCTAAATACTGAAATAGATTCGCTTGATTTAAGAATAAAATGCCCACCATCTGGCATGCAAAAGCTACACATTGGCGTGAGTTTCAGTAATCCGTTCATCTTAGATAGATTGCATTCACAGTCAAAATTCAGATGTAGGTCGGCCAAACTATCTCATTAATATGATGAAAACTTCCACAGCAGTGAGGAACATACTGTAGAACAGTCCTACAATATTTGGAAGAATACCTGTTTGTCTTAATGCTTTAAAATAAATTAAAAAAAGAACTGTATTGTGTTGAGATTTGCAAAAATAATGTAAATTTTTATTTGATGGGCCTCATGCTCTAATTGACTTCTATGTATTATATGATTTAAAGCAAACATAAAATTAAGCTCTTTTGTGCATTAAACTGGCATAGTTGTGTGCGTGGGTGTGCAATAGACCATGTATGGTCTAAATAATTAATGGTGTTGGAAACAAAGTCTCTTGTATCACCAAACTGCAATTATAGACATTAGCTGTATAACTCTATCAGTTTTACATCACCTTGGCTTATATTAATTTATCCCTTGGTGGCTTCAATGTCCTGTGCACTCCCCTCCATGGCATACCAGTCATTCCATTTTCAATGGACCTCTTATTTGCTTATGCACCCTTAAATCAGAGACGATTGTACAAGGATTGTTTTAACATTGGGTATTGAACCAGTGGCTTTAACCTCCCAAACAATTTGATTCTAATCACAGCATAGGCCCAATTATTATTATTTATTATTATTATTATTTTTCAATGTAAAAAAAAAAAAAAAAACATTATTTCAATCTATGCATGTGCAGTTGCCACATTAGTGTGTGTAGACAGCCAAATTATCCCCACAAGAACAGAAATCACTCCCCTATTCAGTACAAAGATGCTCGCTGTGTCAATCAGAGAGTCAGTTTGGCATCAAACATGTCAGTAAAGCTGCTTGTTTGTCTAGAATTTTTATCTTTGCCTTCCAAAACTCTGGAACAGTATTAAGGCACATTGTGGATGAGATTGTTGCAGGGCAGAAGGCGGGGCTGTGTTCTCCGATACGCCGTAGCCTTGTCCTCAGCCACTCCTCCACCTTCTGGTGGACGACAGCCATGCCTCCCTGGATGGATCGGAGGCAGTCCTCCAGCCCCTGGTGGACAGAATGCCCCGCCGCGTTTTCGGTGGATGGTAGAGGTCTCTCAGGCCCCTGGCATCAGTCTTCCCGCACCAGGTGGTCGGCCAGGAGCCTCCCCTCGCGGTCGGCGGCCGTTCCTCCGCTTTCAGGTGGCCGGGCTCCTCCGTCCCCCGGCGGTTGGCCACGGCTGCTCCGTTGGGGTGGATGGTAGTGGCGAGGACTCTACTACGGCACATCCCTCCTCCTTCCCGGATTTCAGCACCAGTGTAATGGGGTTCAATGGAAAGGAGGAGGCGAGAACCGGCTTGACAATATAAATGATAATTTAATGATAAACTTAACCAAAAAGCACAAACACACACAGGTGTCAGACAGCTGTTCGTAATTCTCTCTCTCTCTCTCTCGCACTGCCGTCTCTGGTCGGCCTTATCCCTCTCAGGCTTAATCAGCCTAATTAGGGTCCGGGTGTGCGGAATCACAACCCAGCCCCGCCCTCCATCCTGCCACAGAGATATAGTTGTTTCTTTTGGTTGAAGCATAATAATCAGGTTGTGTTATTATATCACTAATTTTACTTGTCTGTATCTGGAGTAAGAACAGATTTAGAGAGCTCAGTTTGCCTCTGTGCTATATTTTCTATAACAGCAATGCAGCAAAACCCAACTGTTAACAGGCAAGACATAAAAATCTCCAACTCATTTTTACTGTTCAACAATGAGTTCCCAGCAACTCATTAAGCAACAAAACAGGTCATTGATTTTACATCTTATCTCTAGGTTTTTATGACATATAAGTGACCCCTCACAGGATTTCAGTATGCCCCATTAAATCAGAGCAGTTCAAATGATCCCACAAACATTTCATCCTGATTATCTGGAGGTCTTATAAACCACAACCATGGAAGTGTGTAATTTACCTGGGATAATGTGACATGAACTCTTATGTGTAAATAAGGCTTTTAATTCTGCTGAGAAGCAGAGATGATCTGCCTCTACTTGTGGCCTGTTTGTTGCATCTGTTTGCAAGCAGTGACCCCACAAGGTATTTGGGCTCTAAAGCACACTTAAAATGTATGAATGTCTTTGCATTATGATTTTACACAGAAATATACAACAATCACACTTTTATAGAAAAATATTTCACAAAAAGTAGTTTGTTAGGTTTTACATCATAAAGCAACAGATATGTTGTTCAAAATTAATACAAATTCTGGTTGTCAAATATTGGTGAAAAATATCCACAGTTTAGTGACTTGTGTGAACTTGAGAGTAACTGATTTCATACATCCACTAAAAATGACACTGTGATCAGATGGTTAAAAGCAATTGCAAATATGGCTATGATGGGTAAGTTATGAAAAAAAGGCCAAACATTGCATGCATTTTTGTATTACAGTGTTGGTAACAAACATCAGTACTCAAGGGGGCCATAGAGTTATCTTCATAAGTCTGTGTCATTAAACTGGGTGTATTCGAGTAAGTTGCTATACATATACTGACTTTACCTTACTTGCTCAGCAATACTCTCTTTATACTGCGGTGCCTCCATAACAGCGGTAGACATGAAAGAGAAAATGCTGGTTACGGATGTAACCGTGGTTCTGTGAATTCCGGATGACCGCCAGAGACGGTGCTATAGTAGTGGATAATCGCAACGCAAGCCAGATAGGTCGAAAACGCATACCAACTAAGTCACTTAGTGACTGAAGCCAAGCTGTGGGAATATAAGCCACTGCAGCTTGGCACTCCGCCTTAGAACATCTTTCTCGCATCTTCCGAGTGACATGGAACTCGGATTCTCCAGAATTCCACGATTACATCCATAACCAGCATTCTGCTTCATTCCTCCTGACCGCCAGAGACGGTGCTATAGTAGTGGATGACCAATACCAACAAAGTCACGAGGGATAACTCACCCCAAAACACAGGGGTTATCGCCAGAGCACAGCAGAGCTAACATCATGGGATGAGGCAGCGTTGACATGGAAAGTGACTGCCCCAGGCAAGGGTTGTTGAGCCTTCTTGTACGCCATGTCAAAAACCTCAACAACCCACCATGACAGCCTCTGTTTGGATACAGAGGCACTCTTTTTAACACCACCATAACAAACAAACAACTGATCCAATCGTCTCAACTGTGCAGTAGCCTCTGCATAACACCTCAAAGCTCGCACAGGACACAAGAGCAGAAAACGTCTCTCAATATGGATTCAAGAACTGGTGGCTGGAAAGAACACAGCTCAATGGACTGATTAATAAACTGTTCAAGGAGCACCTTAGGAAGGAAAGTCGGGTTTGGCCAGAGGGTGACACCAGTGCTGTGAGGGTGTCCATCTCATACAGGACTGACTGACGGATAATGCATGAAGCTCACTAACTCATTTTGCAGAGAACATCTAGAAGGAAAGTCACTTCAAGGACTTCCACTTAAGATCTGCCTCCTCTAATGGCTCAAAAGGAGGTAGACAAAGAGACTCCAACACCAGAGGTAAATCCCACACTGGAGAACGGGGAGTACGAGCAGGATTAGACATATATCACCCTTCAAAAAGCTGCAAATTAGACTGTGGGAGCACAGAGAAAAACCATCAACAGGCGAATGGTACATAGAAATGGCAGCCACATAAACATTTATGGTGGAAACCGCCTTGCCACTGTCCAAGAGACTTTGTAGGAAACTCAAAAATGCTGAAATTGGGCAATGCATAGGGTCAAAATCAAGACTGTCACACCATGAACAGAAAGATTTCCAGCGATAGGCATAAATCAGTCGTATAAAAGTAGCCCTCGCATTGAAAACAGTGCGAACGACCAAGGTCCCACAGTCTGCTAAGAGTGAGTTGGTCCCAGAGGCCAAATCCATAACTGTAGACTGGCCAGTTCTGGGTACCCAGTACGGCCATCCAGTTGGGATAACAGGTCCTTCCTGGGGGGAAGCTGCCTTGGTCTGCCCACCAACAAGTTAGAAACAGGGGAAACCATGGTCTGGACAACCACTGTGGTGCTATCAGAAGCACCCTGTGTCTGCCTTGAGCAATTCTGTGAAGCGTCTCCCACAACAGTTGTGTGACAGCGTGTCTCGTCCCAACAGACTGGACACTTCCCTTTGGGAAAACCAAACAGGCAATGCGTTGTTTTCTCTGAAGAAAATAGATCCACTTCCGCCATTCCAAACTTCTGCCAGATCTTCTGAACTACATCTAGGTGAAGCCTCCATTCGCCTGGATGTAGCCAGTTCCTGGACAGAGCATCTGCAGCCTGATTGGCTACTCCCCACAGCCCTCAGTGATGCAAACCAGGGAAGTGACCAGGTGAGAATGCTGTGAGTGTGTCATAGCAAGTTCTCCAACTTTGTGCCCCCTTGATGGTTCAGATGGAAAACTGTTGATGTGTTGTCCGAGTGCACAAGCGCGGCTTGCCAGCACTGGAAAGAAGTGTTTTAAAGCCAGAAAAAACACACGCATCTTCAGCAGGATGATGTGGTCCATAGACTGCTTCCGACCATTGACCACCGATGTCTCTGTGATCCCAAACTGAACCCCAACCCATGAGTGACGCATAGGTTGTTTTTACCTCCCGATGGGAGGGAACAATGCCTAGTGGAACATCTGCTGTCAAACAGGCTAGCGATGTCCACTGCCGAAAGGCATGCATGCAATGGTGAGACACTACAATCCATAGACGACGATAATAGTATGAGTCCATCTGAAGACTGTTGTTCCACACCTGCAGGGATCGCAGGTAAAGCAGCCCTAGGAGAGGCCACTGTCAGCATCCTGATCAACCTCAGTAACACCCCATACCGGAGAGATGCATACCCGATGAAACTGAACAAGAAGCTGCAGGATGTCTGCCGTCTGGGACTGAGACAGATAGGCACGCATAGTGACAGAATTGATTGTCATTCTGATGTACTTGATTAACTGCATGGGAGACAGAGAACTCTTTGCCCTGTTCACTGAGAGACCCAACCTGACGACATGACGACATGCTCCCTTCTTCAACAAGGAACAAACTTCCTGAGAGAGAGCTGCTGAACAGACAGCTCTACCTCTACCACCACAGTTGGAATGAGACCCAAAAACTTTGGGGGCCGGCGTCAGAACTGTAGAGTAATCCATTGTGTAGTGTCGTCAAGACCCAATGGTCCGACATATAACTCAGATGACGTGCCGACAAACATCCAACCATCATCCCAAACATCTTAGGCCTTGAAGGTTCGACCTTTTGAGGTTGTGGATGTATTGCGGGGGATGGGAATACCATGGGGACAATGCACGTAGGCATCATCAGAGCCACGAAATCTCTTCTGGGTCAATTGAGGGCAATTGGGGGGAATATGACGGAAGCATGGTTGTGCAGGTGCGTAACAATGATGAGCACCTGTGTGAGCTGCTGGGTGGTTGCAAACACCCAAAAATTCTAACCACTAATAGTTCTAAACATAAATAACTAATATTGGCATTATATATTTATTTATTTATTTATTTATTTTATTTTTTATTTTTTGCCATAGCGTAATTTCCTATACAGCTGTTTTGAAACAACGGCTGTTGTGAAAAGCTCTATACAAATAAATTGGACTTGACTTGACAACTTCATGCACTTTTCCAACACCTCAGAAACATCTGGACCAAAAATATGCCTGGGGACAATGGTTAGGTCCCTAAGGGTTTTCTTACAGTCCTCTGGCAATCTGGCTTGAGAGAGCCACACCTGACAATGAGCAGTTAGAAGTGTTGCAGTGAGAGAGCCCAGTTCTTGTGTCACGTGTCCCATTGCCAGCAAGGCCATCTTTAAGAAATGTGAAACAGAGGGATCCACTTCCGCAGACTCCAAAGAGCTAGAGGCAACAAGAATCAGTTGGCAGATTGTGTTCTCAGCATAAGTAATAAAGGCAACCGACTCGTATGCTTTTTTAAGAAAGGAATCTGTGCGGCAACACTGGGTACTAGGGCATCAGATGTTCCCTCGAAGTGATTCATCTAGTGACACTACCAGCGTGGCAACTGGCTGTTCAACCTCTTGCACATTTCGCACTCCAATGGACACCGTTTCAGTCATTGAAGCCAAAGTGCATGCAGTCTTGGAATGCCTCCTGGCTGTCCCTGGTCTCTTAAGGGCACTTGAAAATTCTGCCACAAAGTCCTTACACACAGGCATAGCAAAGGCATCCGTAGGTGAAGACCTGTGGAAAAACACACTGGACTGAACAGGATGCACAGAGTGCTCATCAAGGCCAAGGTGAGCCACTGAAACACTTCTAATGTGTCATCCACTGGAGGTGGAACGGTCCCTGCTATTGTGGACCCCAGTGGCATGCCCTGCAAAGGATCAAGCTCAGCAGCTTTAGTGTCAAGGCGGTCTTGAAAATGTGTGTCAGAAGTGCACATAGACATAGCGTCAAGATGGGGGCTATGAAAAGGGTAAGCAGAACCAGAAGCTTCTTCATTTGATGAACGAGAACAAGCATCCTCGGTAGAACCCATAACAGCAGTAGGAACTAAGTCTGCTGGCTGAAAGGCCTGCAGAATACGTTTAATCTCCGCCATATCTGAAGAAAGGCCAGCAACCTTCTCTGACAACAGGTGCCCTGCCAAATGGCTGCCTCTAGCAGTGGATATTTTCTTGGCTGGGGGAGCGCCAGCAGCCCCTGAGGCACGACGCTTATGAGTTCTCTGCCGTGAAGCCAGATCCACTTGCAAAAGATTAGATTCCTGGCTGCGGTCCATTCCAGCCAAACACAACTGTCTCTTAGATATAGGTAGCCAACTACAATGTGGGAATGTGTCTGTAAGTGCTTCTTTCAGATGTTGAAATCCCAGGCATGATGGGCAGAGATCATGCCCATCATCAGGAAGGAGCTCATTAGGACAGAGCCTGCAATTCGGTGGTTAAGCAGTAGAAATGGAGTTGTAAGCCATTTTAACAGTGACAAATAAGGAAACCGCAAGGAAAATGTCAAAATATGCAAATATACTACAACCTCCGTATGAACTGCGATGAAGATTACTAAAAGAAAATATACTACTACCTCCAGATGAACCATGAGGGGCAGAGAAAGAGGGACTGCACTGGCTCCAAGTTACAGACTCAAAAAACACCCACAGTTAGAACCGACAGGCGTAAATGAAAGAAAAAAAAATACGGGTGTGAGACTTACAATAAACACAAAGCTCCCTCAAATAACTCAATAAACTGGCCCAATAGCGCAGATAACAACCCCCCTCCCCGGAAAGAACCGTGAGGTAATGTGCCACAGACTTATAAATATGAGAAATAAACTTACCGATCAAGCCACGATAAAGAAAAATATTCCAATCCAATGCAAAATCCGATTCGTCTGAAGATGAGTCTTTGCCTCGTATGTATCACAAAAAGATCAGCAATTCTAATCCAACGGCTTGTTAACTTGAAAGCGCATAAACAGCGGTATGCAAAAACCCCTAAAGCAATAAGATCACCAGCCATCAAAAAAACAAACAAATAAAATACGACTAATAACTAAAAACTCCGTGACTACCAGTTTAGTTTCTGCTGTGCCTATTAGAAAAAAAAAAAAAAAAAAAAAAAGGAAAGTGCAAAAATAAATTAAACATTTGCTTCATTATGAAATGTAATCTACAGGGGAAAACACTTGTGTGTGTGTGAGAATTGCATTTAACATGTTCCTTAAAGGGGTCTACTCACCTTATTTTCTTTTCATCTGTATCTTATCTCAATCTTGCTGAATCGCCAAAAAATTGAAAGTAGCATTCCAGAGAATCATTCTTCACCAGTTTACTGACCAATGGCATTTGTTCCCTCAGGAAAATGCTAGTTGAGAAATTAAACACTTTATGAAAATGGTGGATTATGTCTATTTTACAAACCCCTAACTTGTTTCAATATGTTAGATCACATCAAGATAAAGTGGCGTTGGTCGACTTGGCCATAAATAGGTCAATGACATGATTCTCATTTTTGTGTATTTTTTTGTGTATTTATTTTTTTTAGGTAATTCAAAAATGCATTAAAAAATAAATAAATGCATTTATATAAAATAACTGCTTGTGAAACAATTTTGTTTTAAAATAATATTAATAGTTTGAAAACGTTTCTCCTCCAAATCAAATTCATGTGACCACCGTACACTGATCAGCCACAACATTAAAACCACCTGCCTAATATTGTGTAGGTCCCCCTTGTGCTGCCAAAACAGCACCAACCTGCATCTCAGATTAGCATTCTGAGATGCTATTCTTCTCACCACAGTTGTACAGAGCAGTTATCTGAGTTTCCATAGACTTTGTCAGTTCGAACCAGTCTGGACATTCTTTGTTGACCTCTCTCATCAACAAGGCATTTCCATCCGCATAACTGCCCCTCACTGGATGTTTTTTTTTTTTTTTTTTGGCACCATTCTGAGTAAACTCTAGAGACTGTTGTGTGTGAAAATCCCAGGAGATCAGCAGTTACAGAAATACTCAAACCAGCCGGTCTGGCACCAAAAATCATGCCACGGTCAAAATCACTGAGATCACATTTTTTCCCCATTCTGATGGTTGATGTGAACATTAACTAAAGCTCCTGACCTGTATCTGTATTATTTTATGCACTGCACTGCTGCCAGATGATTGGCTGATTAGATAATCACATGAATGATTGTTGGTGTGTATGTTGCCAATAAAAAAAACAGAGAGGACCTCTAGTCTGGCTAGTCACTCCACTTGAAACCCACTGTGAGCTGCACTTCCCCCTTTACACTGGTTGTGCTTGCAAGGCACTTAACTGTAGTGATTAGTGCATGTGGCATCAATGGAGTCCAGAGGAGAAACTGTGGATTAGTTCACTTTAAATAAAAAAAAAAAAAAAAAAAAAGTCTTCTTTTAGGACAACAAATTTCATTTCCTCAAAAATTCCTGATCTTGTAAAAGTAGCATGCTTCAGTTTTTATATTATATCATAATTGAGATAGATTTCTTCCACAAGCAAACATCTCTCTAAATCCGTTACATTCCAAGCTCAGTCTTTCTTGCCATAATCATGTCTGTAACTCTCAGAGATATCACACTCAAAATGCTTTACATTTTAAAATAAAATTTTGAAGAAGTTGCTATTTTTTGCCAAAAAATAGAGATTTATTTTTGTCTGAGGTAATGAATGTAGCAGTTATTGCTTGAATAAAAGCTGTGTGATTAATGTGCCATCCAACCAAATGATCAAACTTTGCAGCAATCAACCACAAAAAGAATAAAATGAAAGAGAAGCAAAAGTGTATAAGAGAGAGAGAGGCAACCATGCCAAAGAACTATTAAACTTGCACATGATCATTTACAATTTTAAAATAACAGTCAAGCAGCAGTGAATTCACACAGCATTGTATCCCATCAACAAATCCATTATACCCTTGAAAATTAAATACATTCACTTTCAGGTTGCAGATTGCAGGTTTTAGATATTACCCTGGTCTATAATCATGCTCTCCAACATGGAAATAAAATGTACAAAGAGTATCAGAGAAACTCTGTGGAGAGCGAGTAACAGCAGAGTCGCAGTAGGAAGCCTGGTGTGTCTTCTCTAACTCTTCATTATCTTTTGTCAATTACTTGAATTTGTTGCTGTGCTTGATGTGCGCCTCTGCTGTCTGCTGGGATTAGGTGGCTGGTTGGTATTGCCAGTGGCCATGCGGACATGCTTTGAATGGCACAGTAGTTATTCACTGTAACTGTGTAATAACATCTAAATGTTTGTCAGATCTGAGGCCCCTCTTTGGTGTTGCCATTATTTTTTTCTGTCACAAACGTCACGTTAGATCTGGGACGATGTCAGCTTGAGCTGTTCCCCTGAGCAGTAAGAACGCAGGAGGCCAAGCCTTCCGGAACAATGTCCTACTCTGTGTGTGTGTGTGTGTGTGTGTGTGTGTGTTTCCACTGTTTTTTGTGAAGGTTCTTTTGCCTCCTCCTACTACTTCATGAATGGTGCGATAAGCACCATTGGTAGATTTCCCATTATAAAAATGAATGTTTAAATGTATCCAGTAATCACTTTTAAGTTGCATGGGTAATGAATTTATTTTGCCATGATGCATTAGAAAACATTAGTTATGTTGGGAAAATCTATTTAATTAAATAAAGAAAAGGTAAGACAACACTTTTGATCATTAATCTGTTGATTCTCATCTTAGTGTCAATGTCAGGCATATTTTTAATATGCTGTCAATTGGATGTCCTTAATACATCCTTGGACACATTTTCATTTTTTTTTTTTTTTTTTTAAATCATTTTTGGTGACATGCTTGAAAACCAATAATTAAAATGGAAATATTTGGTAAGTCTTAATTAACCTCTGATGTATGGTTATTGCAATCAATAAATTCATATCACTGATCTTATTTGAGTTTGCATTGCTGAGGCTGCAAATTGAACGTAAGGCAGTGTATCAGCTGTTGTGTTGCATTATCCTGAAACAAGGTGCACAGGCACATGAATTGATGCACACACTTTGCAAAGAATATACAGTAAATGCAATGTCTTGACATTTTCAAGCATGCATCCAAATTTCGCACTTGGAAACCATCCATTAATAGCTCCGTACATGTTAACTTTACCAACATAATTTGTGGTTTATCAAGGGATTCTGTGCACAGATTTCCATCCAAAATACATAGAGGTAAGTTGATTGAAAGGTCACACTTTACTCAGCTCTCGTTTGAATCCCAGGCTTGATGTTTGCTGGGGTTTGATACCTCATCAGAGCAGACTGTCTGAACTGCATTACAATTCAGAGTGGTTGGGAATATGGTGTTTAGTGTGTTTTCTTCTTAAAAACAAAACAAAAAAAACAATGCTTTTAGACAATTTAATATGCATTCACATGTAGCTAATTAATTCAAGTGGAAACACACTAATTAAACTTATGTAAATATAAACAACAGTTAGTTCCATTCCTTGAATCTGATTGGACAAGAGATGTTCCATGAGTACTGATGGTCTCATACGATCAGCACTCGGACACTTTACAGTGTGTATCGCTCTGCTTGTGTTCGTGCCTTTCTAAACTAAAGTGTAAGAGCAGTGCAGATGTGTTAAGAGCCATCTGTCTCTTTACGTTTAATTTTGTGACATTACATATTGTAGCCAGCAGGTGGAGGCAAAAGATCATTTTTGTGTGTAATATGAGCCAATTGGTGACGTGAAGTGAGTCAGCGTCACTCAGTGTTTATATTCAACAGCACTTTGTGATTGCTCATATTACTACTACACTACTAAAGCTAGGAAATAGCTTTAAATGGCTTTAAACTAACAACTTCAGCATTAAGGCTCATCAGAGCTGAGAGACACAACAGACTGATTAACTACACAAACTCAAGGCACTTAACTCTTACTGGAGTTTCCATATTGGGGAGGGCATTCTGTTCAAAATGGCAGAGGAGATTGCGGATTCTATAGTGAATGACTCTTGCCAAAATAATTTCAAAAATGCCTTTAAAGCAACATACATTTATTTTAGGAGCTACTGCAGAAGAAAAATGTGTTATTGGAGAATGTTGAATACAACATTTAATCAGGGCTCGACATTAACGCTTGTCTGCAGTGAAAGAGAATTTTACTTGCCTGACCGGACAAGCAGACTGATTAAAACGTCAATAATGAAAAAATAACCAACTATATTTGTGATAGCATAGGCCTGTGTCACTTATTAGAAAGTTCATATTCTTATCCTGAACATGCGCATGTTCCGAAAATGCTTGCGCTAATGCACACCTGAATGGTCAAATACATTTCAAAATTCCACCAAAATGCATGTCTTGGTGAGGTATTCATGTAAACACAGACAATGATGTATAAAGTGAACATAAACAGCGGAGAAAAAAGTGGATTTGTATTAAAATGCTGGACTTGTAATTATAAAATGTAAGCTAATAGACATGCTGCTGTCTAGTGTGTCATTATAATAATCAAACAACCATAACAACAAAATTAGAAAACACTCACTGGTTTTGACTGAGTAACTTTAGTAGCTTTAAAAAGTATTAATGTATTATAATCATACAGTGAAGAGCAGTAGTAGTTTTATGTTGCATTTCATTCTGAATGTTTACTTGAATACTTGATAGCCTTCTGCTGTTAAAAGCTTTTAAAGCTGTAAAAAAAAGCACTTAAATTTCTTAATTTGTATTTGTTGTTCTATTATTTTTTAATATATTTCTATTTATTGCTGTTTTTTTTTTATTGTTATTTTATTACTGATTGTTTACTAGTCTTGAATAATTACTTAAGAACTTGAAACCATTATTCCATAATTAACACATTAGTTAGTGTTATTATTTGTTGTGGTTTTGAAGCTGGTATTGAGAATCGTCAAATTTCACTACCGACTACTGAAATTTTGGTATTGTGATAATGTATAGCCTTTATTGTACATTATAGATCTTGCTGCAATAACATGATGAAAAAGTAGCTCTCATTCCATAAAAGTGTGAGCACTTCCATTGCCATCATTTACTGCTGTAAATGATGGCAATGGAGGCTTTCCATTATTTGACTACCATACGTAACATACAATAATTATCATATGCAATAGCCTCCTCCCTTACCCAGTGCAGTTTACATTTCAAGTTCAAAGAAGTCCACTGTTAAAAAGACAAGTGTGAGCACTCCTGCTGTAAATGATGGCGGTGGAGGCTTTACTTTATTTGACTTCCATACGTAATAAAAAATAATTATCATATGACAATAGCCTCCTCCCCTACCCAGTGCAGTTTACATTTCAAGTTAAAAGAAATCCACTGTTAAAAAGTCAATAAAAAAAATAAATTAAAAAAAGTTCAATAAATGCATGATGTTTCCAAAGTCAGTGAAGAATTGTTTCAAATAATCGTGATCTCAATATTGACTAAAATAATTGTGATTATGATTTTTGTCATAAAAGAGCAGTCCTGATTTAAACTAACAACTTCAGCATTGAGGCTCATCACAGCTGAGAGACACAACAGACTGATTAATTACACAAACTCAAGGTGCTTACCTCTTAGTTTCTAAATTGGAGAGGATACTGTTCAAAATGGCAAAGGACATTGCGGTTTCTTTAGTGAATGACTCTTGCGCACCAGCTACCGCAAAATAAGGAAGTATACCCCCGCTTGGACGGCTATTTTTCCACAGAGAAAATAGGATGCATTTGACAAAAATGACATTATCTTCAGAAAGCTGACTAACACACTATAGCATCTCAGCTTGGGAGTGGCAACAGACGCAGGTAATTGCACATGTTCTCTCTCTCTCTCTCTCTCTCTCTCTCTCTCTCTCTCTCAACACACACACACACACACACATAATGTCTCTAGTAACTTGTTAGAAACAGCCCAAGCCGTGATACTAGTTCTAAAGTGATGTTTTTAAGATGCTTGGATCAAGGTATCATTTGGTTTGAACCAGCAACGGCAGATTCTAATCCATAAGAATGTAGTTCCACGCACAAATGCGTTTTTTGTGACCGTACTCCGTTTTTCCTCATTTGTTTTAAATGTACTTATTCATTGAACTATTGTATATAAGCACTATCACACTTACAATCATGCTATTGTTATGGTCCTGTCACTCTGTCAGTCTGGGTTTTGGTCTGACAGGACCGTGGCATCATTTTCCCAAGTCTGTCTTGTGTTTCGTTGTCTGTCTTTGTGTGAGCGCGCGGTTTCGGTTGTATTCCCTGCCGTACGCTCTTCGGTCCATCTCGTTTCATGTCTGTGTTGGGATCTGGACACTCGTGCTCCATGTCTGTCTGTTATTGACATGGGTGCAGTGCGCTTATGTCATCTTGGCAGCATGCACTCGCGTCAATAGTTTGTCTGTCTCTTGCGAACACAGGTGCGCGTCGCGCTCGCATTGTGTTGCGAGCCCATGTCGTGAGCTGTCTTCATGTTGTGCTGAGGTTCGGTCACTTCGGTCTAAGGTGTTGGGTGTGTGAGTGGCCGAACTCTAGCAGAGGTGTCCTGTCTTGTTTTCGTCACCCGTTGCATGCATCGCATGGTGTTTGCCTCACGATGTATGCTCAAGTTTCGTTTACTGTGAGAATGCATGGCATTGCTTTGTTTGGCATTCTCTAGTCTACGCATTCTCTAGTCTTGTTTGTCGGTTGGCATGGGCGTATATTGCCTTATTGTCTTGGCGATGTGTGCTCATTCCATTCGGGTGTTTTGGTGTCTTGTGAGACCATGTGGCTTTGTTTTGTTTCTGTATCGCCGCGTGCCTCTCTATCTTACGTCATACCCCACCTCCTTGTTTGTTTATTATTATTTAATTTTCCTCACCTGTCCCGTTAACCCATTTGATTTCTCTCCTTATTTTAGCCTCCTTGTGTGTGCTGTCCAGTGCCAGTTCGTCTTGTGTCTATTCCAGTCGGTCCTGTGCGCTGGTCTTGTTAATCAGTCTTGTTTCCAGTCTTGTGTTTTCAGTCTTTCCTATCGGTCCTGTTTCTCCCACCTGTTTCCTGTTTTGGTCCGGTCGGTCCTGTTTCCCTCTGCCCCAGCCTAGATTACCCTTTTTCCCCTTCAGGGTAGTTTATGTTTGTTTTTCCCCCTTGTGGGAGTTTTGTTTTGTGTTTTTGCCCTTGTTGTTATTAAATAAATTCCCTTTTATTTTTCAACTCTGCGTTTGCGTCCTGACTCTACATTTCTGACAGCTATATGACCCTAAATCAGCACTGCCAATATAGGGCCATATTGCACTCTTGCTAGTGTGACACATATATATATATATATATATATATATATATATATATATACATACAGTATATATATATATATATATATATATATATATATATATATATATATATATATATAAAGCAATATGATATATATCATCATGATGGCGCCGCGGATGGCTGCATCGGTGTGGAGCTCCTCAGTTCTTTTGTAGTTTTTGTTTGTTTGTCCTGTGTTTAGTAATCTTTTTCCAGTCAGTTTTAACAGAGACGAACTCATGAACATTCGACAGCATGTACCAGACAATCTTTTCCCAGTTTTTGAATATTCAGACGTTTTGCTGGACATTTTAGTTGGAGGCGCGTCTTTGTTGTTCAGGAGACGCAGGCGAGGGAGACGAGCAGGTGCGCTGGTCAAACTCCGTTGGCGTGGATTTCGAACAGCGCTGCCGAGTATTCACTTAGCGAATCTTTGCTCTCTTCCTAACAAAACGGACGAACTACATCTCCTCACCTGCACAAACAAGGACTTTTCAACCTCTGCTGCCTTGTGCTTCACAGAAACCTGGCTGAGTGAATCCATTCTGGACAGCGCGTTACATCTGCCGGGCTTCTAGCTTTTCAGATCGTATCGCATCACAGAGTTAACGGGGAAAACGAGAGGCGGTGGAACATGCTTTTATATCAATGAAAGTTGGTGTACAGATGTAACAACGTTAAAGAGGATATGCTGTCCTAATTTGGAAGTGCTCTTTATTAACTGTAAGCCTTTCTACTCACCGCGGATGTTTTCCTCGTTTATTCTGGTGAGAGTGTATATCGCGCCAAACGCATGTTTGAACACAGTGCTGCAACAGCTAGCAATACCTGGACTCAGTTATTATTATTCTTGGGGATTTTAACAAAGCAAATCTCACACGTGAACTGCCCAAATACAAACAGCACATCACATGCCCCACCGGGACATACTGGATCATTGCTACACAACAATAAAGGATGCATATCGCTCTGTCCCTAGAGCAGATTTGGGACTCTCTGATCACTGTCTGGTTCATCTTCTTCCAAACTACAGGCAGAAATTAAAATCAACCAAGCCAGTAGTAAGGACTGTAAAGAGACGGACCGCTGAAGCAGAGCGGGAACTACAAGCCTGCTTCGATTGCATGGATTGGAGTGTTTTTGAGGCTGCAGCCACAGACATGGATGAGCTCACAGATACTGTTACATCATATATCAGTTTCTGTGAGGATATGTGCATTCCTACTAGGACTTATTTAAAGTTCAACAACGACAAACTGTGGTTTACAGCAGAGCTCAGGCAGCTTTGTCAGGCCAAAGAGGATGCTTACAGGGGTGGGGATAAAGTCTTGTACAATCAGGCCAAGAACACACTGAACAGGGAAATCAGAGTGGCTAAAAAGAGATACTCAGAGAAGCTGAAAAACAAGTTTTCAGCTAACGACCCTGCATCAGTGTGGAGTGGCATGAAACAACTCACAAATTACAGGACTCCTACCCCCAACCCTGTAGGGAACCAACAACTGGCTGATGACCTGAATGTGTTCTACTGCAGATTTGAAAGGCCCAATCTCACACCCCACACCCACTCTGACCTTCACTTTACACAAACACCAACACCTCCTGCAAGCAAGCCAATCTATGTCCTGCAACCAACCTCCTCCCCCCTCCTGCTACTCAACCTGCACTTAAGATCTGTGAAGATGATGTGAGCCGTGTCTTTCGGAAACAAAAGACAAGGAAGGCTTCAGGCCCAGATGCCGTCTCACCAGCGTGTCTTCGATTCTGTGCTAACCAGCTGGCCCCCATCTTCACACAGATCTTCAATAGATCACTGGAGCAGTGTGAAGTCCCATGCTGCTTCAAACGCTCAATCATTAATCCTATCCCAAAGAAACCAAAAATCACAGGACTTAATGACTACAGACCTGTTGCCCTGACATCTGCAGTCATGAAATCATTTGAGAGACTGGTGTTGGCCCACCTGAAGAACATCACTGGACCCTTTCTAGATCCCCTTCAATTTGCTTTTCGAGCAAACAGGTCTGTGGATGATGCAGTCAACATAGGATTGCACCATATCCTGCAACATCTGGACAGACCAGGGACATATGCAAGGATCCTTTTGTGGACTTCAGTTCAGCTTTCAACACCATCATCCCAGCTATACTCCAGAATAAATTACACCAACTCTCTGTTCCCATGTCTATCTGTCAGTGGATTACCAGCTTTCTGATGGACAGGCAGCAGCTTGTGAGACAGGGGAAACTCACTTCTAGCACCTGTACAATCAGCACTGGTGCGCCCCAGGGATGTGTGCTCTCCCCACTACTCTTCTCCCTCTACACCAATGACTGCATCTCCAAGGACCCCTCTGTCAAGCTCCTGAAGTTTGTAGATGACACCACTGTCATCTGCCTCATCCGAGATGAAGATGAGTCTGCATTCAGAAGGGAGATTGAACAGCTGGCTGTCTGGTGCAGTCAAAACAACCTTAAGCTGAACACGCTCAAAACGGTGGAGATCAGTGTGGACTTTAGGAGAAACACCCCAATACTGACCCCACTCACCATTCTAAACAGCACTGTGGCAGCAGTGGAGTCATTCAGGTTCCTGGGCACTACCACTCCATTGTGAAAAAGGCCCAGCAGAGGTTGTACTTCCTTCGCCAGCTGAGGAAATTCAACCTGTCACATGTGCTGCTGATACAGTAGTCATTGAGTCTGTCCTCTGCACTTCAATAACTGTCTGGTTTGTTTCAGCTACAAAATCTGACATCAGAAGACTACAAAGGACAGTTCGGACTGCTGAGAGGATTGTTGGTTGCCCCCTGCCCCCCTTCAAGAACTATACACTTCCAGAGTAAGGAAAAAGGCTGGAAAAATCACTCTGGAACCCACTCACCCTGCCCACTACCTTTTTGAACTGTTGCCTTCTGGCCGATGCTTCAGAGCTCTGAGCACCAGAACCGTCAGATACAGGAACAGTTTTTTCCCTCAGGCTATCCATGTCATGAACAGTTAAATTGCCCCATTAAGCAATAACTATGTGCAATACAGTTTAGTCTTTTTTATATATATCCAACACATCCAACCTCTTCTGCCATTTCATTCCTCTGAAAAAAAGAAGAAAAAAAAGAAAAAAACATTTGCACTGTACATAACAGATTTGTATTTGCACTGTACATAACAGATTGTGTTAGATTTGCACTACCCATGTGTATGTATGTATGTATGTGTGTGTCTGTACGTATGTGAATAATTAGTTGTATTTTTTTAAATTATTATCTATGTCTTGCTGCTGTTTTTTTTATTGTTTTTGTATTGTTGTACACTGGAAGCTCCTGTCACCAAGACAAATTCCTTGTATGTGTAAGCATACTTGGCAATAAAACTGATTCTGATATATATATATATATATATATATATATATATATATATATATATATATATATATATATATATATATATATAAACTCAGCAAAAAAAGAAATGTCCTCTCACTTTCAACTGCTTTTATTTTCAGCAAGCTTAACATGTGTAAATATTTGTATGAACATAAAAAGATTTAACAATGAAGACATAAACTGAACAAGTTTCACAGATAGGGGGATTTTGGTCAAAATCAAAAGTAACAGTCAGTATCTGGTGTGGCCACCAGCTGCATTAAGTACTGCAGTACATCTCCACCTCATGGACTACACCATATTTGCCAATTCTTGCTGTGAGATGTTACCTCACTACTCCACCAAGGCACTTGCAAGTTCCCGGACATTTCTGGGGGGAATGGCCTAGCCCTCACCCTCCGATCCAACAGGTCCCAGATGTGCTCAATGGAATTGAGATCCGGGCTCTTCACTATGGCAGAACACTGACATTCCTGTCTTGCAGGAAATCATGCACAGTACGAGCAGTATGGCTGGTGGCATTGTCATGCTGGAGGGTCATGTCAGGATGAGCCTTCAGGAAAGGTACCACATGTCTTCCCTGCAACGCACAGTGTTGAGATTGCCTGCAATGACAACAAGCTCAGTCCGATGATGCTGTGACATACCGCCCCAGACCATGACAGACCCTCCACCTTCAAATCGATCCTGCTCCAGAGTACAGGCCTCGGTGTAACGCTCATTCCTTCTACGATAAACACGAGTCCAACCATCACCCCAGGTGAGACAAAACCACGACTCGTCAGTGAAGAGCACTTTTTGTCAGTCCTGTCTGGTCCAGCGAAGGTGGGTTTGTGCCCATAGGCTACGTTGTTGCCGGTGATGTCTGGCAAAGACCTGCCTTACAACAGGCCTACAAGCCCTCAGTCCAGCCTCTCTCAGCCTATTGCGGACAGTCTGAGCACTGATGGAGGGACTGTGCATTCCTGGTGTAACTCAGGCAGTTGTAGTAGCCATCCTGTACCTGTCCCACAGGTGTGATATTCAGATGTACAGGTGTGTTACACGTGGTCTGCCACTGCGAGGATGATCAGCTGTCCTTACTGTCTCCCTGTAGCGCTGTCTTAGGCGTCTCACAGTACGGACATTGCAATTTATTGGCCTGGCCACATCTGCAGTCCTCATGCCTCCATGCATGCCTAAGGCATGTTCCCGCAGATGAGCAGGTACCCTGGGCATTTCTATTTTGGTGTTTTTCAGAGTCAGTAGAAAGGTCTCTTTAGTGTCCTAAGTTTTTATAACTGTGACCTTAATTGCCTACCATCTGTAAGATGTTAGTGTCTTAACGACCGTTCCACAGGTGCATGTTCATTAATTGTTTACGGTTCGTTGAACAAGCATGGAAAACATTGTTTAAATTGCTGATTATTTAGTATTTTCACAGTGTGTAACTCCAGTCTTTTACTATAAATCCAGGTTCATGAAATTATCATCCAGTTTATTTATCTCTTTGTTTGCTTGGAATGCATATGGTGAAGCAGAGGATATTTCTATTTTCTTTGTGAAAACAGAGCCGGGTCTTTAATGATATCAGGTATCTAGATAAGATAACAAAGGAATGAAATTGACATTGTTGCATGAAAATGCGTAGCTGTCATGCCCAATAAGCAATGTTCAGCAATTGAGGTGTGTACAGGCAAGAGTCCAATTTAGTGTGGCATCAGGCTCATCTCTGTCATGAATCATTCCCAGTTATGACATCACTGAAATGTCATCTGATCATGTTACTGTACTAGTCTCTCTCATTCCAACATCTGTCACAACAAATGTGGTCAAGCTGACAGCATTTGTGGCATAATGCTGATTACCAGAAAAAAATAATAATAATAATAATTAAAAAAAGAAAATAATAATAATAAAAATAATAATAATATATATATATACACACACACATTAAAAATGCACTCAGTAACTTTTTGTTTTGTGTCATCTTGGATGCAGCATGATTCAAAATGAATTGTTTTCAGTTACAGATGCCATTGTAGAAAATCACTGTTCACAATCAGCCATGATTAATTTAATCCATGAGTCCAATAACAAGACAGATACTGAGATCAAGCAAGCATCACAGTCTTTCTAGCAAGTAAGACCACTGTCGGCCATCTTTGGAATGCTCTCGTGAGGCTATTTCCAGTCATGACATTGCAGCTCCTATCTACTTGAATGGGGAAAGTAGATAGGTTGGTCAAGATTATGATTAAAGAACATACAGTTTTTCAAATTAGCAATAAAATTTGACAGTACTGGAATCATAAATTGTGATTTACCTCATATTACTCTAAAACCTCAATTTTCCCAGCTTATATAGCTAAAGTGTATGCGTGTTCTTGAGTTGATTGACAGGCAATGTCTGTATCTAAAAGGTAATTGGCCCTTTTTCTTGTAAGGCGGGACTTCCTTTCTACATCCGTTTACTGTTGGGCGCTTAAAGCTGCTTGCTTGGGCGTTCCAATTTCTCCCATTCATTTTTTTAGGAGTGGCCCATCTCTGTTAAATAGTCTCTGGTAGTATTCAGTTGGTCATGTGATTCTAAAATGGCAGCCCCCATGAGGGCACTCCTGGCCTATGTAGAATAAAACAGCCTTTATAAGGTTACTGATATGACTAGAGTCCTCTTCTCATGTGAATGGTCATGATTGTATACATATTTTTTAAAATTACAGTACATTTCTTTAGGAGTAGAACTTTTTGTTTTGTTTTACTGAGTGCACCTTTAATTCTTCTGTTAAAACTTAAGCATTGTTTAAAACAATGTTTTTTTTTTTTTTTTGGCTGAATACTGTTCTAGGTGGATGAGCTTCAGGTTTTTGACACCAGTGATACATTGTCATGGCAACAATGTTGTAAAATTGGATATAACTTTACACAGAAAAGGTTAGTACGCAATTTTATCAAGCAAAAATCATTTTGTTTACGTCTCGTGGCTATACTTTTGAAACACTGAGTAATTTAACGTTTACTTATTTGCCCCATTGACTTAAATGGTAAGTGCCTCAGTATTACTCAGATTTTATTATTTTATTTTATTTTTTTAATGAAAAAGAGGGTCAAGTCGAAATTTAATTTTGTGATAATCAACATTATGCACAAATGCTGTCAATTGAGCTTAACTTGTACTGAACCGGAGTATTCTTTTAAAATGACATCTGAGTTTGATTTGATTTGATAATACAATATAATATAATATAATATAATTGGAAAAAGTATGGGGAATGGAGGAAATTCACTGACATTACATTTTTGTTTGCATTCAATCTGTCTGGTATTATGAGTGCTTAAGACCTTCCAGCAACATATATTTACATGTGCTATTATCATTCTCTGTGGCATTCTGACAAACCTGTGGCAGTGTCTAGAAGCTGTACTCACTTTAATTAACAGGGACAGAGCATGGCTTAGAGCCATCACTCTTGTCTGTGCCTATAAATGACGTTTAATGCATTTCAGCCCAGCTGTGTAACTGCAACATCATTTCAAAGGATGTTTTCTATTGAACCCGCAGTATAGGAAAGTAGTTTGAGGTTCATCTTAGGAAATCACTACTCCTTGAAAACATTTTACGGTGTGCTGGATAAACTCACAGGTTCTGTTTGTTTTGAGGTGAATTCTATCAAAATTCCTGGGAGAGCATAATATACTGTATCTCTGTCAGGTGAATACATAGACACATGCAGAGATTGACAAGGACAACATAGTCACACTTGCACATTTGTGGGGAAGAATATGTTTTAAGCTAAAATCTTCATTCTCCACATTTCTACTAAACAGATATTATTATCCAATACTTTGGAACACAAACAAACAAACAAACAGGCAACTCAGAAAGTGTACATAAGATTCCTGTTGTGATTGGCTACACACTGATCCATCAAGACAATAGACCTTGAGATACTGCTGACATTCACTCATATATAAGGATGTTTTGTAAAGATGAGTGACAACCAAATGCCCTTCAAACTAATGAGACTCCAACGATTACACTCTAGCCTGACATACTTTATGTATGCCGATTATAAATTATTAATCGCTACAAGTAAGCAAGCCTGTCAAGAAAATGTCATGTCTCATTTGGATGTGCGGAGCAGCACTGATCACCCAGCAATATGTAGCTTAAAATTTAGTATTTGAGGCTATCTCATCCCTTCACCTCACTTAGTGATGCTATAACTATAGCTCCAAGTATAGCTCTTTCAGTCTTTTTATCAGTCCAGACCACTGTGGAAAGGGTGTCTGGGCTCTGTAGAGTATGTGATAAATAATTGAAGTGTGCTCTTTCCTTTCCTGGTCTCATAGAAAAGTGTGTGAGGAAACATCAACAGATAATATGATCTCCTTTAAGAGACACTGAGATATACTTTAGTGCAGCAAGTTCAAAGGTAGGGCTGCTAAGAATGTATCCAATCATGATACATACATTTAAAGATTATTATTATTATTAATTATATATATATATACACATACACACACACACACACACACACACACACACACACATATATATATATATATATATATATATATATATATATATATATATATATATACACACACACAGTGCATCCGGAAAGTATTCACAGCGCTTCACTTTTTCCACATTTTGTTATGTTACAGCCTTATTCCAAAATTGATTAAATTAATTATTTTCCTCAAAATTCTACAAACAATACCCCATAATGACAACGTGAAAGAATGTTTGAAATCTTTGCAAATTTATTAAAAATAAAAAAATGAAAAGAAAAAAAAAATCACATGTATATAAGTATTCACAGCCTTTGCCATGACACTCAAAATTGAGCTCAGGTGCATCTTGTTTCCACTAATCATCCTTGAGATGTTTCTACAACTTGATTGGAGTCCACCTGTGGTAAATTCAGTTGATTGGACATGATTTGGAAAGGCACACACCTGTCTATATAAGGTCCCACAGTGCAAGTCAGAGCACAAACCAAGCCATGAAGTCCAAGGAATTGTCTGTAGACCTCAGAGACAGAATTGTATCGAGGCACAGATCTGGGGAAGGGTACAGAAACATTTCTGCAGCATTGAAGGTCCCAATGAGCACAGTGGCCTCCATCATCCGTAAATGGAAGAAGTTTGGAACCACCAGGACTCTTCCTAGAGCTGGCCGCCTGGCCAAACTGAGCGATCGGGGGAGAAGGGCCTTAGTCAGGGAGATGACCAAGAACCCGATGGTCACTCTGACAGAGCTCCAGCATTTCTCTTTGGAGAGAGGAGAACCTTCCAGAAGAACAACCATCTATGCAGCACTCCACCAATCAGGCCTGTATGGTAGAGTGGCCAGACGGAAGCCACTCCTCAGTAAATGGCACATGACAGCCTGCCTGGAGTTTGCCAAAAGGCACCTGAAGGACTCTCAGACCATGAGAAACAAAGATTGAACTCTTTGGCCTCAATGGCAAGCGTCATGTCTGGAGGAAACCAGGCACCGCTCATCACCTGGCCAGTACCATCCCTACATTGAAGCATGGTGGTGGCAGCATCATGCTGTGGGGATGTTTTTCAGCGGCAGGAAATGGGAGACTAGTCAGGATCGAGGGAAAGATGAATGCAGCAATGTACAGAGACATCCTTGATGAAAACCTGCTCCAGAGCGCTCTGGACCTCAGACTGGGGTGAAGGTTCATCTTCCAACAGGACAACGACCCTAAGCACACAGCCAAGATAACAAAGGGGTGACTATGGGACAACTCTGTGAATGTCCTTGAGTGGCCCAGCCAGAGCCCAGACTTGAACCTGGTTGAACATCTCTGGAGAGATCTGAAAATGGCTGTGCACCGACGCTCCCCATCCAACCTGATGGAGCTTGAGAGGTCCTGCAAAGAAGAATGGGAGAAACTGCCCAAAAACAGGTGTGCCAAGCTTGTAGCATCATACTCAAAAAGACTTGAGGCTGTAATTGGTGCCAAAGATGCTTCAACAAAATATTGAGCAAAGGCTGTGAATACTTGTATATGTGATTTTATTTTGTTTTTAATTTTCATTTTTTTTAATAAATTTGCAAAGATTTCAAACAAACTTCTTTCACGTTGTCATCAATGGGGTATTGTTTGTAGAATTGAGGAAAATAATGAATTTAATCCATTTTTGAATAAGGCTGTAACATAACAAAATGTAGAAAAAATGAAGCGCTGTGAATACTTTCCGGATGCACTGTAAATATATGTATGTATATATATATATTTTTTTTTCATTGATCACTGCAAAAACTGATTATGCTTTTAAATGTGAAATAGAGAAATTCATACAGTTCTGAAACATGAGGGTGAATAAATGATTGGGGTGAACTATCACTTTTTAAAATGCTTATTTTAAGCCAACTATTAAGTAATCAAATACAATATATATTTAAATGCATTCCTTCTTGCATTTCTGAACACACCATGCAGATGTACCTCTCTATGCACTGAACTACTGCCCATTAATAATCATGTAGCAAAGTGAACTAGTTATCCTTTGGCCATTTATAAAATATAACTCTGATCCATTTATGCTAGCAGAGGGAATATTCCATACATCTGCACACACTTTTGCAGGCATGTGCGGCAGTAAATTATCAGGCCTAAGGACATCTTCACCACAGGAGCCCAGTAGATACTTACTGTGTCAACAGCCTTGCAGAGCAATGTCACCACACATCACACCTAAAGCTATTATTGGGAAAATGACTGGTCAGATTCTGTCTGATCACATGCGCCTGATCTCTGAGCAATGAAAAAATGGGAGCAATAGGACTCTGTATAGATTTTCAGTGCTGAAATATATTTTCTTTAGATTAAGTCTTTCAAGTAAATACAATATCTTGTCACACTTTATATTACTTAGTCTTTAACTCTTAAGCACTTATGTTAAAAGCATTTGATACAATATAGTTATTGTGTACATGCATGTTGTTCTGCAAAATTACAACAATATTTGCATTTACTGCTACAAATGTAAAGGTTAAGGTTAAGGTTATGATTGGGGTAAGAGTCACGGTGAGACTCTAAATAAGCACAGTATTGCAGGTGGATCTAGTGTTTTATTTATTTTTTAATTAATTAATTAATTTATTTTTGCATAACAAGAACACCATCTAACTCCTTTCCCTATCATTTTCTGTCTTCACTGCCGTAAATACACCGTTTCTATAAATACAAATAGTAACACTTTTAAAATAAGGTTACATTTGTTTAAAGTATTCACATGAACTAACAATGAATAATACTTTTAAAGCATTTATTAATGTTGGTTAATGTTAATTTTAACATATAATAACACATTGTTTTAAATCAAAAAGTTGTCTCTGTTAACATTAGTTAATGCATTATGAACTAACATGAACTACTGTATAACAATGAACAGTTGTATTTTCATTTATTAACATTAAAAAGATTAATAAATATTGTAAAAAAATATATATTGTTCACTGTTAGTTCATGATACCTAATGCATTTACTAATGTTTACAAAAGTAATCTTGTTAAAAGTGCTACCATAAAAATTATTTTAAAACCATTTCTATTAAAAATGCAAATTGAATGTGTTACTATTATACTACTTTAATACTGTTGTTATAGTAGATATACTGTTTGAATGTTACCTATTATAGTATAATATATATTAACTATGTCCTGCAGATACACTCACACAGTATGTATATACAGTATAAATACATAAAGTTATGCAAGTTCAGTGTAGCAAAATGAATGTACATAACACATACAGGTGCATCTCAATAAATTAGAATGTCGTGGAAAAGTTCATTTATTTCAGTAATTCAACTCAAATTGTGAAACTCGTGTATTAAATAAATTCAAT
The DNA here is from genome assembly GCF_019703515.2 of Myxocyprinus asiaticus. NCBI lineage: Eukaryota > Metazoa > Chordata > Actinopteri > Cypriniformes > Catostomidae > Myxocyprinus > Myxocyprinus asiaticus. The sequence continues at coordinate 32,060,905 of NC_059370.1, read as the reverse complement.
GCACACAGACTGAAGTAGTTTAAGTCTTTGGTTCTTTTAATTGTGATGATTTTGGCTCACATTTAACAAAAACCCACCAATTCACTATCTCAAAAAATTAGAATACATCATAAGACCAATAAAAAAAAACATTTTTAGTGAATTGTTGGCCTTCTGGAAAGTATGTTCATTTACTGTATATGTACTCAATACTTGGTAGGGGCTCCTTTTGCTTTAATTACTGCCTCAATTCGGCGTGGCATGGAGGTGATCAGTTTGTGGCACTGCTGAGGTGGTATGGAAGCCCAGGTTTCTTTGACAGTGGCCTTCAGCTCATCTGCATTTTTTGGTTTCTTGTTTCTCATTTTCCTCTTGACAATACCCCATAGATTCTCTATGGGGTTCAGGTCTGGTGAGTTTGCTAGCCAGTCAAGCACACCAACACCATGGACATTTAACCAACTTTTGGTGTTTTTGGCAGTGTGGGCAGGTGCCAAATCCTGCTGGAAAATGAAATCAGCATCTTTAAAAAGCTGGTCAGCAGAAGGAAGCATGAAGTGCTCCAAAATGTCTTGGTAAACGGGTGCAGTGACTTTGGTTTTCAAAAAACACAATGGACCAACACCAGCAGATGACATTGCACCCCAAATCATCACAGACTGTGGAAACTTAACAGTGGACTTCAAGCAACTTGGGCTATGAGCTTCTCCACCCTTCCTCCAGACTCTAGGACCTTGGTTTCCAAATGAAATACAAAACTTGCTCTCATCTGAAAAGAGGACTTTGGACCACTGGGCAACAGTCCAGTTCTTCTTCTCCTTAGCCCAGGTAAGACGCCTCTGACATTGTCTGTGGTTCAGGAGTGGTTTAACAAGAGGAATACGACAACTGTAGCCAAATTCCTTGACACGTCTGTGTGTGGTGGCTCTTGATGCCTTGACCCCAGCCTCAGTCCATTCCTTGTGAAGTTCACCCAAATTCTTGAATCGATTTTGCTTGACAATCCTCATAAGGCTGTGGTTCTCTCGGTTGTGCATCTTTTTCTTCCACACTTTTTCCTTCCACTCAACTTTCTGTTAACATGCTTGGATACAGCACTCTGTGAACAGCCAGCTTGAATGTTTGTGGCTTACCCTCCTTGTGAAGGGTGTCAATGATTGTCTTCTGGACAACTGTCAGATCAGCAGTCTTCCCCATGATTGTGTAGCCTAGTGAACCAAACTGAGAGACCATTTTGAAGGCTCAGGTAACCTTTGCAAGTGTTTTGAGTTGATTAGCTGATTGGCATGTCACCATATTCTAATTTTTTGAGATAGTGAATTGGTGGGTTTTTGTTAAATGTGAGCCAAAATCATCACAATTAAAAGAACCAAAGACTTAAACTACTTCAGTCTGTGTGCATTGAATTTATTTAATAAACGAGTTTCACAATTTGAGTTGAATTACTGAAATAAATGAACTTTTCCACGACATTCTAATTTATTGAGATGCACCTGTATGTTTAAGTTAAGACCACAGTATTTATAGACACAAAATATAAAGCAGGAACCAACTTTCTGATCTGGACAGAGTGAAATATTTGCACAGAGCCATGTTGCATCTTACAGATACTACAAAATAATACCTATATATTAAATTATACCTATTTATCCCGAAAACTGAATTTAAGGAAATGAGAATAAAAAAAAAAAAAAAACTTCCAGGTTATCCAGCTCTGTAGGTACAAGAATTAAGGAAATAGATGATGTCCCATAATGCAAGGAGTATTTTAACCTATTTCCCCCCATCAGTCTGAAGCTTAACCATTAGAGATGAAAGGAGGTCAGGGGTTAATTATGGATTCCTTCCCCTGCCAACACCAGCCCTGCCACCAGCCCTTCATGTGTCTGTGCTTTGATATCAGCACTATTAACTTCTTCCATGAAATGAGATTTGCCATACCAGTACAACTGAAAAGACTAGACAAGAATATCCAGTAAGAAAAACCCCAATGCCTTTGGGTAATACACTCATACAAGCATGTATAGCAACTTTTTTTCCCCCTTTTACCAAAAGTTTAACCAATTCTTTGAATAAAAGATTTACAAGCAGCATTACAAGTCAGTTGGTGCAGTGGTTTTCAATCTTCATTTGCTTTAATAGCCTATAAATATCTTTAGCTGCATGTCATTATCATAAAATATTAGTATATATATATATATATATATATATATTAATGTACATATATACACACACACACACATACACACACACACAAACACAGGTTTGGGGAGTAACGGAGTACATGTAACAGGAGTATGTATTTAAAATACAAAATATAAGTGTAATTGTATTCCACTACATATACAATTTAAATAATTGGTAATTAGAATACAATCAATATTTTGATTACTGAAGAGATTACTTTGCATTTTATTGTCATTTGTTTCATTTAATATTTAGTCCTTTCAGATGGAAAACATTTATACATATAAATGATGCGATCCAAAGTGCATTTGAACAGCGGTGAAACACTTTCTTATGATGTGTTACATTCATACGAGCAGACAGATAAGTAAGTTTGAAGTAAGTTTGGAGCAGAAGAAATAGAATTAAACCTTATGTAAATTGTCAGCTTTATGCCAAGCTAAAGTGCTATTTCTAGCCATTTTACATGCACGTTACCAAATTTTTTTTTTTATTTCATGAAAATTCACATTGGATCATAATTTCTTTCATAAAGACCTTTGATATTAGGGCAAAAATCATATTCTTGATATTTTTTTGTATTGTTTTCCTGTAAAAATATCTAAAAATCCTTAAAACAAGATCCATCTTGTTTTAGAAACAACACTGCATAAGATATTTAGGTTTTTCAGAGAATGTATTTTTTACATATGTATTTTGTCTTACTGAGTTTTTATAGTAAAAAAAAAAAAAAAAAAAATCTACCAGTGCTAAAGAAGTAATCCAAAGTATTTAGAATACTTTACTGACTTTGTGTAATCTAACGGAATACATAACAAATTACATTTTACAGCATGTATTCTGTAATCTGTAGTGGAATACATTTCACATATATATATATATATATATATATATATATATATATATATATATATATATATATATAGTGTGTGTGTGTGTGTGTATATATATTCTGAGATGCTATTCTTTTCACCACAATTGTACAGAGCGGTTATCTGAGTTACTGTAGACTTTGTCAGTTCGAACCAATCTGGCCATTCTATGTTGACCTCTCTCATCAACAAGGCATTTCCATCCGCATAACTGCCCCTCACTGGATGTTTTTTTTTTTTTTTTTGTTTTGGCACCATTCTGAGCAAATTCTAGAGACTGTTGTTGGTGAAAATCCCAGGAGATCAGGGTTACAGAAATACTCATACCAGCCCATACATATGTATATATATATATATAAAAAAGTGTATATAATTTAGTTTAGGCAGACATTTCTCATAGCATCAATATTTATTGAATTATTGTATTTTGTTAGTTATTAAGTTAGCTATTTGTAAGTTATAATTAAAACAATATGCTGCCACAACATGATTGCCATTTAATTCATCTTACAGAAGCATTAGGCCATATTCCAGCATTGCATCTTTAATAACATTTACTTCCACCAGCCACTTCGCTGGTATTCAAATTCAGACAACAAGGGTGATGACATCAAATCATAAAAGTGATAAATAGGCTTGTGGGTATCTGAAACATGGACAGTTGCTGATTTTATGCATACAATTGATTTTTTTTTGTTTTTTTTTTTTTGTCCAAGGCAAAAGGCAGGCAAGACTGCCTGCCTGCGGTGCAGTCCTTTTGCAGTCATTTCATTTCAGAAGCAGTTTTGGACAGTAATGAAAAGTGATTGTGAGAGATTGTGTGAGCTCAATGTTAAACAACGTACTTATTGCTCATAAAACAACAGAGAATGTTCCTATTTGTATATGTTTATTGTGCTGTCATGATGCAGTTATTGAAAACATCCCTTTTCTCTGCATGAGAATGCATAATATTTGTAATCACACCTAAATCCTCAAAACCATAAAATCTACCTCATTGACAGCATCCAATATTCCCATTTTGCAGTTCAAAGCAGTAGGCTAGTTCTCAATTAGTTTTGCTTCAAGATCTATATTTTAATTTGGACATCAAGTGGTGACCCACAAGGTACCAGTACTGTTTATCATACAAACAGTAAACAATGTTCTTACTGTAAATCTAACATTGAATTTTATTACAGTAATACTACCTTTTCATTTTACTATCCTAACTATGCCTTATATTGTTAGTTCCCTTTCTGTCACTCATTCAACGTTGTGTCGATGTAGTGACACTAGGGGTCGCTCTTGAGAGCCCCGATCACCTCAGATCTTTGAGAAAAGACCAATGAGAATTGGCAAGTGGAATCTGCATGCCACTCCCCCGGACATATGGGTATAAAAGGGAGCTGGAATGCAGGATTCATTCAGATTTTTTCTTCGGAGCCGAGTGGTTGTACTATCAGCAAGCTGAATACTACTGTCGTTCCATTCACCTCTTAAGAAGCGTATGCTGTTGGATATATGGTGCATTTCCAGTGGCTTTCTTTCCTTCTGCACGACGAGTGCAGATTTCACCACTGGGTGCTTCGACAGCACTAAAAGAGAGTATATTCCTGCTAAAGAGTATATTTTCTCTATTAGAGCACACACACTGATGTTGAACGTCTTTTTAAAGACGTGTCTTTTTAAAAATGTCTTTCCGTCTTTGTGTGATTCCTGGATGCGGTCGTTATCTCTCCGCCTCCGACGGCCATGGGCGCTGCCTCACATGTCTGGGCAGCCATCACACTGAAGCAGCATTTGTGGATGGTTCATGTTCTCATTGCGAGGATATGACCATGGCAACGTTGCGGTCGCGGCTTTCCTTCTTCCGAGGGAAAGCCACTCTAGCCACCCCCCGCGCTATGCCTTCTACCCACGGATGTGAGGCCGGCCCGGACCTCCCGTTCCCCAGCGGACCTCCCGTTCCCCAGCATGCTCGTTTGCTCCCGTCCCGTTCCGAAATGAGACCAGCCCGCCTCATGGCCGGCTTGACATCTCTTTCGGGGCCCGTGAGCAGGATGAGTCTTTGATTGCTGCATCGGGGAGCACACTGGAGATGACGACCCAGGGAGCGAGACGTCCGCTACATAGCTGGTATCCAGACCACTCCATCCCCCGCTGGAGGACTGGGAGGTAAATCCTTTGTTTCCTTTTCTTTTTTGTTCACCACACCCTGAACGGGCTGTGGTACCCAAATTGTCAAAAAAAAAAAAAAAAAAAGAGCGGTTTCCTCACTCCTGGTGTCACATAATCGGTGTTCACGGCCTTCTTTCAGGTCTAACACCACAAACCAATATTGATGCCAGACGCTCGCTAGAATGCGTTTTTGCATCAGCATCTTGAACGGGAGTCTGTGCAAAGCCCGGTTCAGTACTAAAACTGGCCGCAACCCACCGCCTTTCTTCGGTACAATGAAGTAGGGGCTGTAAAACCCCTTCTTCATCTCGGCCAGAGGGACAGGCTCTATCGCCGTAGAAGGGTAGCGATTTCCGCGCGTAATGTAGCGGCGTTCTCGCCCTTCACTGAGGTGAAGCGGATGCCACTGAACCTGGGCGGATGCCTGGCAAGCTGAATCGCATAGCCGAGTTGGATGGTCCGGATCAGCCATCGCGACGGGTTGGAAAGCGCGAGCCATGCGTCCCATCTCCGGGCGAGGGGGACCAAGGGGAATATCTCGTCGGACGTACCGGCAGGTGGGGCCTCACGGAGGGGTGGAGCCTGGGACACCACGTCGAGGGGGCTTGAGCCCCGTGGCCGTGCTGAGTCGAGGGACATCGAAGCACTTACCTGGCTCCTGATACCCACCATAGGATCAGTCGGGGAGGGGAGAAAAAGTATATTGTCCCCACAGTCCGTCGGAACTATACCGGTGTGGGCATGCTTGTGCCACAGCTGTGTCTGCAGGGGCTGGGGGGGCGCCGCTGGAGCGCCAAACCACGATGATCATGACGACGGCTGTGCGCACCAGATATGTGACCCTGGGAACAAGAAAACCGCTCTTTTGTTGAACTTTTGGGTACTGCAGCCTCTTGGACATGCAGTGAAATTAAATGAAAATGAAACAAAAGATTCAGCTCCCGGCCCTCCACCGGGGGATGGAGTGGTCTGTTCACCAGCTCCAGAGCAGCGGGACTCCTCGTCCCTGGGTTGCCCGTCTCAGGGGCGCTTTGAAGCCTTTCTCTGGTTCTTGGCGGCCGGCTGTGAGACGGGTAGTGTCTGCTTCCTGCGGTGGGCTCCACGCCGGGGCCAGGCTGTGGGGGCGGGCTGCCCAGCCGAAGCCTCTGTGTCAGACTGAACGAGCCCACTCTCTGATGCTGCGCTTCCGAAGAGAAAATCTGAATGAGTGGTTACATACTAGCTCCTTTTATACCCGTATGTCCGGGGGAGTGGCATGCAAATTCCACTCGCCAATTCCCATTGGCCTTTTTTCAAAGATCAGAGGTGTTTGGGGCTCCCAAGAGTGACCTCTAGTGTCACTACATCAACACAACTTCAAGTGAGTGACAGATAGGGAACCAGGAGCTCTCTTGCCAAAGGTATGCTCTCATGTTCTAACCAGCACACATATGTGTAACACAGCAGACATCGCAAAACTCTAAAAGGGGCCATGTCCAATTTATGACCAGAGTTAAATTACATTAAATTTCTCCACTTGGCTACATACTGTATATACAGTATGTTTCAGTATTCTATGTGCTTCAAAACCACTGAGCTGAATAAGTCCAATGCTCGGTTTAAAAACATTTGGAAAACAAGGTATTGATTTTTTTAGTACTGTTATATCATCCAAGTCAGTGAATGGAAAATATACAGTGGATCAGGTTTTAGAGGTGACTCTTCCTCAAAACAGCATAGTCACAAGGACAGCAATAGTATTCACCACTGTCATTCATGTTTCAGAGGTGACTGAATTTTTTATTTTAGAGTGACTAACTTTGACTTGCCAGATTCCAGCAACCTGTCATTATTTCAAATATGTCTCTACGGCTACCTGTTAAAACTCAGACTGGAGTCCTGTATAATTTTCCCATCTTCCCTGCTCTCTCTGTGCTAAATTGCATTGGAAGATGGATTTTTGGCATCTGAGGCTGTCAGGTCTCAACCAGAGAAGACTTTATGCACTGGTACACCCACTATGAAAGTGAGTTCTTCAGGGATGTAGTGGAATCAAAGTCTTGAGTCAAGTGCTGCCACTCCAGTAAGGCTTTGGTCATTTTTCTTTGTCAGATTGTTAGACTGCTAACAAGAATGTGGATGCTTTAGGTATTTCTCTGTTGCTGAGTTATGTAAATGCCTCTCAAATTGGATTGGCATGATCATTAAATTAGGGGGTTGGGAGGAACAAACAGAAAAGGAACATTTGCCTTCAGAATGAAAGAAAGGCCTTGTAATGCATGCTAAATCAGTTTTTTTTTTCAAAGCATACATTCCAGACTAACCTAAAAAAAAAAAAAAGATTGCATGTATTGCTCCATTAAGAAGTGCTGTCAGAGAATATGTGACTAAAACTTCATTTTATTTCTTTTGCAAGTCAGTGATGTTGCTGTAGGAATGCTCATTTGTGTGTTTGACATGATTGAAAAAAATATACATCATGCATTGTTCTTTGCAAAAGTACCTTTCACACTAGGAGGTATGTATTTTAACACTTTATATCCTAAGCTTTTTCATTATAAGGGTTATACATCAGTAAAAATGTGTTTTCTTTGTCAACGTGTTCTCTGAAAGGCTCCTTGAAAGTGAGTCAGGCATGTTCCTTTGTATGAGTCCACATTCTAGGTGGGTTTCCATCCAACTATTTCTATGCACATTTTGAAATTGTGCATAAGAAATCCTGAATGGAAACGCTTGATATGCAAATAAACTTTCTAAATTCGCTTAAAATTTAATGTGCTTGGAGGAGGTGGATTTTAGGGATGGGCGATACCACTTATTTTCTTTTCGATCTGATACCAAGTACTTTTAGGCCAATATCACCGATATCAATACCAATACAGATACCTCTATTAAATAGATTTTTTATGAATTATTTGGATAAAATGAGTAACTCAAATTATTACATTATCTTATATATGTATAGGAATAAACAGAAAATTATTACGCTGCTTTGTTTACCCTTTAAACATTAGTTAGCATAAACCATATAAAACCTCAAAATTAACCATAGATATTATTATATGGTTACTATTACTAAAACCAAGTTACCATATGGATACTACAGTAATGCTGTAGTAAAACCATGGTTAATTGCATCAAAACCGTGGTTACTGCCAAAAAGAAACAAAAAACTTGGTTACTACATTTGTGGTTCCTACAGGCATGGTTAATACAATATTACTACAGTAAATCCATGGAAAGTTTTCATAAGGGTATCATTTATTAACGATGATCACATATCATTATCAATGTTTTAACAACTCTGAATTTAAATAAATTGTCACACAAGCCCATTATAACACATCACATCTAGGTTTGTCATTACTTAGTGTGAATAAATCCAGATGCTGCTTTTCTGTCATTACCTCAGGAAAGCACTGCTCCCTCTCTGAATGAGCACTATGACTGAAAGGGTGAGCGCTGTCTGTGACTGCTAGTTTATTTTAGCATGTCTGTGCGTCAAGATGATCGGAAGAAAAAATTGTTCTGGTGCCATGCAACTATTCGCTAATATAATTATTTTTTTCCACTTCGAAGCTTATGAGATGCATTAATATTCATGTTATCTAAATAATAAGATCACTAGTTAAAAAAATAAATTAAAAAACTTCAGAATCAATATTTTTATATGAGGATAGATATTCTTGATACCACATCAGTATCGGAAGTATCGATACTTTAGTATCCGATATTTAGGATCCGCCCATCCCTAGTGGATTTTCTAGAGTTTTGCATTAGTTAAAATGCATATTTGTCAGGAGTATTCTGTTGATTCATGTCTTTTATTTTGAAATGTTTAGTTCCTGTTTCCCTTGTCATGGGATTCTGTTTTCCCTCCATGTTCATGTGTCATGTTTTCATTGGTTTATTGTTTAATTATCTTGTTATCAGTTCTGTTTGTTCATTGGTTTATGTTCCTCCATGTCCATATATTTAAGCCTCATGTTTTCCATTGTGTAGTTGTCAAGTATTGAATGTGAGTGTAGAAGTTTATGTCAGGCCACGTTTATTGTCAAGTCAAGTTTTTGTCAAGTCAAGTTTTTAGTCAAGCCATGTTTATATTTAGTTAGGGTTTTTGGATTTCACATTCTGTAATTAAAACTGCACTTGGGTTCTCATCATCTTCGTCTTCATCATCATTGCCAGCAGCCAGCACACGTTACAGAATACTTGACCAACCATGAACCCAGCAGTTTTACTTCTGCGCCTACGTCAGAGGAATTGTCCCCTGGAGGACTATGTTGAGGACTTCTGCGGTCTAGCCAGCCAGGTGGACTTTAATTAGGTTGCCCTCAAAGACTGTTTTAGATTTGGACTGAATGAGTCCATTTCTTTTTTGATGCCTGGCAGTCGCAGTTCCCTCAGCCTGGCTCAATATATCGACCTCGCCATACGGTTCATTGGTTCCCCGTTCACTGTGGGGGAGGCGGATGCCGAGCCAGAGGTCCACGTCATAGCCGCCGCCGAGCCAGAGGTCCACGTCATGGCCGCCGCCGAGCCAGAGGTCCACGCCTCAGCCTGCTCCATGCCACGTCACGGCAACGCCTCCGCCTGCTCCATGCCACGTCACAGCAACGCCTCCGCCTGCTCCATGACACGTCACAGCAACGCCTCCGCCTGCTCCATGCCACGTCACAGCAACGCCTCAGCCTGCTCCATGCCACGTCACAGCCACACCTGAGCAGTGGGACCTGGAGATGGTTCCCACCCTTATACCCACCCTTAGTTCTCCTGAGCAGGCAAGGGGAACTTTCGGCCCTCCGATCCCGCCTGGACCCTCCGAGCCCTGGACTTCGCCTTGGCCTGTCGGTCCCTCGACATTGCCTCAGCTCGGCGTTCCCTCGGCTCCACTACGGTCCTTCAGCCTGTCGGTTGTGCCGGGGTCCCTCGTCCCTCTGGCTCCTCCTTGGTCTGTCGGTCACCTGGCTCCGCTTTGGCTCTCCGATCGTCTGGCTGCGCCTCGTCCCTCCGATCTGTCAGCTTCACCGGGGACCTCCTTCCCTACGGCTCCACCTTGGTCCTCAGTCCCACTGGCTCCACCTCAGTCTTCCGATCCCTCAGCTCCACCTTGCTCCTCTGAGCCTCCAGCACCGCCTTGGTCCTCCCTGCCATCGGCTCCACCCTGGCCCTTCGAGTCTTTGGCTACTCTCTGGGCACCATGTTCCATGGCTCTGCCCCTCGAGCCTCTCACGGCTCTGCCTTCCATGGCTCCGCCCCTCGATTATTATACATTGTCAACAAATTCTAGAAATGAACACTGAGAAAATAAAGATTAAAAATACAATAAATAGCTAAATAAACATCAGTACTTTATGTTCAGTATCAGTCAGTTGCTGGCCATTTAAATAAAGAATAAATTAAAATTATAGCTAAATAAAAATCAGTACTGTATGTTTAGTATCAGTCAGTTGCTGACCATTTGAATAAAGAATAAATAAAAATAAAAGAAATAGCTAAATAAACATCAGTAGTACTGTTTAGTATCAGTCAAATGCTGACTTTGAATACTGCCAGTCAATTAGGGGCAGAGATCAAGAGATAAATAGCGGCAGTGGTGTTACACCATATTCTGCTATACAAGTTCAGGGAAAACTTTCAATGGTGGAAAACCAGACTTTTACATATTACATTTTGTAAATGCAACGACTGGAATTGTTCATTTGAAGGGGGTACCAAACTGCGAATCCTGAACAAAACAGTTTGGTGAATACATGTTTACACATTAGCTTCCACTAAGCTGACAAGGTATGAAAGTAGCTATGTGGTTAACTAGTTAGATATAAGCTCATTGTCAGAGAGAGTAAAAGATGAATGTTGTTTATTTACTTTCCAGCATTGTGTTTCACCAACTAGGTAACAACATAGCGTGAAATAAACCATCAACAGACACAATCCACCACCGCACCTTTGTCTGCTGAGCTGCAAAAAGATGCTCTGATGCTTACCTTTCAATCTGCTACATTACTGACAAACTATAGCTGGCTAACATAGCAAACAGATGTGATAAACATGAGTGACATGGTTGTCAGGGACAGAGTTAACGTTATATTAGTTATATTGAAAAGGGAAAATGACGGGGTCATTGTTTATTAACTTTCCAGTATGTATTTCACAAACTAGTTAGCAACTTGCAGTGAAGACACCGCTTAACTTTGCACTGTCTGCAGAACCACCATAAGCTCAGCTCTGTAAACAACGGAGCGCACTCTGCTGGACAAACCATGTTATGACACCAATTCTAAATCACCCCAAGCATTGTATTGTGCATTATATGTTCTGGAAAAAAAAAAAAAAAAAAAAAACGTTTTCATATCCGCGCATATCGGAAAACATAAATGCCGATACCAATATATCTGTGAAAGGATAATATCAGCAGACTGATAATATCAGCCAACCGATAAATCGGTCGGAAAACTGTTGCAGACAGCAAATTAATAATAGTTATGCATGATAGGAATTATTTCACTCACTGTTCCCAGTAATGCACATTTAATGAAAAACAAAATAAAACTTAATAAAGGTAAATATGTTATGTTGTCTATAAAAAAAATAAAATAAATAAATAAAAAAAGTGTCTGAAACATTCTTTGTTTTAGAGAATAGAATGGTGTTCTTTTATCATTTTCAGATTTACCCGCTCCTGTACGTCTTGTGAAAGTAAAAAAAACTGTGGTTGGTCACTTTACATCACCATCAGACTTGTCTCTTCTTCCAAGTGAGCCATAATAAGCTGCCAGATTTAACAGTAGATGGCTGTAATGCACTATTTTATTTTGTGATCTGCTGTTATAAAAGAAGACTGATTCTGAGCAGCAGCCAGAATGTTTTGCCAGTAGACATTTGGCTTCTACACAATAAAGGCTATTAGTTATAATCTAATCATAACATGGTGTAGCATTTGGTTGTGCTACATCGCTACTTACTGGAAAAAGTAGTTGGCTACTGGAAAAGTTATACTGTTTTAAAAGCATCTGAGCTACTGTCAAGCTACTAAAAATGGAGTTAAGTTAGCTGCATTGCTACTTGTATTGAGCTACTCCCCAACACTGTAACTAGAAAACTGTTGCAACCGGATCATCAGTTTGATATGCGAACTGGTTGGAGCAGCACGTTGCAAAGAAGTGTTAGCAAAAGTAGACATATTTTCTGCTCCTTTTGAGTCACAGTGGCATACACGTGATGAGATGATCAGCATTGGCTTGAGATGTGAACTGTTTCCGATTCAGTCAGATTGGGAGAACTGTTTCAACTGTTTCACTGTTTCATTGAAAAGAATCAGTTCAAAAGAAAAATTAGTTCATGAAGTGGTAATCACAATCATGGGCACTCGGTTCCAAAAAAAACAAAAACAAAGTTTGAAGCAAATCATCTGAGCCGTAAGTGTCGTGTGATGATCTCTCTATATTAGAGGTTTTTGGAGCACAGAAAAACATGTCTATTTCATGTTGGTAAGAGTCCTCCAAATAATGTTCATCGGTTACTATAATATCATTAACATGGGATTTATCTGTTGCTAGCAAAAATTTTTTTAAATGAGAATAAATGGCTACTTTTGAATGGGCAATGGATTTTTTTTTTCTTTTTTTTTTCTAATAAAACTTTTAATAAAAGTTGTAAAAGATAACATTGAAAAACATAATACAGCACATTAAGAAAAGTAAACTATAGATCATGATGAGGTTCTGTATCACTTTAGTTTGAGTACTATGTGGTTTTTCATATATAAAACATGATCAATGTGTCCTCTGGCTTAAGCACAGTCCCCGGAGATCATGAATTGGGCAAAGCTTCCACATCATTTCCACATCCAGCAGCTGTACCTGCTGCAAATAGCTTCAACAGTTGCCAGCTTGTCAGATGGACGTGGCTCGAGGAGGAGCTCAACAGAGGGAAAAGATGGAGCAATCGATCTCTTTGTCTTCAGATGCACATGATTGCCTCTCCAGCCTCCCTAAGTGGAGCATGTGACGTGATTGAACAATCAGCTGCATTACCCCAAAGAAATATGAACCTCTCTTACACACATGACTCAAACCTCTAGGATACGGCTTTGCTTACCTCTGTCACCACCTGAAAAAGCCACACAGATCACTGGAAGCATCTGTTGCAGGACTAACCATGATTGATATGTCACATTTCTCAACTGCAGGCAATATGTTTACACCTTTCTGATGTGAAGAGGAAAACAAATATGTTTTGCTTCTAAGAGAACTGCATTTCTAAAATGTTTATTCCAGGTTCAATACAAGGGACCATTTATGGCATAATGTTGATTTCTACCAGAAAAATGCCATCGAGCAAAATTCCAGATCATGCAGATTCCCATTGAGATGACTGTATTCCATCTGAAGAATTTCACAATACAAAGGTAAATATGACAACACCTTTAGGCTTCCATTACCACAAAAGTTAACTTTGACTTGTACCTGCTTTTCTTACATGAAGCAAAAATCTAGGTTATAGTGAGACACTAACAAGAGAAGCAACTATTTTTAATTAATGCCTCAAGCGTACTCGTACTAGAATTAACCACACTGGTCACTTGCCCATAAACATCAACTGCAAAACATAGTGCAAAAACTAATAATATTAATAGTAATAATTATATATATATATATATATATATATATATATATATATATATATATATATGTGGATATAAAAACACCTAACCTAGCATACTAATTGATCAATATAATTGATGACGGAATTCTGGAGTCAGCAGGAATCACACAGGGTCCTCAAATCTAATTAAAAATTACTTGATTGGTCTTGACAATTATCACATTTCGTGATAATGCAAACGTCTACACTATGGCATCTTATTAGACTATTGCTATATAACTTTAGCTGTTTATTTGATTTTCTACAAGTAACTTTCACTTTGGTCTTGATAACATCTGTGCGTAATTAGGCACACAAGGTTGCTGTAATTAAGCAAGCCACTGGAGATAGAACTGATAACATTATTTATAGGTCCATCACTTCTGCCGAGCTGGCCACCTCACTGGCTGGTTTAAGCAATCCCTCATAATTAGAAGTGGAAAAACAAACAGACTCTATAATATGACTATGAATACTTAGTATTTATTTTTTCTCACCATTTAAGATGTAAAGATATGAACATACAGGTGCATCTCAATAAATTAGAATGTCATGGAAAAGTTAATTTATTTCAGTAATTCAACTCAAATTGTGAAACTCGTGTATTAAATAAATTCAATGCACACAGACTGAAGTAGTTTAAGTCTTTGGATCTTTTAATTGTGATGATTTTGGCTCACATTTAACAAAAACCCACCAATTCACTATCTCAAAAAATTAGAATATGGTGACATGCCAATCAGCTAATCAACTCAAAACACCTGCAAAGATTTCCTGAGCCTTCAAAATGGTCTCTCAGTTTGGTTCACTAGGCTACACAATCATGAGGAAGACTGCTGATCTGACAGTTGTCCAGAAGACAATCATTGACACCCTTCACAAGGAGGGTAAGCCTCAAACATTCATTGCCAAAGAAGCTGGCTGTTCACAGAGTGATGTATCCAAGCATGTTAACAGAAAGTTGAGTGGAAGGAAAAAGTGTGGAAGAAAAAGATGCACAACCAACCGAGAGAACCGCAGCTTTATGAGGATTGTCAAGCAAAATCGATTCAAGAATTTGGGTGAACTTCGCAAGGAATGGACTGAGGCTGGGGTCAAGGCATCAAGAGCCACCACACACAGATGTGTCAAGGAATTTGGCTACAGTTGTCGTATTCCTCTTGTTAAGCCACTCCTGAACCACAGACAACGTCAGAGGCATCTTACCTGGGCTAATTAGAAGAAGAACTGGACTGCTGCCCAGTGGTCCAAAGTCCTCTTTTTCAGATGAGAGCAAGTTTTGTATTTCATTTGGAAACCAAGGTCCTAGAGTCTGGAGGAAGGGTGGAGAAGCTCATAGCCCAAGTTGCTTGAAGTCCAGTGTTAAGTTTACACAGTTTGTGATGATTTGGGGTGCAATGTCATCTGCTGGTGTTGGTCCATTTGTGTTTTTTGAAAACCAAAGTCACTGCACCTGTTTACCAAGAAAATTTGGAGCACTTCATGCTTCCTTCTGCTGACCAGCTTTTTAAAGATGCTGATTTCATTTTCCAGCAGGATTTGGCACCTGCCCACACTGCCAAAAGCACCAAAAGTTGGTTAAATGACCATGGTGTTGGTGTGCTTGACTAGCCAGCAAACTCACCAGACCTGAACCCCATAGAGAATCTATGGGGTATTGTCAAGAGGAAAATGAGAAACAAGAGACCAAAAAATGCAGATGAGCTGAAGGCCACTGTCAAAGAAACCTGGGCTTCCATACCACCTCAGCAGTGCCACAAATTGATCACCTCCATGCCACGCCGAATTGAGGCAGTAATTAGAGCAAAAGGAGCCCCTACCAAGTATTGAGTACATATACAGTAAATGAACATACTTTCCAGAAGGCCAACAATTCACTAAAAATGTTTTTTTTATTGGTCTATGATGTATTCTAATTTTTTGAGATAGTGAATTGGTGGGTTTTTGTTAAATGTGAACCAAAATCATCACAATTAAAAGAACCAAAGACTTAAACTACTTCAGTCTGTGTGCACTGAATTTATTTAATACACGAGTTTCACAATTTGAGTTGAATTACTGAAATAAATGAACTTTTCCACGACATTCTAATTTATTGAGATGCACCTGTATATAAGAGACATAAAACTAAGCTTAGTACGAACCTCATACAGTTATTTATGATTAATATTCTATTTTAAGAATCCTGATCCCCTCTCTCTTCGCAAGAATTTGGGATCTCTAGATTTCAGTGTGAAACCTTGGTTAAAATCCCAGTTCCTTGTTGATATGAAGTCATTGAGACTAGCAAAAACCATGTAAATGAACTAAATGTGTACCTGACTTCAGTGGTAGACAGACGGCAGGAGCCCCATGTATTGCTCAAAAAGAATTTATTCTAAAAAGCAAGGGATAAATTTAACATTTGCTTGGCCTTCTGTTTTAGTCATTGTGGTGTCTCTGCCCAAAGGGTAATACACCTGGAGCCAAGTCTGCCTACCTGGCGGCTAGCCCAAGGCAAAAGATGGTGTAAGAACTATCAATGAAAAAAAAGAAAAAAGAAGGCACAGACCTTACATCCTGAAAGAAAATCAGTGCATATTTCTCAACCCAAAGTCTTCTACTAAATATGCAGTTGATCTTAATTTTGCACATACAGACTCAGAGGGCAATGTGTCATGTGTTTGCATGCTCTCTCTGTGTTGTTTTAGCAACTGATTCACTAAAATAATTATGCAAATGAGATAATGTGCACTGAAAGTAATCTAGCACCGGGCAATTCCCATTATTGCAGGTCATTTCTGAGTGCTTGGTCATGAAGGATGCAGTAGACCAATTCTGCGAACCAGGCACCTGAATTGGCCCTTTGAAATACTGAAAATGTGCTAGACTTTGCCCCGCATTTGTATATATGTGTCACAATCTTGCAGAGATAACAGAGAGGCTCAGGACCCAAGGGAAGAGTAAAAATAAAGGAATTTATATAATACAAAAAAACAAACACAAACTTCGACAAGGGGGAAAAAACAATAAACAAACTACCCAGAAGGGGAAAAACACAAAAGTAAATAATCAAAGCTGGGGCATGGGAAACTGGAGACAGGACCGACCGGACCGGGTAGGGATGGGGGAATAAACCGACTGACAAACTAGACCAACCAACACACACGACCGACTGGAACAAACACAAGATGAACTGGCACTGGATAGCACACACAAGGAGACTAAAATAGGGAGAGAAATCAACAGGTTAACAAGACAGGGCAGGTGTGACTAATAAACTAATAATGGGCAAACAAGGAGGAGGGGTATGACGTAAGACAGAGAGACATGCGGCGATACAGAAACAAAACACCCAAACGGCATGAGCCCACATCGCCAAGACAATAAGTTAATATATGCCCATGCCAACTGACAAAAAAGATGAGAGAATGCGTAGCAACGCCAAACAAAGTGACACCATGCATCCTCACACTAAACAAACGCCACGCGATGCACGTAACAGGTGACAAAAACAAGACAGGACACCTGTGCGAGAATTCGACCACACACCAACCCCAAACCTCACACAGAAGTGACCGAACCTCAGCACAATGGAAAGACAGCTCGCAACCCGGGTGCGCAGCGCGATGTGAGCGCAGCGCGATGTGAGCGCATCGCGCGTCCGCAGTCACACGAGACAGACACATAACATGGAGCATGAGTGTACGGATCACGACACAGGCCGAAACTGATCCAGACAGGGAAGTCAAGATCTAGACACCATGCTCCGGACGTGAAACACAAGACAGTTCGCGACCCGGGTGCACAGCGCAACGCGAGGCGCACCCGTGTTCACGAGAGACAGACATAAACTACTGATGCGAGTGCATGCCGCCAAGATGACATAAGCGTGATGCAATCACATCAATAACAGACAGAACATGGAGCATGAGTGTCCGAATCCCAACACAAACCGAAACAGAACCAGACAGGAAGTCAGGATCCAGACACCATGCTCTGGACATGAAACAAGACAGACCGAAGAGCGCACAGCAGGGAATTCAACCGAAACTGTGCGCTCACACAAAGACAGTCAATGAAACACAAGACAGATATGGGACGATGATGCCACGGTCCTGTCAGACCAAAACCCAGACTGACAGAGTGACAGGACTGTGACAATATGTCTGGTTGTAATGCTCTTCTGCATCAATTGATCATCATTTGATTAATTACTGCTGCTATGATGAATAGAAAATGTACACAACCATCTCTTTAAAAAAAAAAAAAAAAAAAAGAAATCTGTTTACCTCCTGCTTTCCATGGGCGGTAATAAAATCAACATGGATTTTTTAAATGAATGAAATGTGAAATCTATGGTGGCCCAGGGGTGCACAGCACAAAAGTTAGCAAAGCAAATAAAAGCTGAAAATACAACAGAAACAAAATCACAGAACAACAAAATTAAGCCTCAACACAACTAAAGTAAGACATAGCAACACACTTAATCCACAAGCAACACAATAGTAAAGTCACAACACAACAAAATTAAGCCACAACAAAATTATGCCACGATACATTAGAAAAGCCAAAACACAACAAAATTAAGCCACAAAACAACAAAATGATGCCACGACACAACAGAAAAGCCACAATGCAGCAAAATTAAGCTAAAACACAACTAAATTAAGCCACAACACAATGAAATTAAGCCACAATTCAACTAAATTAATCCATGACACAATAGAAAAGCCTCAACACAACCAAATTAAACCTTTTCTTTTCTGATACTTTTGTTGTTTTGCAGCTTAATTTTGTTGTTTTGTGCATTTCTGGGCCACCACAGAGATCTACAGTGTAACGTCTGTGTAAGATCAGTGATGGCTAATTACACTTTGTTTGAAAAAAAAACCTTTTAGCCTTTTGACATTTGCATATAAATTACTGACCTGGCCTCCACGTTTACATTTATATGGGTGCTAAATTGCAGATGGTCTTTATCACTATCAAAAGGATGCTAAAACAGGTCGCCTCTGGAGTGTCTCCATCGAGCTTCAAACACATTCCACAGAAAGCGGGGTGACCCCCCGTGCCAGGCACCAGAGCAGTTGTCTGTCTCCAGTAATTTCAATACACGTCACACACACACCTAAAGACATTTTCTCTATTTTAGGCCATAGTAAGCAGTTATAAATGTATCTGCTATATGCATGTGTTGTATGTATATTCCCCTATCATATTAACTTAGTTAAAACCCTTTTACTTGTATTAGTTAGACGTTAAACGCCTATATTCAAGTGTATGAGTGTATCTCTGCTTTAATATCGTCTGGAGGTTACCTTCTTGGTATCAAAATGATCTTCTCTTTATTTCTCACACAATAATGTACACCATGTGATCGTGAAATGCATCGAACAATTCTTACTATGTTTTGAATTAAAAGCTGCACTAGCGGTCCAGATCAGCAATAAAATGCGAATGGGCCATAAACGGAGACAAAGGATGTCTCTCCTGCTCAAAATGCATGCCTCTGATTGGCCACTCCACCCACAAAATGGGTGTGGCAATGAACTATCAAAACTCCAGAACGCAGACTAATCATCGCTCAAAACTCTTCTTCTTGAGACCAACACACTCCAAAACTCTCTCTTGAGTTTAACCTTCTGGCAGTGTTTACCTTCAAGTAACTTTGTGGATTTCCTGTGGACTTCTTCAACTCACTCCTAAAGAAATCGTCGAGAACCTCGTCTACCGCATCAAGACTCTTATTCAGCAACAAACCAATGCAAGTAACCATTTACAACTGATTAGATGCGCGTTTAAGTTTGAACCCCTTTTAAGGTGAATTGTGCCTCTGATGATTCTCATTTAGGTTGTGGTTAACTGACGTGAAATACTGCCTTCTTTGCTCTCTGTCTCTCCTTTTCTTACTTTCCTTCATTCTATATATGTATGTTTTGCTTAGTTTGTTTGTATGTTAGTTATAGTTTCATTTATTAAATCCCTTATATTCACAATTGATTGTCTCTGTGTTCCGCTCACAATTCAAAGTCACTGAATGTTGCTCCTTGCTACATGCTAAACTACTGCTAGCACTGTATAAGTAGGAAGGCTATCGTTCCTTGGCCAGGAAAGTAATCTTCCTAGAATTGATAAATAATTATATTGTTATATCGCTGGACGGACAGATCAAGTAATTGTAATATCGATTCTGCTACAGTTAATTCTAAGATCTAATCTAAATATTTGTTATTAATTATAACCAGTTATAATTAATTATAAATAATTCCCTTTTTAAGCTAATTTGCTACATATTTATATTGGACGGACAGATCAAATAATTGTAATATTGATTCTGCTACAGTTAATTCTAAGATCTAATCTAAATATTTATTATCGGTTATAACCAGTTATAATTAATTATAAATAATTCCCTTTTTAAGCTAATTTGTTACAACAGTACAAGCATGATTTACATATAAAGGTGTGTTTCTGCTGATGTCACAGTCTGTCTCCCTCATTCTTCTTCAAGGACTCTTATTTTGAAGTGTTTTGTTGAGTTAAGCTTAGATGTTAAGATTTACTGAAGTGTTACGTTTAATAGTTTATTTCCACTCCAGTGTTTGTTTCCACTCCAGTGAATGTTCTACTCAAACGATTATAATTAAAGGATTGAATGAATCTACTCCTGCATCTCCTCTCCTCCTCTTCTACTCCTAGACACCCAATGTTACAGCTGAAAAGAATGATAACTTCTAAATTTAAATACTTACAGTGCATCTGCATTTCAACACATTTAACACCTGGTTAAGTTGTATTGCAGGTGATTAGTGAATGAAATGTAGGTTTTTGCACTGAAATTCTGTGTACAAAGGGGCCATAACTGTTTAGTCAATTTAGTCTCTGTAGTTGTTATTGTATTGGGGAAAGTTGAATATTTAGTGTCAGTACAAGCCTGTTTTGATAAGTGTTATGTCTTGGTATTGGCAACCTTTTTGATTTGCTTTGCATTCTTACATTTACAATTGTGCAAAAGCATATGGAGGAGTGTAATAAGCATTGCACATGCTCCATACAAGCCTCACTGTTACATATACAGGGTGCAAAATCTTTTTTATTTTTTTTTATTATTTTTTTTTTTTTTTTTTTTGCAAAATACTTAAATCAGACATACACTCTCAGTCTTCATCTTCATCTAGTTTTATGAATTTTTGTCTGAAATTTTGGGAGAACATTCAGTAGTAATTAGTGTAGACATACAGACCCTCAGTTCAGGTTTTAAGCAGAATCCCAGAAGGAACAGTTTGCTTTAGTGCATCATTGCAGCAATTCTTTGATTCACTGTTTCAAAGAGGATTACATGATGAGAAAGTCATTAAAACACAAGTCAAGTTTAAGCATTAAGGTGACTTTAGAAAGTTTGTTTTCCATCTTAAGTTTGGCACATTGCAAAGGCTGTCTCTGCATTTCGGGGTCATTAATATGTGTCGAGTAGTTACTAACTAAAAGTAGTGACATTTACTCACTGAAAGTAATAGTTCACACAAAAATGATAATTCTGTCATAATTTACTTATGACATCACAAAGTCGCATGACTTTCTTCTGAGGAACACAAAGATAATTTAATGGAAATATGTGTTTATATCAATACAAGTCAAAGGGTTCCAAAACATTCAAGTTATAAAAAGGACATAAAGGCAGCATAAATGTAATCCATACCACTTGAATGGTTTAATCCATATCTTCTGAAGAGTTTGGTTTTGTGAGAGAAACAGATCACGATATAACTCCCTTTTCACAATAATCTTGACATATCTTGACATGTACTATATTTAAAAATATATTACTCGCTTAAATAGCTACAATATAATTTTGGGGCTACTTTTTGTAAGTAAACTGTAGTCTGAAAGGTATTTTGACTATAGTTGATCTACTGTACTTTAAATTATGCATAGCTCTTAGCTTGGAAACTACATTTTCAAAACAGCTTCCTCAACACTCCTTAATATACTGTATGTACAATGTGACAAATCTCCAGGCCTTAGTGAAGGATGGTTTTCAGTGAGGTCCTCTTAGTGATAACCATGGACCTTATCTTGAAACTCTACAGAGAGGGCTTCCTTTTACTCATTACGTTGACTGGCATTGTGACTGAGTGTGCCTGATCTTTCTGAGCTTATCTATTTGTTTTCACTCATTTTCCTGAAGCAACGGTAAAAAGAAAGTGACAGCACTAAATGTGTAGTCCTGTCTTTCGATCCCATCACATTTTTCTTTGAGAGTGATGTGTCAAGAATCTGACAAGCAAGAAATGATCTTTCACATTCACTTTCACATACAGTGTCTGTTCCAGATGTGTGTTTTGATACAATTATGGTAAACCGAAAGTGTAAATGTAAAAGTATACAGACAAAAATGTAAACGGAAAACGGAAACTGCTCTTTTTATTCAACCTATATACAATTTTCAACCATACACTCTAAAAGGTTTGTGGTCTGAAGAAGTTTTGACTATGTTTTGTTCTATGAAATATTCTCACTGTCAATAGCACTTAAACATGAATTGAGTGTCATAAGAAGTTTTCAGGGTTTTAAAGACTGCCGTGTTCTTTCCTGCACAGCAAAATTGCCACTGTTAACACCCACAGTGTCAAATGTGACACCAGCAAAGTGTCTATATGTGTCCACACTATGCAGTGTTAAAGTTACACTTTTGAGAATGTAAACATTTTAACACTTACTTTGTTTTGATTTAACATTCTATTTTGTTAAAATGTAACACTATTCAACACTTGACGTTGTTTTCACACTACACTGGTGTAAATGTTGAAGTGTTAAAGTTTTTTTTTTTTTTTTTTTTTAACACCAACACCAGTGTAGTGTAAATACAAGAAAGTTAAGTGTTGAAATGTTGATTAATAACAGCACTTTTGGGTGTTAATTCCAATAACTCTGAAGTTGGTCCCTACCCTAAAAAAAACATGTTACAAAATCACTTTTCTTTTATTAAACAATCATATTCAACATATCAGACAAACTTACACATTTAAAATGTTTCAGACTTCAGAAACAAAACTACAGTAAGACACAGTGTTCTCTCATTATCATGCGAAAAATGCCTGTTGTGAGGTCTATAAAATATAAAATCAGTCACAAATGATAGTGAAAAAAAGAATCTCAATACAGGATGCATTCACTTGCTCTTCAAAACACATTACGAATAGAATGCTTGCTCATCCTTCACAAAATTTGTATAAATATATATCATTTGAAAACAGGCATTTCATTTTAAACAGTAGAGCATTCCAACTTGGTATTCAGTTCCATAGCTTTTTACCCAGGAGGAAATAATGGAGACAGCTGACACATTCAAAGTTTAAGTTGACAAGGAACAGCATCTTGTGCTTGAGAATGAACGTCGCTTACAAGTTCTTCCATTGTACCAACTAAACACTGAACAGTACTTTCAGAGACTCCAGATGCTTGCACCTAAACGATGATAAAGCTTCACATATCTAGTAGCTGCCTATTTTCAACAGTAGCCGGCAAAGTGACAGGAGAATCCTCACTTCGCAGTGAGTCAGAAACAAGAACAATGTCACCACTGCCCAAACTGACAACAGTACCTGAGGCTGCACAGTCTCCATGCACTTTAAATGTTCCTTGAGTCCATAATATGTACTGTATAAAACACAGATAACCATCCAGGTTTTCCAGATTTCAAACAAGCAATTAATGCCCTGCCAACAAACCATGAAGAAACTTCAGATGCTGAAACAAACCTCAGTTGTATGAATTCTCCCTCTGATGTCCTTGACCCTTGGATTCTCCTTGGCTGTGCCCACTTCAATTCCAAACACACTTGTTTCAGTAGTTTGCAAGTTAATGTAATCCTGCAGTGAGGATAGCATAAATATATGTGGCTTGCTGTCCCTGGCGGAGGGCAGGATGGCATGAGGGTGAGTAAATGAGAGAATTTTAATTTTTGGGTGAACTATCCCTTTCAGTACTCTGACTCACATATTCTCACAAGCACTTCTAGACTAGACTAACTGTTTGTGGACAAGACTATCAAGCAATGCTAAAATAAGGTTAGAAGATTTCTAGGACATTTACCTTCATGAACTTGATGGTCAACAGCTTCAGGGGGACTGAGTTTCCCAGTCTTCTTTCCTTTGACAGTTTGAGGCAAGAGATGAAGGAGTAGGAGGATAGCTGCAATGTCACTGTCCCATCCTAGTAGAATAGAATTGTAACCCCCACAACCCATGAGTATACTGTTAAAGCTCAAACCAGTAAACACACACACACACACACACACACACACACACACTGTATATATACACACCATAATCAGACTCCTGCTGAGCAGACAAGAGGTCATCCACATGTGCACCATGGCATAGGATTTTGCAGTACGCAATTATCTGAAGCGTGTAGAATGTTAGCCATTTTGCAATGAACTTACCTGAGAATCAAAGAGTATTGTGAAGTCTTGGTCAGTCTCGTACACACAGAAATCATGTCAATCGCAATTACACAACACAATAAGAAGATCAAGGTTATCTCAATATTTCTCACCAAGTCTAGTGTATCCAGGAATTGGGGAAGGTAATCCAGGATGAGTGAAGACTTGTCTGGATCATGTAGCATATTCTGTCTGTACTTGAACGTTGCCTTCATTCTCTCTTTAACAATTGGTTGATCCATTAAATGCTTCATCATGGATATAGCTTCTCTGCATTCATCACCTGACAGCTGCTCAGCTGTTGAAGATGTCTCGCGCAGAGTCTTGGGGCCATCTTGATAAACCGACTTTGATGTCCTCTTCAAATTATTTTCTGATTTGCATAAACTGTTTACTATCTTTAGAAAAGGTAACCCTGGCAACTGAGTGGATCATAATACTATTCCTGTCAAAAAAAAATAAAAATAAAATATTTGCTTCAATAAGTTATCTCAGTATAATGCAGACCAAATAATTGTGGCATACTGCATCAAAAAAAAAAGAGACCATGTGCATTGTGTCAATTTACTTCATACTCAAATGACCAGTTAGTGATCACCAATCCTTCAAATTGCTGAAAAGAATTACAATTCCAAAATCACTGGTTATACGGATATTGGCTGTGAACAGAAAGACAAAGATTGAAGATTAGATGGGTCTAAAATGTTATATAGTCACATTTTTATTTTATCTTTAGCATTTCATATGAATGGCTATTTGGTATTTTACTATTCATATTTATATTAATTGACATCCATAACTATGATTGACAAGTGTAAAAAAAAAAATAATAATAAAAGACAAATGGGTCTTATTTACAATTAGTGGGTGTTTTATTTTATGAACTAGACTGCAAACTATTTTATTGGTCACTTACCCATCACTCTCTACCATGTCCATTATGAGGATGTTGACCAGCTTTCTTTGTGTTTAGTCAGACAGGTTGTTGGTTCCTACATCTTTTGATAGAGTTACTGTGGAGCCTGAACTTTGCGATTCCACTGTTAAAAATGAAGACTCAGAGCAGGCCTCAGAGAACTCTCATTCAGCTTATAGAACATTATCCTGGGTTTAAAAAACATTTAGTGCATTCTGTAAGGAAGATGCTATCATGATTGATGTGCAGTTATCAGTATAGAGTATACAAGAGAGTATACATGCTTGATAATATTTTGCATTAAACATGACAGCAGGTCGTTTGAGTTTCTTACCAGATTTACTGGCATCCAAAAATGTGAAAGTCACATTAGATGATGTCAACAATTCAAAAATATCAGAATCAACATTAACTCCTGTAGAGACTTTCAAGAACACATTGGTTCAGTTTGGCTCATTGAACTTAGCATAAGCTAAGAGGCAGAAACAGATACACTTCAATGTATTCAGATGTATTACAATAAAGTGTTTAAAACTGTATACAGTAGCTGCGTTTCCATTAAAAATATATATATATATGCGCATTTTGAAAATGTGCATAAGAAATCCTGAATTGAAATGCATGATATGCGTATAAACTCAAAAATTGCATTTGTTAAAATGTGTATTAAAGTGATGGAAACGAGATATTCGCATGAAAAGATGACGTGTCATGACAATTTGTAAAGCGCGATGGCAATGCGGATGGTATAGGTGACTTGACTGGTGCAACGAAAGGCCCAACCATGGCACACAATTCTTCAAACGTAGCCCTGGTTAGTCAAAAGTGCTGCACCCACAGATCATCGTTAAAGTAGGTCCTCACAGTCCACCAGAACTGTTTTGAGCATGGGCGCTCCCAGGAATATGGAGGCTGTCGGCGAATGGGAATAGCCATTTGAGCCCTCAATATGTGAGCTATTGCATTTATTCTGCAACGTCTCCTGGCAGCATTTAATAACATAATGTACAGTTGCTTTATTACAGCAAATACAACTCTCCCCAAAGCAAAGAGGTCATTCAGCTGCTCACTCACAAAAAGGTGGGCTCCCTCAAGATAATGTGCATTTAAAATGTGAAACGTTTTGATGGAAACCCAGTTAGTGTTTACATTTTAGCCATTCAAAGTGATTCCAAGGTGCATTATCTAAATGAGGCCCAACTACAAAAGTGTGGAATTTTTCATTTTTTTTTATTTTTTTTATTGCTGGTACTATTTTCACATGTAAGTGGTAAATAAAAAAATTAAAAAATCTTAGTACAAAACACAAAACTGATTACACTTGTAACAAAGTTAGACATTCTTTCAAAACCTGCTAACATGCTTTCATTTTGATTGTACAGGTTTCCTTTCATATATTCGCTTTTTATTTGTTTGTTTCAGAACACAAGATTATTGTGAGATGTAATGAGAAAATTTGGTTCTATCGCGTATTTTTTATAATTTTTTTTTTTTTTTTTTTGCATATACCTACTACACAGTAGTACTTTACAGGCTTGCAGCATGTATCTAGCATCCATGTTACGAAAGACTTTGATGTTACACTAGTGATGTCTGGTTCGTGAACGAACACTTCTTTTGAACCGGTTCTTTTTAGTGAACTGGATGAACCAGTTCATCAAATCGGACTGAATCATCTGAAACAGTTCGCGGCTCGAGTCAACACTGATCCACAAGTTACTCAATCAAAATTCACTTTCGGATGTTCCTTACAGTCATTCCCACTCGAAATGAGCCAATATCCTGGAGTATATAATTCTATGATGCTGGTTTCTGCCAACTCTTCGTATTATCAGCGCTCCAGTTACTCCAACAGTACACACTGAACTGAGAACAGTAGGCTGTATCGAGCTGCTGCCTGAAACTGAGCATGTGTGTACCAAGCGTTGGAGTGTGTGGGGATGAAATGAAAGCTTCTTATGTACAGAGCAGCATACAAGGATAATAATACATAAAACATTCTGGAAATATGTTGTGTCATAATTGTCATAGTTTTATCGGCGATTATCTGGTTGCAAAAATTCACATCAACATTGACAGTCGTGAGTCTCTGACAGCTCGTGAGCCAGTATACTGTACACACTGAACTGAGAAATGTCTCTTTCAGACTTTTCCATAGAACCAATGAGTCACCAGTACACTGAACTGAGAAAACAGTTCAGACTCGGAGTCTCGGACATGTCCGCTGAGAACCGATGAGCTGCTGATAATGAGTATGCGTGAACTGATGACTTGAATGAGGGGCCAAAATATAAGTTTCTTTATGGTTTCTCATGGTTTCTGTGAAAAATTTAGTTGATTAAGAAGACTTTTTTACTTTATATACTTTAGACATGTAGCTAAAACATCCGCGTTTGCACATCCTTGCCTTTTTTGGGTGCTTTAGTTGAAAAACTTTAATGTAGGAAACTTCTCCAAGATTATTATTATTACTATTATTATTATTTAATTGAATAAAATGTAAGTCAGCTATATGCGCTTAAACATAGCTTTATTTGAATGTGTTTTGACTGTGTATTTTCATCCGCCAGGATAATAGCATTAGGTATTAGTGACGTCATTGCGTGATAATGTAAACGAACTGGTGAATCGGTTTTTTGAACCGGTTCATTGAAAAGAACTGTCCGAAAGAACCAGTTCGCAGAAAATAATCGGACTTCCCATCTCTGTTACACACCTGGCTAGCCGATGAAAACCAAATCATCTGAAATGGATGCTGTAGTAAATTGATTACCTCAGCCGCGTCCGGCGCCCTGAACAACAGCTGTGATTGTTAGCTAGCCTTGTTAACATGCGGTAACTATTTAATTAAACACAAAACAAAAAGTTACAGCTAGACTAAATATAGGCTAACTGTGAATTTTCTTTGGTTTAATGGCAGGTTACAAACCAAGGTAAAAGGTGCACACCACCACCTACTTTACCGGAGTGTGTCACATCATGGCTTTATCAATCTTTTATGCCTGAATTCATTTAATGAATTGCCCTACTCTTGTAAATACTAATCAAACTGTTTTGCACCCATTTCTAATAAATGGTTAATATTCAATTTCTCTCCCAGTTTATATATATATATATATATATATATATATATATATATATATATATATATATATATATATATGTGTGTGTGTGTGTGTGTGTGTGTGTGTGTGTGTGTGTGTGTGTGTATTTTTTCTCTCAAAGTTTTCTTAACATTATTTTTTTCATTAAATACCTCACATTCCCTCTGTTTATTTTGTTCATAATTAATAGTGTGCTGTTTAAACATGTATAGCAGTGAATCAGAGATAAACAATCATTTAATGCAGTTAGACTGCTTACCTTGTCTTCTCTTGTCCCCTTGTAAGAGAAAAATGTCAGCCAGTCTCTGGTGTATCATGGATCTTAGCAGCATGTGTTGGAGGCATGGCTTTGATTTACACCAGTTAAGAGTTAATTAGAAAATACACACAGATTTAACACTTTCACTAGGCTCCTTTGAGATGAGAAAGTTCTGTGCAGAACCGATAACCGGTGATCACCAGCAGGTGCATGCCGGTTAGAAATCTGTCCGACTTACAGAGATGTCATGACAATGTATGTCAAAAAATGTCCTGCAAGAGCGAGGAGGTCACAGTTGTAGCAGCCAGGTGACACAGTTGCTTTTTCTAAGCTGCGCTAACTGCAAGCACGATGGGAAATTACTTGCTGATGACACAGCTTAATGCTCATTGGCTTAAACAACCGTGATGATTTGTTCTCTTCTAAAATGTTAGATTTTTTTTCATCTCTAATATCATGTTTTTATGTGTATAAATTATATGTGAATATTCCCAGCATTCTGTGCAAAGTCTGTATGGGATATGTGATCGGTATCATAATTCTGAAATATCTAAAATATGTGTCTTTATTCAACTAAAAATGGATGGAAAAACACATCTTAACGTACATTGAGTGTCTTGTTTATCCAATTTATTGAAAATTAAAAACAACAGAATTTTAATTGCATCCACTTTATTAACAAAAAAGCACATGAACTTGAATCATGCTATATCTGCCTTTGATCTCATAGCAGCTGATCCAATACGAGAAGTGAGAACTGTCCGACTTGACAGCACTTATTTCACTCCTTCCCTGACTGCACCAGCCTGCTCTTGTCTACTTTCAAGGCAAGGTGTTTGGCATCCCATACGAGCCTACTGTCTCGCAGACAACACTGGCAGTGCTATTTTATTACCATATAAATGTTAAAACAACGACAACACTGTGTATTTAACATCGTCCCTAAAATTTTAACACTACAGATTTTGCTGTGTGTTATGGCATATTTTCCATTGAAACAGGAAGTTGAGGTGGGGGACAAATTAATAGTTTCATCCCTTATCTAAATAACCAATAACCTTTAGTTTACAGCACAACCATTAACATGATTTGCTGCTTGCTATTGCAAGTCAAAAGTTGGCGGTATTAAAGGGAGGGACATTCCCAATCTAGAGAGCATTGGACAAAATTATTCAAAACACGAGATGAGTCATCAATATTTTTGGTCCATTTTCCTGGAAGAGAAAGACTGTAAATTTTAAATGTGTAAATAAAAGTAAATTTTGTCAACTTTGAGAACACTAGCTTATAGATAGCCACAATGCTAATATACATTTCATGCTGTCTTTAAAACTGAGTAAGTGCCTTCTTTTACTAGAGAAATTGGCCAGGAGCAACATCTACACTTAAGGGTCAAGCGCTAATATTGTGCGTATGGGGAACATAAGGTATCATAAGCATTTTATGATAGAAGTTACTGCTAAAAGTTGTGTGGGTTGTATTGCTTGAGGACTCAAGCTGAGACACTGCTGCATCTCCAACTGTTAGCAGAAGCACAATGGCAAACAGCCTCTAACAAAAACGGCACTGCCAAAGACATCTCAAACAATGCTCATGTTTGTTGATTTTCAAACAGGATGCTTTGCTCTGGTCTCAGCTGGCACCGTTTCATCAATTATGTAATGTATCTCTAAAACAAACATTTTCTGGGCTACAAGAAAAAATAACAAATATGTTATTTGGTGATAAACTATTAATGCTTGTCAGTATTTGACACAAAACTGTGTAATAATTCATATCCCATGTCATTTCTCATTCCCTATCTGTCACTCACTCGACGTTGTGTCGATGTAGTGACACTAGGGGTCACTCTTGGGAGCCCCGAACACCTCTGCTTTTTGAAAAAAGGTCAATGGGAATTGGCGAGTGGAAGTTGCACGCCACTCCCCCGGACATACGGGTATAAAAGGAGCTGGTATGCAACCACTCATTCAGATTTTCTCTTCGGATCCGAGCGGTTGCATTCAGTGCTCTGAATTCAATTCAAACTCAGTTCTCTTTACCGTTCACCTAAAACTGCTGGATTTATGGCGCATTTCAGCGGCTTCTCCCCCTCTGCACCCGTGGAGTGCAGAGAACGCCCCTGGGTGCTTTGGCAGAGCAAAAGAGTATATCCTAAAAGAGTATATTTTCTATCTAAAAGAGCGGCACACAAGGAAACGTCTTTTCAAAGATGTCTTTCCGTTTGTGTGTTATTCCTGGTTGCAGTTGTTATCTCTCCACTTCTGACGGCCACAATCGCTGTCTTACGTGTCTGGGTGCTGCCCATGCAGAGACATCGTTCGTGGATAGGTCTTGTCCTCATTGTGTGAACATGACCATGGCAACGTTGCGGTTGTGGCTTGCATTCGTAAGAAAAAGGCTGTGCCGGTTAGCACTGGGGGCGATTTGGGGACCTCAATGAGAGCACCTCCGCCGGGTAGACCCCCACGGACCTACAATTCCCCACTGGCTCGTCTCACGGCGAGTTCAACCTCTTATTCGGAGCCCGGGAAGAAGATGAGTTATCGAGCGCAGCATCGGAGAGCGGGCTCATCCACTCTGACACGGACACCTCGGCTGGGCTCCCTCCTTCGGGTGTGGTCACCCAGTCTCAGGCCGACGCGGAGTTGACGGACATGCTTTCCCGGACAGCCGCGAGCATCGGGCTAGACTGGAACCCTCCACTCTCCCCTGAACCCTCGCGGCTCGATGATTGGTTCCTGAGCCCAGAGCGCCGCTCACGGCCGCGCCCCGCCCCAGTCCCTTTCTTCCCGGAAGTGCACGAGGAGCTGACAAGATCATGGGGGGTACCTTTTACTGCCCGATCTTTCAGCTCCCCTGCTCTCACTACCCTCAATGGTGGGGTATTCAGTGATCTCCCAGATGGATAAGGCGCTCGTGGTGCACTTGTGCCCGCAGAGCGCCGCCACCTGGCGTGGGCGCCCGAGGCTCCCATCCAGGGCCTGTAGGTTTACGTCGTCCCTGCGGTGCCGCTGGACAGGCCGCCTCCGCCCTGCACGCTATGGCTCTCCTGCAAGTTCACCAAGCCAAGGCACTAAAAGAGCTGCACGAGGGTAGTTCTGACCCGGGATTGATGCAGGAACTGCGCTCGGCGTCCGACCTCGCTCTCCAGGTGACGAAGGTCATGGCGCGATCTCTCGGGCAGGCGATGTCCACCCTGGTGGTCCAGGAGCGCCACCTTTGGCTCAATCTGGTCAAGATTAGAGAGGCCGACAAGGCACGGTTCCTTGACGCCCCCATCTCCCAGGTTGGCCTATTCGGTGACACTTTAGAGGACTTTGCCCAGCAGTTCTCGGCGGTGAAGCAGCAGACGGATGCCATTCAACACATCCTGCCCCGGCGTGGCTCAAGACCCCACACCCCGTCTGCTCATCGCCAAGGGCGTCCTCCTGCAGCAACAGCACCGGCTCCGCCGCAGCCCTCCCCCGCAGCCCGTCCCCTGCATGGAGCCCACTGCAGGAAGCAGATGCCACCCATCTCATGGCCGGCCGCCAAGAACCCTAGGAAGGCTACGAAGCGCCCCTGAGATGGGTGACCCAGTGACGAGGAGATCCACTTCTACGGAGCTGGTAGACAGACCACTCCATCCCCTGGTGGAGGGCCAGGAGGAGAATCTTTTGTTTTATTTTTCGCCGCATGCCCAAGAGGCTGCGGTACCCAAAACTTCAACAAAAGAGTGGTTTCCTTGTTCTCTGGGTCACATGTCAGGTGCACACGGCCGTCATCATGACCGCCGTCCACCGTCCCATTTCGGCAGGTTTGGCGCTCCTGCAGCAGACCCCCCGCCCCTGCGTGCCCAGCTGTGGCACAAACACGCCCACTCCGGGTTGGCTCCGACGAACTGCTGGGACGATTTTCCTCCTCCCTCCTCCTCAACCAATCTTATGGTGGGTATCAGGAGCCAGGTAAGTGCTTCGATGTCCCTGGACTCAGCACGGCCACGGGGCTCAAGCCCCCACGATGTGGCACCTCAGGCTCCGCCCAGCAGCGAGGCCCTACCCGCCGGTATGTCCGACATGATTATCCCCTTGGTCCCCCTCACCCGGTGTTTGGACGCATGGCTAGCGCTTTCCAACCCGTCGGGATGGCTGACCTGGACCTTCAGACTCGGCTACGTGATTCAGTTCGCTAGGCGCCCGCCCAGGTTCAGCGGCGTCCGCTTCACCTAGGTGAAGGGCGAGAGCGCCGCTACCTATAGAGCCTGTCTCTCCAGCCGAGATGAAGAAAGGGTTTAACAGCCCTTACTTCATCATACCAAAGAAAGGCGGTGGGTTGCGGCCAATCTTGGATCTGCGAGTTCTGAACCAGGTCTTGCACAGACTCCTGTTCAAGATGCTGATGCAAAAACGCATTTTAGCAAGCGTCCGGCATCAAGATTGATTTGCGGCGGTAGACCTGGAGGACGCGTACTTCCACATCTCGGTTTTACCTCAACACACACCCTTCCTGCGGTTTGCTTTTGAGGGCCAGGGGTACCAGTACAAGGTCCTCCCCTTTGGCCTGTCCTTGTCCCCTCGCGTCTTCACGAAGGTCGCAGAGGCAGCCCTTGCCCCGCTAAGGGAAGTGGGCATCCGCATACTCAACTATCTTGACGACTGGCTGATCCTAGCTCACTCTTGAGATTTTGCACACACAGAGACCTGGTGCTGAGGCACCTCAGCCATCTAGGGCTTCGGGTCAACTGGGAAAAGAGAACGCTCTCCCCAGTTCAGAGCATCTCTTTTCTCAGCTTGGAGTTGGACTCAATGACAGTGCGCCTCATGAACGAATGCGCACAGTCAGTGCTGAACTGTCGGAAAGGCGTTCAGACAGAAGACAGTGGTTGCACTGAAACTTTTTCAGAGGCTCCTGGGGCATATGGCATCCTCTGCGGTTGCCACACCGCACGGGTTGATGCAAATGAGACCGCTTCAGCACTGGCTTCAGACTCGAGTCCCGAGATGTGCATGGTGCCACGGGACACATCGCGTGGTCGTCACGCCGATCTGTCGCCGCCTCTTCAGCCCTTGGAAAGACCTAGCATTTCTACAGGCAGGGGTTCCCCTAGAGCAGGTCTCCAGGCACGTCGTGGTTACAATAGACGTCTCCAAGACAGGCTGGGGCACCGTATGCAACGGACACACAGCCGCCGGCTCCTGGACTGGCCCGTGGCTGCGTTGGCACATCAACTGCCTCAAGTTGTTGGCAGTACTGCTCGCCCTGTGGAGGTTCTGACCGTCAAGGTGGTCTACGCTCCCATTGCATGTCACAACTCACACGCCATCTCCCCCTCTGGAGTTGCCTCAAGTCGCTACGAGCCACTCACATCCCAGGCGACCTCAACACTGCAGTGGACTCGCTGTCATGACAGGTTATGCTCAGGGGAGAGCGGAGACTCCACCCCCAGGTGGTCCAGCTGATTTGGAGTCGATTCGGTCGAGCAAAGGTAGACCTGTTTGCTTCCCGGGAATCCTCTCACTGCCCTCTTTGGTACGCCTTGGCCGAGGCACCCCTCGGTATAGATGCGCTGACACACAGCTGGCCCCCTGGACTATGCAAATACGCATTTCCCCCAGTGAGTCTACTTGCACAGACCCTGTGCAAGGTCAGGGAGGACGAGGAGCAGGTCATCCTAGTAGCACCCTACTGGCCCACCCAGACGTGGTTCTCAGACCACACATTGCTCGCAACAGCCCCCCCCCCACCCCAGTGAATTCACCTGAGGAAGGACCTTCTTTCTCAGGGACGGGGCACCATCTGGCACCCACGACCAGACCTCTGGAATCTCCATGTCTGGCCCTTGGAAGGACGCAGAAGACCTAAGTGGCCTACCACCCATGGTGATAGACACGATCACTCAGGCTAGGGCTCCCTCTACGAGGCGCCTGTTTTCATAGAAGTGGCATCTGTTCCCTATGTGGTGTTTTCCCGACGCGAAGACCCCCAGAGATGCGCAGTCGGATCGGTGCTTTCCTTCCTGCAGGAGAGGCTGGAGGGGTGACTTTCCCCCTCCACCTTGAAGGTGTATGTAGCTGCTATAGCGGCACACAACGACACAGTGGATGGTAAGTCCTTAGGGAAGCACGAACCTCATCAGGTTCCTCATAGACACTAGGAGGTTGAATCCCTCCAGACCGTGTCTCATCCCCTGATGGGACCTCTCTGTAGTCCTTCGGGGTCTACGGGGAGCCCCCTTCGAGCCCCTGGAGTCAGCTGAGCTTAAGGCACTCTCTTTGAAGATTGCACTCCTGACTGTGCTCACTTCCATCAAGAGGGTAAGGGACCTGCAGGCGTTCTCTGTCAGCGAAATGTGCCTGGAGTTTGGTCCGGGCTACTCTCACGTGATCCTGAGACCCCAACCAGGCTATGTGCCCAATGTTCCCATGACACCATTTAGGGATCAGGTGGTGAACCTGCAAATGCTGCCCCAGGAGGAGGTAGACCCAGCTTTGGCGTTGCTGTGTCCGGTGCGTGCTTTACGCATCTATTTGGATTGCACGCAGAGCTTGAAAAGCTCAGAGCAGCTCTTTGTCTGCTTTGGTGGACAGCAGAAAGGAAGTGCTGTCTCCAAACAGAGGATCACCCACTGGGTCATTGACGCCATCGTGATGGCATATCATGCTCAGGACGTGCCACCCCCTGTGGTGCTACGAGCCCACTCTACTAGGAGTGTAGCGGCCTCCTGGGCCCTGACCACTGGTGCCTCTTTGGCAGACATCTCAGAGCAGCGGGCTGGGCGACACCCAACACCTTTGCGAGGTTCTATAATCTCTGGGTTGAGCCGGTTTTGTCCCGTATGTTGTCAGGTCCGAACAGGTAAGTTCCGGGACAGCTGGCCTGGTGTACCACTTGCGTATAGCGCCTTTCCCCTCCCATGAGGTGAAGATGACTTTCCTCCTTAGCCCTGTGGCAGACGGGTTTGCGGAG
This sequence comes from Myxocyprinus asiaticus, assembly GCF_019703515.2. Classification (NCBI taxonomy): domain Eukaryota; kingdom Metazoa; phylum Chordata; class Actinopteri; order Cypriniformes; family Catostomidae; genus Myxocyprinus; species Myxocyprinus asiaticus. The sequence continues at coordinate 32,025,426 of NC_059370.1, read as the reverse complement.
AAACTCACTGCCGGCCCATTACATGTGCTAACTAAGCCCTGTACTGGGGTAGGTGCTCCACATGTGCTGGTTCCCCATAGGTGACCCCATGTGATATATCTTCCACTAAATTGTTTCCCTGTCGGTAAACTGCATCTTTCTTGGGCAGGGGCCCTCTGCCCCCGGTCACCATGCTTGTAGAAACTCCTCCCCCCTCAGGTAGGACCTACCATGCGACTTCTCCACATGACATACTTCCGACAAGACTCGGTAAGACCATGTGTTGTATTTCCACTCAAACCCCCCCTCCCCCCTTCTCTGGGCATGGTGTGGTCTCCATGGTGTCTTCCCCTTGGCAGTGACACCCCCCCAACGTAGACATTTATGGCCCCCAGTCAGTTAACAAATTCCTCTCTTTTTGGGGAGAAAAAAAGAGGAAAAGAGGCCACGGCTGGGCTAGCCAGTCCCTATGTGTTGGGCAGTCAACTTGTTCCCGAAGGACCGTTCGATGCTCCTAAGAGCATTGGGGGAGGTTACGTGACGGCCTGGTGCGCAGGCTACGAGGCACACAGCAGTCTGCCCGTCTCGCACCGCCAGTCCACGTAACAGTTCAGCTAGTTGTGCCATTTTATATAGGGACCACTAGTGTCACTACATCGACACAACGTCGAGTGAGTGACAGATAGGGAATGTCCTGGTTACATTCGTAATCTCCATTCCCTGATGGAGGGAACGAGACGTTGTGTCCCTCTTGCCACAATGCTGAACTTCCCACTGAAATGGCTGGGACCTTGTCTTGGCTCCTCAGCACAAAACCTGAATGAGTGGTTGCATACCAGCTCCTTTTATACCCGTATGTCCAGGGGAGTGGCATGCAAATTCCACTCGCCAATTCCCACTGGCCTTTTTTCAAAAAGCAGAGGTGTTCGGGGCTCCCAAGAGTGACCCCTAGTGTCACTACATCGACACAATGTCTCGTTCCCTCCATCAGGGAATGGAGGTTATGAAAGTAACCAGGATGTTTCTTTTCATTGCTGGGTTTGTGCTATTATTTTATGTTTAATAGTATTGAGACTTCTGCACACAGCACCATCATTTATATTAAAACATAAGACACTTTTCTAAGCCTTCTAAGTGTCTAAGTTTTAAAAACAATTTTTTTATCAATAATATAGTGGGCCTCCAAATTATTTGGACACTTAAGCCACATACAAAAATGTATTAATTTTCTTACATAGACACAAACTATTAAACCAAGTTTCATCTAAACAAGTTATTATAGTCCTTTTCTCAGAAGTAACTTCAAATTTATGAGCCAATTTGCCATTACTGTAAACCAAAATATACTTATAGAGTGGATATATTCTTCTAAACATCTTTGTGTTCAGCAGAAGTTTGAAAGTCATACACATCTGGGATGACATGAGGGTGAGTATATGATGAGAGAATTTATTTTTGGGTGAACTATTCCTTTAAGAAAGATAGCATTTTATTGAAAACCTTCATATTTACAAGATAAAGTGTTGTTCGTCTTGGAGTAGATCAATGTTTCTGTACCTGTTACCGGACTGGGAAGGACGAGACGAGAGAGTGGGGATCCAACTGCAGAACTATTTATTAAAGGAAACCAAAATATTGAGAAGAAAACAAAGATGAAAATAAAACACTGGAGCAAAAGGGAAATCAAACATAACAGCAGTTTGCTGGCTAACTAGGTAAGTAACATCATACATGAACGTGCTAACAAACCAACAAGAACCGACAAAGACTAAGGGAAACATGAGGACTAATATATATGCACACACACACACACACACACACACACACACACACACACACACACACACACACACACACAGGTAATGACAAGACATAGAACATCTGGGAACAAAGATGGGGAACAGATGAGTGTGATCAAAAAGGTGCATCATGGGAAGTGTAGTCTAAAAGTCCAAACATAAAGGGAAGGTGATGGGATAAACACAAGGCAGTCGCCCCCCCCCCCCCCCAAAGGGGTGACTCCTGGTGCCCAAAGATGGATGAGAAGGAAGGCAGGGACAAGCAGACCAGGGATGAGCCTGCAGATGATCAGGAGGCCTGGGAGGTGGCCACAGGGCTGGGACAGGGTCAGGAGGTGGAGCCACAGTTGGTTTGGGAAGTAGAATCTCAGGAGGCGGAACTGTAGGAGGAGCAGGGAATTGAATTTCAGGAGGAGGGTCTGGAGGCAGAGCGTGTGGAGCTGCTGGAGGATCAGGGATTAGAGACTCAGGAGGAGCCACCAGAAGTGGAGCATGCGGAGCCGCAGGAGGAGTAGGGAATTGAGTTCCAGGAGGAGGATCCAGAGGCGGAGCGGGTGGAGATGCAGGAAAAGCAGGGATTTGAGTCTCAAATAGAGTGGGAGTCCCTGGAGGAGTATCTGGGGGAGCGGGCGGAGCCATGGAGGGTGGAGCCACCATGGTCAGGGGTGCCAGCAGTGACAGGGGAACGACCTCTGTGGCCATGAGCATGGGCAGTGATGGGGGAACGAGCTCCGTGGCCGTGAGCACGGGCAGTGATGGGGGAACGACCTCCGTGGCCGTGAGCACGGGCAGTGATGGGGGAGTAGGAGCCCTTCTCCTCTTCCACTTCCAGACAGCCGTGAGCACAGTTGTGGGAGGCTCGAAGGGCATCTCCAGGATCACCGAGGCTGGGGAGAAAGTGGTCTCCATTGAAGGGAGCTCGGAGACCACTGGAGCCATAGTGCCCCCCCCCCCCGAAAATTCCTCTAGGGCTGGAGTGGGCATGAAAGCTGGCTCTGGGATGGGCGAGGCTTGCAACGCTGGCTCTGGGAGAGACAAGGCTTCAAGAACTGGCTTGTTGGCCGTGGCAGGCCTGGAGGAAGGAGGCTGTGGCAGGCCAAGAGGGTTGGCCACTGGAGAAGAATGCAGAAGACCAGCCATTATGATGTTAGTAATGAAGTCACCAAGGGGCAGGCCGTCGCAGTCCAAAGGGACCATCTCCTTCACCGGTTCATTCAATCCTAACCAGAACATGGTCCTGAGGATTCTCTCATCCCAGCTCACCTGAAAGGCCAAGCTCCAGAACCTTACACAGTAAGCCTCCACTGAAGATGACCCTTGGGTGAATTGCCCGAGTTGTTCTGCTGGATCCATCTTTTGGGTTTGGTTCTTCTGTTACGGGACTGGGAAGGACGATAGAATGGGGAGCCAACTACAGAACTATTTATTAAGGAACTCAAAAGATGAAGGAGAAGAAAACAAAGATGAAACTAAAACACTGGAGCAAAAGGGAAATCAAACATAACAGCAGTTTGTTGGTTAACTAGGTAAGTAACATCATACACTAACATGCTAACAAACCAACAAGAACTGACAAAGACAAAGGGAAACATGAGGACTATATATACACACATGGGCATGCTTTTATGACAAACATAGAACACCTGGGAACAAAGATGGGGAACAGATGAGTGTGATCAAAAAGGTTAATCATGGGAAGTGTAGTCTAAAAGTCCAAACATAAAGGGAAGGTGATGGGATAAACACAAGGCAGTTTGTGACAGTACCAATCTCAGTTTTCTATGTCAACTGAGTACTGCTGACTCTTCACTTTTGTTAACTGTTAATTGCAATTATTAAGGCACAATTAAAATGCTGATTATGCAATAATTTTTTGTTAAAGATCCTACCATTTCGTAATATAACATTAATGGATCTCAAGTCTGTTGAATTTTGTTTGTTGCACCAAAATATAATATTAACTTCCAGCACAGTCAAATTCAGAATTTCCAGGCTTAATTATCTTATTTGACTTGTTTGATCATGTTGACTTGATAAAGTATTTTGTGTATACTATATTCAACAGAATCTAATAATGCACCAGACAATCCACTGGGATTTGTCAAAATCAGGCTAACATTCTTGTCCCAGATAGCAAGAACATTTGGGCCAAATGTGGAAGTTAGCCATAACATCTGGCCTAGATCTGGAATGGCTAAACACATGTGGGCCAAACTTTAACCATATATGTTTTGCCAAAGCTTCGGAATTGGAGGGAATTTTCTCTTTGGTCACAGCTGGCATTGAGGTATATGGCCCAGATGACAACACATAGCTGAGAGCCATGTGTGCAAGCCATAGAAAACATTAACTTGTGGTTGACATTTGGTTTATACTTAGAAAAACACATGTAGGCAGGTGTGGGAGTCCACACCGCAGCCTGTTCAGCAATGTCATTGGTTGGTCTCGTTGTTGTAGCATCTTCTTTCAATTCCTATTGGTGGATTAGTGAACTTAAATATCAACTCAGTGTCTGTAAACAGGAGAAGTGATTTATTTACAGGAGTTTGCAGTTGCATGTAAGTGTGTTTATTTCATTGTTTTACTTTGTTGTAGAGTGGTATTCATTGCTAGACTTGTGCTGTTTGTTTACTGGCTTGAACTTGCATCGCTTAAATGTGTGTTGGTGTGTGTGCTATATTGTTTTGACTTATCCCAGGGTATTCACTGCTAGATTTATAGTTGTTTGTCCAGTGTGTGTAAAACCATCATTGTTTTTAGTGTCTATAAACAGTGCTACACTTGTTTTAGAGAATTATTTATTGCTAAACTGTAGCATAATTTATTTGCGGTGTACTGAATTCAGGTTTGTTCTCGTGCTTTTCACCTCGCGTGACCCATAGTTTTGGTTGCCCACGTTACTAGCTTTGTGCTAAGTAGCATTAAGGCGTATCCTGTTTTTTTCACTGTACGGCTGGTTAGCATCATGTATATATTTGACGTGAATGCTGACGCGGAAGCGGCAGCAGAAGTGGTAGCCCTCGTGTGAAGACCTACTTGTGTAAAGACCAGCGAGTCTACCTGTGCAAGTCCACCGAGCGAGAACACTGACAAGGCGCCAATCACCATAGCACTTAAGTATCTTTTAATTTTATCTCTCTTCTTATTTTCCTTGTACATACTAACATGTCTACTTCACGAATAAAATATGCCTTCAAGCACATCCCTGTTATCTGCTACAGACCGTTTACACAATATAGATGCAAGACAAAATGCAACCCACACAACCTACAGCCACTTTGCACTTCAGCACCTGCGCCACTCTCTTTCTCAATGGGACTCTGGAACTGCCAGTCAGCTGTGAACAAAGCTGACTTCATTCCAGCCTTTGCCACACAGTCCATCCTCAGCATCCTGGCACTGACAGAAACATGGAAACATCCAGAGGATACAGCAACACCTGCTGCTCTCTCCAACAACTTCTCCTTCTCTCACAACCCTCGACACACTGGTAGGGGTGGGGGAACAGGTTTGTTCATTCATAACAACTGGAATTTTTCACCACACTCTTCTCTATGTAACAGTACTAATTTTGAACTCCATGCTATTACTACAGTGCAACCCACAAAAATACACGTTGTTGTAATTTATCGCCCTCCAGGTCAGCTGGCAAACTTTCTCGAGGAGTTGGATGTCCTGCTGTGCTCCTTCCTGGAGGATGGTAAGCCACTTGTGGTTCTTGGTGATTTCAACATACACCAAGACAAGCCCCAGGCCACTAAACTGAATGCTCTTCTGGCCTCATTTGACTTGGAAAGGCTAAGCACCACAGCAACTCACAGATCGGGCAACCAGCTGGACCTCATTATTACATGTAACTGTACCAATTCAAATATTCTTGTTACTCCTTTACATGTCTCTGATCACTACTTTGTTCAGTTCAAAATGACTCTCCCATCTACATTAAAACAGACTCCGACTTTGGTTTCCTTTTGCCATAACCTCCATTCTCTTTCACCCTCTAGCCTTTCCACAGCTGTCTCTACCTCTCTTCCCACACAAAATGTATTTTCCACCCTTGATGTAAACACTGCCACAGACACACTAAGCTCTACTTTAACAACCTGTCTAGACAACATCTGTCCTCTCTCCTCAAGGCCAGCAGGTACTACACCACCCAGCCCCTGGCTCTCTGATGTCCTTCGTGAACATCAGACTGACCTCAGGGCAGCTGAGAGGAGATGGTGGAAATCTAAAGATCCAGCAGATCTAGGTAAGTATCAGTCTCTGCTTGCAACTTTTTCAGATAATGTTAAATCTGCGAAAACGTCCTACTACCAGAACAAGATCAATAGCACCACAGACACTCACAGCTTGTTTAGAACATTCAACACACTTCTCTGCCCTCCTCCTCCACCACCTTACACATCACTGAAAGCAGATGTCTTGGCCACATTTTTTACTAATAAGGTTACAACCATCAGCAATACATTCTCAGCACCACACCCTGTCAAACACCCATCTCCTGTATGCAACTCCTCTGTCTCTATGTTCTCTCCTCTGACTGACACTGAAGTCTCTAAACTCCTCCACTCCAACCACCTCACCACCTGGTCCCTTGACCCCATTCCTTCTCACCTTCTCCAGGCCTTCTTACCTGCACTCACTCACATAATTAACACATATCTACTTACAGGCACTTTTCCCACTACATTTAAGCAAGCTCAAGTAACCCCGCTGCTGAAGAAACCCGCACTTAACCCCACACAAACAGAACACTGCAGACAGGTCTCTCTCATCCTATTCATGGCAAAAACACTTGAAAGGGCAGTTTTAAATCAAATCTCTGCCTATTTCTCACAGAACAAGCTGATGGATGTCAATCAGTCAGGCTTCAAAAGTGGACACTCCACCGAGACTGCACTGCTGTCTGTCACTGAGTTGCTGAGACAGGTGAAAGCTGAATCCAGATCATCCGTCCAGATTCTACTGGACCTTTCTGTAGCCTTCAACACAGTCAACCATCAGATCTTACTCTCCACCCTCTCTTCACTGGGCATCACAGGAACTGTGCTTGACTGGTTTAATTCCTATCTCTCAGGTAGGTCCTTCAAGGTAGCCTGGAGAGGTGAGGTGTCCAAGCCACATCAGCTACTTACTGGGGTACCTCAGGGTTCAGTGCTTGGGCCACTTCTCTTCTCTATATACACAACATCACTGGGACCCATCATTCAGGCACATGGTTTCTCTTACCATTGCTACACTGATGACATGCAACTCTACTTGTCTTTCCAGCCCAACGACACCACAGCGACTGCTCGAATATCTGCCTGCCTGGCAGACATCTTGGCCTGGATGAAGGAACACCACCTGCAACTTAAGCCAAGACCGAACTCCTTGTCTTTACAGCCAGCCCTGCTGTTGAACACAACATCATCATGCATCTGGGTGCAACTACAGTAACGCCTTCCAAAAAGGTCAGAAATCTAGGGGTAACCAATGATAACAAACTACATTTCACAGACCACATCTCAAAGACTGCAAGATCATGTAGATTTACACTCTACAATATCAGGAAGATAAGACCCTTCCTCTCTGAACATGCCACACAACTTCTTGTTCAGTCACTTGTCATAACTAGACTGGACTACTGTAACGCTCTGATTGCAGGCCTCCCTGCCTGTGCAATTAGACCCCTGCAAATGATCCAGAATGCAGCAGCACGTCTGGTCTTTAATCAACCAAAGAGAGCGCATGTTACACTACTCCTTGTCTCTCTTCACTGGCTGCCAGTTGATGCACGTGTCAAGTTCAAGGCTCTGATGCTGGCATACAAAACAGTCACTGGGTCTGCTCCAGCATACCTAAAATAAATTCTGCAGAGCTATGCGCCCACTAGAAGCCTGTGGTCGGCTAAGGAACGTCACCTTGTTGTACCAACACAAAGAGGCACCAAAACACTTTCCCGGACTTTCGGCTTCATCATACCACGTTGGTGAAATGACCTTCCCAACTCCATCCGTGAAGCTGACTCACTTTCTGTCTTCAAAAAACAGCTAAAAACACATCTTTTCCATGAGCACTTAACCAGTCACAAAAAAAAAAAAAAAAAAAAAAAAAAAATCCTATTCTGATGCTAGTTATACTTTGTAATATGGCACTTTTCGTACCACTGTCTCCTTAAGATGATTCGTTTATGTTTTCCTCTTTTGTAAGTCGCTTTGGATAAAAGAGTCTGCCAAATGAATAAATGTAAATACTGGACTGTGGCCATTTGTCCCACTCTTTTCTCTCCTCACACCTGCCATATCCTGACACACCCTTAAGTAGATTCAGGTGATGTTTTGGCACTTTAAAATCCTAGTACTGATATATTCAGGAAATTAAAAAGAGAAAATTATGTGTTTTTTTTTTTTTTTTTAGCTTAGTACCTAGGATCAAAAGTGTTAGGCGTAGATGATGTGTGTAGTTTTTAGGTTATAAAATGATTTTAAATAGGCAATTATATTAATATCCAAAATAATGTCTGATATGTGACTAATTGTATTAATTCTATCTAATTCTGTGTCATGTTTAACATTATCTTAAATGAAAAATAAAAATGATTGTAAGTACGCTCACAACATGCATTACAAAATTCTAACCAATTCCAATGGTACTACCAACATCAACACACTTCTGTAATGTTTAATGTGTTATTTGTACTTCAAATAACAAAGACTGTGATTTAATTTTGTGGTTAATGTTTGAGTTACTGTGCAGTAAATTAAAGTATTGAGTAGGCTTGGTGTTCTTCTGGTTAAATTCTGGTAGAATACTGGCATATAATCTATCAGTCACATGTGGGCCACATAAGGGCCGTCAGGCCTTTACAGAACTCAGCCAAACATTAATTATATATAAGGCCCATGTATGGGCCGCACAAGCTTTTCTTATTTGGCTTTCTACTGGTGGAGTTATGGCACTGTTTTTTCAGTTCTGGCAAAAAAAAATATGTACCAGATTTTGGCCATCATTCATTTTCTAAGCTGGGCCACATTCCAGCTGTTTATTTGGGCCGAATCTGTGCCAAAGGAAATTTGCTGACTGGGGTATTGCTGGACTGTAGCTTCAGTTGACATTGGACTTGTTGACTGATGAGAAATATTACTGCCAGGACCACAATCAAAGTGGAAGATTAATGGGTTTAATGCTGCCGTTATCGTCACATTTAAGCACCACATCTATTTATTAATACTTGGTTTACTTTGGCAGCAATCCATCTTTATTTGTGTAATACATATAAGATTGGATCTGTCATCTTGGTTATATACGAGCATTTGTCACTCACTTCCCCTGTGGGCTCTCAGTGGACCAGGCCAGGCAACTGTGAGGTAAATTCCCCCCCCCAACCCAGGTGAGAGTGCACTGATACGCCTACCTAACAATTACCCCAAAGTCACATAGGGCCACATTCACTAAAAAGATGCGCCACTTTAGCGGTATTTCAGCAAAAACCACTGCATCTTATTCACAAAGTGCCTGCAATCTAGTTTAAGCAGCTGTGCTGCGGCTGCACTGTGAGTTCTAATAATAAATTGTCATTCTTTCCAAGGCAAACATGCAGGAGCCTTGTTTATCAGTCCAATTCTTTGTAAATTGGGCTTATAATAAAATGTACCTTACTTACTTTTAATATAAAATAACTTAGCTGCAAGATCAAGAACTGTGCCATGCAAACTGTTTACTGTAGCACAACATTTTTGGGTGTAATTGTGCCATTACCTGATTTGCATTTTTATTATTTAATTTTTGTATTCTTTTTTATTTTTTTCACATGCTATCACATGCTAAAAAAATGCAAATAATGTGTACAAATAAACCACCAATCTCAATGGATGCAACCCCAACAATGAAAAGGGATAGCTCACCCCAAAATGAAAATTGTGTCATTATTTACCCTCATGTTGTTCCAAACCCCTATAAATTTTTCTCTTTCTTTCTTTCTTTCTTTCTTTCTTTCTTTCTTTCTTTCTTTATCATAACAGAGATTATAGGCAGAATTTTTGCCTCATATTTTGTCCATACAATAAAGTGAATGGTGACTGAGGCTGTACAGAAGAAATGTAGTCATATTAGTCAATCAAGTAAATAATAACAGAATTAACATTATTGGGTGAGCTAATTAATTGACAATTAATCAATAGCTAAAATCAAGGAAACAACAACAATGACAAATTTTTTTTGAAAATACCCATGGTGTTGTGTGAGCTTGATATTTTCGGACACAAATGTAATTTAGTTCTAATTAGTGCTGATATTTGAAAGCATCTTCAAATCAGTTTTGCTAATTGCTAAGATGCCCGTCCAAAGGTCAAGTGTTGACAAACATGAAATGCTTAGGAAAAAAAAAAAAAAAAAAAAACTTTCCATGAAAAAATACTACTTTGATTTGCTAGTCAAGCAAGACTTGGGAGATCTATGGTAATGTTCAGTCTTGAGTATTTTAGAGTACCTTGTCTCTGATTAAGCTCTCTAGGGCTTGAAAAGCCAGTTAACATGTAAATTCAGCAATTGTGTTCCTATTAAAATTCATACAAAGCCCGATAAGACTGCAAGGAGCTCTTCAAGTCCCAACATAGTTAAAAAATTTTTTTTTTTTTCCACAAATACAGTATGCGATGAGTGTGTCCCTCTGTGGAGTGGATGATGGTAATTATGATGTACTTTTCACAAAACATGAAAAGTAGTGTAACACTTCATTGTGTTTTCATCTGTCAGTTGGGCAGGTTGTAAGAACAATCACATACTTGTAGAATTCAGAGAATTTCTTTATCACTCTTTCTTGAAGACAAACCATGCTGATTAAGGAAAGATTTAACATTAGCAAAGGTTAAGTCCCTTGGCCAGTACAGTATGTCTACTTAATAGGACATTAACTTTTAAAAGTGGTAGGCGGCCAAAACATTTTCATTGTCATTTATATTCAATCATGATAATACTGCAGTTTTTTAAGAGTCCCATTCAGAATACCCAGGCTAATTGAACTTATTCCACATATTGGGTAATGTTTACCCCATATAACAAATATAATGGCACCCTGGTACAAATAATTGTATATGCTATTTTCACCCCAGTGCAAATAGTGGCAGATATTATTTACACCCCAACCCTGGTGCAAATAGCCTAATGGTAGATACTTATTGCACCCATATTTAAATACTAACATGCAGTATATGGGCATCACCGCAGTGTGTTTATTGTGTTTATTTAGAGTCCCACCTTAACCTTACCTTAGAAAAAAAAAAAAAAAAAAAAAACTTTCATGGTTTCACCATGGTATTTTATGTAAATTTATAGTAACCACAAAATTAACCATGGTTACTATATTACCATCATATTACTGTAGTAACACCATGGATAATTGCATTATTACTATTGTTTATGCCAAAAAAAAAAAAAAATAATAATAATAAAAAAAATAAACATGGTAACACTAATATTAGTATTACAGTGATGCAATCTACACACAAGTGATGCCGAGCTGCGGGAACGAGTGCGATCAACAGACCCCACCTCCAGATCAAACTCTTCTCTGCCCTCCCCGGCATTCACTGTGACCAAATCACTGCGCTGAAATGAACATTTATATACATTTTTAGATATTATTTTAAAATTTATTTATTTTTATTTATTTTTGATTTTCTCCCCTTTTCTCCCCAATTTGGAGTGCCCAAATCCCAATGTGCTCCAAGTCCTCATGGTGGCATAGAGACTCGCCTCAGTCCAGGTGGCGGAGGATGAATCTCTGTTGCCTCCGCGTCTGAGACCGTCAATCCGCGCATCTTGTCATGTGGCTTATTGAGCGCATTACCGCAGAGATGTAGCGTGTGTGGAGGCTTCACGCTATTCTCCGCGGCATCCACGCAAAACCCACCACGCACCACACCAAGAGCGAGAACCACACATTATAGCGACCACGAGGAGGTTACCACATGTGACTCTACCCTCCCTAGCAACCAGGCCAATTTGGTTGCTTAGGAGACCTGGCTGGAGTAACTCAGCACGCCCTGGATTCGTCCTCGTGACTCCAGGGGTGGTAGTCAGCATCAATACTCGCTGAGCTACCCAGACCCCCATTTTAAGTAGTATTAAAGAAAATATTAAGAGTGAAAACAGGAAATCGGATGGGAAAAAGAGTGGGACAAAACGCAGATTTGAACCGCAGTCACTAGAACAACACTACACATTCACACACCGTCTTTCCACCCCACGCCACTGCAACAACATCTGTTGTTTAGTGTGTTGTATATTTCTCTGGTTCCACCAGACTAATAGGGTGCAAATAGCTGCATTTTGTGGCAGATGCTCTTTACACTGGGATGCAAATAGACACTCTGTAATAGGATATAATATAATATAATATAATATAATATAATATAATATAATATAATATAAACTTATATGGATATAATATAACGAATGCATCAGACAAGCCACAGGGATTGAAATTGCAAATTTGTGACAGTGAATTGTCATTGTGTTACTTAGCATGTTTAAGCTGCATCATAAATTTAATTAATGATAAGTGTGAGGCATGGACATATAATAAAATAATTGGACATTTTCATATATAATATAATATACTTTTGACATTTTCAGAACATAATATTATTATAATAGTATTGGTTTATTATTATTATTATTATTATTATTATTATTATTTAATATGTACAATTATGTGTTAAATTATGAATTCTACTCACAGCATTATAGGAAACACCATTCCAACACTTCCCATAGTAGTCCAGAGCCCCTCAGAAACAGCCAACTTAAAAAAAAACACACAAAAAACAGCCTCTTTAGATTTTTTCTTTCAATTGCTTAGCTGATATTTTATTGAGCTCCCCAAGAGCCACTACAATATTGTAATCTAAAATGGCTATTCTGTGTTACTGTAGAATGACATTGTATGCCCTGTCTTGCATAAGGACATACCAAGCAACCAGACATGTAAAATGTTTTCTTCTTCTTCTTCTTCTTCTTCTTCTTCTTCTTCTTCTTCTTCTTCTTCTTCTTTCTATTGGACTCATGCTAAGTGATTTTTTTTCTTTTTTACCACTACACTTTGCTGCCTTTGGCATCCTAGTGGCAAGGTCATAATAAATGGGTTGCGATGATGCCAGATGCAGTTGGTCTGGCAGTTGTCACAACATGAGCAAGGCACACAAAATATATTCATGTTTACTTTCAAATAAAACTTTTCCCTTTTCTTCCATGCAGAATAAATATGTTCATTTGACAGCATATGAATCATTCTGTATTCTCTTTTTACTTGTTTACTTGTACATTTTCAATATGCTATAAATACAATTTTGAATATTTAATACTTTGAAGGTACACCAATGGCAAATGCTCCAAAATAATATTACAACAATTAAAGTATTCCTTTAGTCTCCCGTCATCTGTCATTTCACCATTTGTTTCAAAGTCAGTGAATCTTTTCAGAAGTGGATGTTGTCCTTTATAGTAGAAACATATCAAGTGACATACTTTGATATGGTTGGAAGCTATTTTGAAGCATTGCTTCATAAAAGAGCTATGTGATCTGTAAAAGTGTATTATTTTGTAATGCACACAGTCATCAACCAAAATCAATTTTAATGTCATTGCTGCATGTTCCTATTAAAATTAGTGGTTTCTTATGTATGTCCATCCTAAAGCAGATGATAGCTACTTAAATACTTTAGTCTTCTTCCCAAGACTATTCAGTTCTTCAAAAGTTGAAACCATCTTCAATTAATTGCATTAGCTTCAAATCACTTCTGCACTCAGAGGAATTAAGCTATTAATTAATGACTCATATTAAGAGCTTTTCTGCTTCATGGCCCACTCATTAATACAATTTCAGTATTTTTATTTTTTTTCCTTAAAATGTTAACCTTTAGCATAATCACAGCTATCTGCATGCTCTTTTCTCACAGACCTGCAATGTATTTCTATTACAATTTTTCTCAATCGCTTTGACTCAATTCTCGAATGAGAATTATTTTTTTCAAAACTATAAGTTCAAATCTTTGAACAATTAGTTTCTTGTTCACACCAGATTTGAATTTCTTATTAATTTAAGCTAATTGCATGTGTTTTGGCATGTGTGCAAAAGAGTAAGTACAATTGTCTACAATTTGCACAATAACTAAATGCACATGGCTTGCTGATCAAAACTGATGAGTTGATTCTCAGAGAAATTGTCATACTCATCACAACTTCTAAACATTATTTCATTGTGTAAGCCATCACATGCAAAATTATCCATTCAGTTATCAAAATCTGTCAGACATACATGTATATTCCATAAATATCTATGACATGGAATGTTTTTGATGTCTGCTAAGTCTCTGGCCAGACCAACAACAGCGACAGAATGTCCACCAAGTATATGGGAACTTGTAGAGCTGCGTACTGTGAGGAGGTACAATTTATTGTTTTTTACAGAACTACCGCAGGTTTTTTCATTGTTGCAAGTCAAATCATTTTTAATTGTATAGCACCTTTCACAACACACATCATTTCAAAGCAGCTTTACAGAAGATCAGGTAATAACAGAAGATAAAACTGCAATATCTATAATGTCTTAGATTCATCATTGTGTAGTTTGATAAAATATGACTGTGAATTGTGTTTAAAAATAAGTAATTAAATGATAATTGTATTTCTAACCCCAGCGAGCAAGCCGAAGGCGACTGTGGCAAGGAACACAAAACTCCATAAGATGTTGGTTAATGGAGAAAAATAACCATGGGAGAAACCAGACTCACTGTGGGGGCCAGTTCTCCTCTGGCTAACACCATAAATATAATGCCAATATTACTTATGTATAGTGCAAGTCATGGTTTAAAAATATTAAACTAAGTAAGTGTTAAGGGTCAGTGTTTAAAACAAAGATTTGTATGAACTGTACGATTAATGACTAATGTCTTTGAAGTCCATCTTGGATTAACTGCAGAAGTTCACATAGCTGCAACTGTCCTTGTTAGTTAGCAGGGTTTTCTTTTTCTTTTTCTTTTTTTTTTTTTTTTTTTTTTTGCATGGATGTCATTTTTTTTTTGGCAATTTTCTGTTCACTATATATATATATATATATATATATATATATATATATATATATATGACTTTATATGTAAGAAATGTGTAAAAATTGACATGCAAATGTGAATTTTCTGTTTACACGTAACACATTGCTACAAAAATACATTTACTGTATATATACAAATGTGCATATCCTAATTCTGTGTACTACAGTATTGTACAGTATTGACTTTTCACAGTAAACTCTTACCTAATGTAGAAATTGCTATCTAAAAAGCTCAGTGTGATACACAATAGCGTTCAGATAGACAAAACTGACATTCTTATATAGTACAGTAAGCAGTCAGTCAACAAAAAATTTGAACAAAAATGAAATTTGTATATAACAAATGTTTCCAGGGTCGACTGCCATGGTGAAAAATCATCTAAAATTTTGACCAGTACATTGGCCAATTTACTGACAAAATAACTAGGTTTTTAAGCATGAATTAAAGGTTTTGGGTGAGTTACTACATTTTGCAGACATGTAATATAGTTGTGATGTCCCATAAAAGAGTTGTGACAATTGCACAGTTTAGTGAATGTTAAGACTGTTTCAAACAATGAGCCAAAGCGATTGAGAAAAACTGTAAATCAAAATACAATTGTTCATTTTGGGGCTTCTCACATGACTTTCAAAAGAAACTTGCTCGAAAGTTATGAAATATTACAGTAAAAATAAAATCAGAAAAATACTTTTTTGATGATCATTTTGCCTCCTTTTTTACCAACCTAAACTGGTTGTGCCACTTAATCTTGAGAGATCACACACACACACACACACACATACACACACACACACACACACACACACACACACACACAAAACGTCCTGGTTACTTGCGTAACCTCTGTTCCCTGATGGAGGGAACGAGATGTGTTGATGTAATGACATTAGGGGTCACTCTTGGGAGCCCGAAACACCTCTGGTTTTTGATAAAAGGCCAATGAAAATTGGTGAGTGGTATTTGCATGCCACTCCCCCGGACATACGGGTATAAAAGGAGCTGGTATGCAACCACTCATTCAGATATTCTCTTCGGAGCCGAACGGTCATGCTCATTGAGCTGAATTCTCACGACTATTCGTTCACCTCTGCTGGATCTGACGGTACATTTCAGTGGCTTCTCCCTCCTCTGCACTGGTGCACTAGAGAGAACGCCCCTGGGCGCTTCGGCAGAAAAAAGAGAGTATATTTTTCTGAAAGAGTATATTTCTCTAAAAGAGCAGCACACTGAACGTCTTTTTAAAGACACGTCTTTTTAAAGATGGCTTTCCGATTGTGTGTTATTCCTGGTTGCGGTCATTACCTCTCAACTTCAGACGGTCACGATCGCTGTCTTTCGTGTCTGGGCGCGACCCACACAGACTCAGCATTCGTTGAGGGTTCATGTTCTCACTGCGAGTTGAAAGAACTGCACGAGGGTAGTCCGCCCCAGATTTGATGCAGGAACTGCGCTCGGCAACCGACCTCGCTCTCCGAGCGACGAAGGTCACAGCATGGTCTCTCGGGCATACGATGGCCACATTAGTGGTCCAGGAGCGCCACCCTTGGCTCAACCTGGTCGAGATGGGTGAGGTCGACAAGACACGGTTTCTTGCTGCCCCCATTTCCCAGGCTGGCCTATTCGGCGACACCATCGAGGACTTTGCCCAGCAGTTCTCGGCGGTGAAGCAGCAGACGGAGGTGAGGCCCCACCTGCCGGTATGTCCGACAATGTTTTCCCCTTGCTCCCTTGCGTGGAACTTGGATGTGTGGCTTGCGCTTTCCAATCCGTCGCGATGGCTGATCCGGACCATCCGACTCAGCTACGCGATTCTGTTCACAAGGCGCCCGCCCAGGTTTAGTGGTATTCACTTCACCTTGGTCAAGGACAAAAACGCTGCTACCTTGCGTGCGGAGATCACTACCCTCCTACGGAAGGGCGCGATAGAACCTGTCCCTCCAGCTGAAGGGGTTTTACAGCCCCTAATACATCGTACCTAAAAAAGGCGGTGTGTTGCGGCCAATCTTGGACCTGCGAGTACTGAACCGGGTGCAAGGTCCCTGTGCAAGGTCAGGGAGGATGAGGAGCAGGTCGTCCTGGTAGCACCCTACTGGCCCACCCAGACGTAGTTCTCGGACCTCAAGCTCCTCGCATCAGCCCCCCCCCTGGCGAATTACCCTGAGGAAGGATTTTCTTTCTCAGAGATGGGGCACCATCTGGCACCCACGACCAGACCTCTGGAATCTCCATGTCTGGCCCCTGGACGGGACGCGGAAGACCTAAGGGACCTTAGTGGTGGTAGACACGATCACTCAGGCTAGGGCCCCCTCTACGATGCCTTTAAGTGGCGTCTGTTCGATAAGTGGTGTTCTTCCCGACGGGAAGACCCCAGAGATGCGCAGTCAGATCAGTGCTTTCCTTCCTGCAGGAGAGGTTGGAAGGGAGGCTGTCCCCTTCCACTTTGAAGGTGTACATTGCCACCATAACAGCACACCACGACGCAGTCAACGGTAAGTCCCTAGGGAAGCACGACCTGATCATCAGGTTCCTAAGAGGCGCCAGGAGGCTGAACCCCTCCAGACCGCGCCTCGTTCCCTCATGGGACCTCTCTGTATTTCTTCAGGGTCTACAGAGAGCCTGCTTTGAGCCTTTGCAGTCAGCCGAGCTTAAGGCAGTCTCCTTGAAGACTGCCCTCCTGACTGCGCTCACTTCCATCAAGAGGGTAGGAGACCTGCAAGCGTTCTCTGTCAGCAAAATATGCCTGGAGTTCGGTCCGGGCTACTCTTACGTGATCCTGAGACCCCGACCTGGCTATGTGCCCAAGGTTCCCATGACCCCTTTTAGGGACCAGGTGGTGAACCTGCAAGTGCTGCCCCAGGAGGAGGCAGACCCAGCCCTGTCATTGCTGTGTCCGGGGCGCGCTTTACGCATCTATTTGGATCGCACACAGAGCTTTAGGATCTCTGAGCAGCTCTTTGTCTGCTTTGATGCACAGCGGAAAGGAAGCGTTGTCTCCAAGCATAGGATCACCCATTGGCTCATGGGCAGGACATGCCACCCCAGGTAGGGTTACAAGCCCATTCTACCAGGGGTGTAGCGGCTTCCTGGGCCCTGGCCAGGGGTGCCTCTCTAACAGACATTTGCAGAGCAGCAGGCTGGGCAACACCCAACACCTTTGCAAGGTTCTACAACCTCCGGGTGGAACCGGTTTCGTCCCAGGTAGTGGCACGCAATACAAGCGGATAAGCCCGGGATAGCCAGCCGGGTATATAGCACTTGCACATAGCGCCTTCCACCTCCTTTTGAGCTGAAGACGTGCGCCATTAATTCCCAGTAATGTTCACAAGCTTTGTTGCCTGGTTGACTTCCTCTGAGCCCTGTGGCAGTCGAGTTTTCGGAGAGACTCGCTGCTGGCCCAGTACATGTGCTAACCAAGAGTCCTGTTCTGGGGTAGGTGCTCTGCATGTGGCGGTTCCCTGTAAGGCTAATCCCATGCGATATATATCTTCCGCTAATTCGTTTCCCTGTTTTCGTTTCCCTGTCTTCCTTGGGCAGAGCCCCTCTGCCCCAGTCTCCATGTTCGTAGTAACTCCTCCCCCGTTGGGTAGGATCAACCTTGAAGACTCTCCACATGGTCGGAAAGACCATGTGACGTATTCTTCCACTTAAATATCCCCCCCCCCCCCTCTTTGGGTGAGGTGTGGTCTCTGCGGTGTCTTCCCCTTGGGAGGGACACCCCCGACTAGACCTAGCGGCCCAGTCGGATAACCCCCCTTCTCTTTTAGGGAGTGGAAAAAAGAGAAGGGGAAAAGAGGCCACGACTGGGTTAAGCCTGTCTCTATCTCTTGGGTAGTCGACTTGTCCCCAAAGGGCCATTTGACACTCATAACTATGTTGAGGGAGGTTACGTGTCGACCTGGTGTGCTGGCTATGAGGCACACAGTAATCTGCCCACCACACACCACCAGTTCACGTAACACAGTTCAGCCAGTTGTGGCGTTTCGTATAGGGACCCCTAGTGTCACTACATCGACACAACGTTGAGTGAGTGACAGATAGGGAATGTCATGGTTACTTGTGTAACCTCTGTTCCCTGATGGAGGGAACAAGACGTTTTGTCCCTCCTGCCACAACGCTGAACTACCCGCTGAA
The DNA here is from genome assembly GCF_019703515.2 of Myxocyprinus asiaticus. Taxonomy (NCBI): domain Eukaryota; kingdom Metazoa; phylum Chordata; class Actinopteri; order Cypriniformes; family Catostomidae; genus Myxocyprinus; species Myxocyprinus asiaticus. The sequence continues at coordinate 32,006,423 of NC_059370.1, read as the reverse complement.
ATGGCCGGAACTTATCTCGACTTCTCAGCATAAAACCTGAATGAGTGGTTGCATACCAGCTCCTTTTATACCCGTATGTCTGGGGGAGTGGCATGCAAATACCACTCGCCAATTTTCATTGGCCTTTTATCAAAGACCAGAGGTGTCTCGGGCTCCCAAGAGTGACCCCTAGTGTCACTACATCGACACAACGTCTTGTTCCCTCTATCAGGGAACGGAGGTAACACAAGTAACCATGACATTAAACTGTGCACTGAAAACAGATGTGGTTCTGAAACGTCTTAGTGCAATGACTTATTTTTCAGGGAATAAGCAAATCGTGCTTTGTGCCACTTCATTAACACATTACACACCCACAGATTGCCCTGTCTGTCTTTTGTTGTTAAATGAAGATGTTCAATACCAATTGTGTGAATTATAAATCTGTAATTGACCACACCAAGGAGGTCAATAATACCTGGTGAAAGCTATCTGCTAACATTCCCATTCATCTCATTGGCAGATGCTCGGTTGCCCCATGGTGCCCCGGAAGTACGCAATTCTATTTGACTAGTCATTTTTGAGCCACCGGAAATGTCATGAAAGCGCTGATTAACTGAAGACACTACTAGAACACACACACACTCCAAAGCCTTTGACTATCCTGAGCTGTGACGTTAAATGCAGGAGACAGGGAAAAAATATTTAATTTCCTTTGTTTAAGAGCTCTAAAAAAACTGGGCACTAGTTTAACAAGTCTGGAATAATGTAGAGATTTTGCTCTTATGGAAAGAAATTGGTACTTTTATTTAGCAAAGTGGTATTCAACTGATCACAATGTATAGTCAGGAGGACATTAATAATGTGAAAAATTACTATTACAATTTGAAAAAAATGTTCAGAACTTCTTAAACTACTTCAAAGAGTTCTCATCAAAAAATCCTCCACATGCAGCAATGACAGCTTTGCAGATCTTTGGCATCCTAGCTGTCAGTTTGCTCAGATACTCAGGTGACATTTCACCCCACACTTCCTATAGCACTTGCCATAGATGTGGCTGTCTTGTCGGGCACTTCTCACGCACCTTACAGTCTAGCTGATCCCACAAATGCTCAATGGTGTTAAGATCCATAACACTCTTTTCCAATTATCTGTTGTCCAATGTCTGTGTTTCTTTGCCCACTCTAACCTTTTCTTTTTGTTTTTCTGTTGCAAAAGTGGCTTTTTCTTTGCAATTCTTCCCATAAGTCCTGCACCACTGAGTCTTCTCTTCACTGTTGTACATGAAACTGGTGTTGAGCGGGTAGAATTCAATGAAGCTGTAAGCTGAGGACATGTGAGGCATCTATTTCTCAAACTAGAGACTCTGATGTACTTATCCTCTTGTTTAGTTGTATGTGGGCTTTCTGTCCTTGTTTGAGCCAGTTGTCCTTTATATTTGAAGACTGTAGTGTGCACCTTTGTATGAAATCTTGACTGACGAGTTTCTAGAGACAGCTGTTTATTTATTTTATTTTATTTTTATTTTTGCCATTTTTGACCTAATATTGACCTTAAGACATGCCAGTCTATTGCATACTGTGGCAACTCAAAAACAAACACTAAGACAATGCTAAGCTTCATTTAATGAACCAAATAGCTTTCAGCTGTGTTTGATATAATGGCAAGTGATTTTCTAGTACCAAAATAGAAATTTAGCATGATTACTCAAGGACAGAGGTGGGTAAAGTAGACAAAAGCTGTACTCAAGTAAAAGTACAATTACTTAAAAAAATAATTAAAAAAAAATCACTCAAGCAGAAGTAAAAGTACTAACATAAATAATTACTTGAGTAAGCGTAAGAAAGTATCCAATTAAAAGAGTACTCAAGTAGTGAGTAACTCGTTACTTTCACAAATGACATAATAGACTTTAACTCCCCTATATTCCATTACATAATACACATTTAACATGTATTACAGAATTATTATTAATGGAAATTCTATCATCATTCACCATCATGTTGTTCCAAACCTGTATGACTTTCTTCCATGCAACACAATAAGGAAACATTAGACAGAATGTTTGCCTGAGTCACTATTTACTTTCAGTTAATGTTTTTTTTACTCCATATTTTGAAAGTGAATGGTGACCAAGACTGTCAGTCCCTAACATTCTGTCTAACATATTTTGTGTTCCACATAATACAAAGGGTCACACGGGTTTGGAACAACATGAGGGTAGGAAAATGATGACACAATATTAAAACATGGCTGAGCTATCACTTTAAAGGGATAGTTCACCAAAAAAATAAAATTATCTCATCATTTACTCACCCTCATGCCATCCCAGATATGGATGACTTCCTTTCTTCTGCAGAACACAAATTAAGATTTTTAGTAGAATATTTTACTTCTGTAGGCCAAAATACTGATGCTCCATAAAGCACATAAAGGCAACATAAAAGTAATACATGAGACTCCAGTAGTTAAATCCATATCTTCAGAAGTGATATGAGAAGTGTGGGTGAGAAACAGATCAATATTTGTCATTTTTTGCTAGAATGTGAATCACCAAAAACACAAGAAGAAGAATGTGAAAGTAATCTGTTTCTCTGTTTCTCTTCCACACATTATCCTATCACATCGCTTCTGAAGATACTGATTTAACCACTAGAGTATTATGGATTACTTTTATGCTGACTTATGTGATTTTGTTTAGCTTTAAAATGTTGCCACCCATTCACTTGGATTGTATGGACCTACAGAGCTGAGAAATTCTTTTAAAAATCTTCATTTGAGTTCAGCACATGAAAGAAAGTCATACATAAAGGGTGAGTAAATAATGAGAATTTTAATTTTTGGGTGAACTATCCTTTTAAGGGCTCTTGTCAGACCTGGATGAATTTGTCAATAAGAAGAGAGGTTTCGAAACATTTCTAGTAATTATTACGGTGAAAATGTGAAAATGTCCCAGAAGGACATTATATGCAGGGTTGGGAGGGTTACTTTTCAAATGTATTTCACTACAGATTACAGAATACATGCTGTAAAATGTCATTTGTAACGTATTCCATTAGATTACTCAATGTTAGTTTATTCTAAATACTTTGGATTCCTCTTCAGCACTGGTAGATTTTTTCACTTGTTTTGACTATAAAAACTCTGCCAGTACAGTAAGACAAAATACACGTTAAAAATACATTCTCTGAAAAACCTAAATATCTTATGCAGTGTTGTTTCTTAAACACGATAAATCAAATTGATCTTGTTTTAAGCATTTTAAGATATTTTTACAGGAAAACAATAAAAAAATGATTATCAAGAATATGAATTTTGCCCTAATATCAAAGGTCTTACTAGAAAAAAAGAAATTATGATCCAACGTGAATTTTCTTGATAAAAAGATATGATCACGTCTGGTAACATGTGCATGTAAAATGGCTAGAAATAGCATTTTAGCTTAGCGTAAAGCTGACAATTTACACAAGGTATATTTCTATTTCTTCTTCTCCAAACTTACTTCAATCGTACTTATCTGTCTGCTCATATGAATGTAACACATCATAAGAAAGTGTTTCACCTCTGTTCAAATGCACTTTGGATCGCATAATTTATATGTATAAATGTTTTCCATCTGAAAGGACTAAATATTAAATGAAACAAATGACAATAAAATGCAAAGTAATCTCTTCAGTCATCAAAATACTTTTTGAATGTAACTGTATTCTAAATACCAATGATTTAAATTGTAACTGTTGTGGAATACAGTTACTTATATTTTGTATTTTAAATACGTATTCCCTTTACATGAATTTCATTACTCCCCAACCCTGATTATATATAATGCTGAAATATAAACAAAAACAGGATCATTCTTTATTAATGCCTACTTTAGCTTTTAAAGTCCAGTGTGGATTCTTATTTCAGTGTAGTTACAGTTTTCAGTGTCTAAAGAATTTAGATCATTAGTTCTGTACAGCAGTACCACTGCTCTCTAAATGCAGAGTATGCAGCCTTGTGCGTAGGGCACCAACCCCGGTCGTGAATCACTCAAATATATTGCACTATTTCGGGTGTCCGCCATTTTGTAGGAGTGTCTGAATTCTGTGTGAGCCACACTTTTGTTCACTCATTCTTACCCAAAATGTACTCTAATTTATCAACAAATGTACACTCGACAACGGTTAATTGCCCACAATCCACATGGGGAAGACGTACGAGCTGGGAGTTTACTGCTTCCTTCACTCCTGAAATGTTTTATTTCATGCTGAATGTATTAAATTACTTAAATCATTTCTTAAAATAACATAATAACATATAGAGAAGCAAAACATACAGATACATTTTAAAATGTACTCTTTATTTGATAAAATGTGATTACTGTTTATATCAACACACAGTATATATTAAAAATGACAAACAGAATAAAGATTTATTGCATTAATATATTATTTAATAAAAATAACAAGATAAGGCCCAGGTATTGTAAAAGTTCATATGTGACGTTGTTTCTGCGACAGCCCTAGAGCTCCAACACTTGGTGTATAATTCACTCACTCATTTCGTTCACTCACTGCTGAGATATAGTGCACTAACTGCCATTCACTATATAGGAAGTAGTGAATGAGTGAACGATTTCGGACAGCCACTCTCTTCACCATACGATCGCCTCGCGTCCGCACATCTCTCACGCGCGTGCCTCTATATATATATATATATATATATATATATATATATATATATATATATATATATATATATATACAGTTGTGCTCAAAAGTTTGCATACCTTGGCAGAAATTGTGACATTTTGGCATTGATTTTGAAAACATGACTGATCATGCAAAAAAACTGTCTTTTATTTAAAGATAGTGATCATATGAAGTCATTCATTATCACATAGTTGTTTGGCTCCTTTTTAAATCACCCAAATGGCCCTGATCAAAAGTTTACATACCCTTGAATGTTTGGCCTTGTTACAGACACACAAGGTGTCACACACAGGTTTAAATGGCAATTAAAGGTTAATTTCCCACACATGTGGCTTTTTAAATTGCAATTAGTGTCTGTGTATAAATAGTCAATGAGGTTTTTAGCTCTCATGTGGATGCACTGAGCAGGCTAGATACTGAGCCATGGGGTGCAGAAAAGAACTGTCAAAAGACCTGTGTAACAAGGTAATGGAACTTTATAAAGATGGAAAAGGATATAAAAAGGTATCCAAAGCCTTGAAAATGCCAGTCAGTACTGTTCAGTCACTTATTAAGAAGTGGAACATTCAGGGATCTCTTGATATCAAGCCAAGATCAGGTAGACCAAGAAAGATTTCAGCCACAACTGCCAGAAGAATTGTTCAGGATACAAAGAAAAACCCACAGGTAACCTCAGGAGAAATATAGGCTGCTCTGGAAAAACACGGTGTGGTTGTTTCAAGGAGCAAAATACAACAATACTTGAACAAAAATGAGCTGCATGGTCGAGTTGCCAGAAAGAAGCCAATGCCACAAAAAGCCCGGTTACACTATGCCTGACAAAAACTTGACACACCTCACAGCTTCTGACACACTGTAATTTGGAGTGACAAGACCAAAATAGAGCTTTATGGTCACAACCGTAAGCACTATGTTTGGAGAGGGGTCAACAAGTATTATGCTCCCTGAAACAACCACACCATCTTTTTCCAGAGCAGCCTGTATTTCTCCTGAGGATACCTGTGGATTTTTCTTTATATACCGAACAATTCTTCTGGCAGTTGTGGCTGAAATCTTTCTTGGTCTACCTGTCCTTGGCTTGGTATCAAGAGATCCCCGAATTTTCCACTTCTGAATAAGAAGCCTTTATTTTGTCACACATTATAAATTTTTTGAACATATACAGTGAAATTATTTTTGAATAAGTGATTGAACAGTACTGACTGGCATTTTCAAGGCTTTGGATATCTTTTTATATCCTTTTCCATCTTTATAAAGTTCCATTACCTTGTTACGCAGGTCTTTTGACAGTTCTTTTCTGCTCCCCATGGCTCAGTATCTAGCCTGCTCAGTGCATCCACATGAGAGCTAACAAACTCACTGACTATTTATACACAGACACTAATTGCAATTTAAAAAGCCACAAGTGTGGGAAATTAACCTTTAATTGCCATTTAAACCTGTGTGTGTCACCTTGCGTGTCTGTAACAAGGCCAAACATTCAAGGGTGTGTAAACTTTTGATCAGGGCCATTTGCGTGATTTCTGTTATCATTATGATTTAAAAAGGAGCCAAACAACTATGTGATAAAAAATGGCTTCATATGATCACTATCCTTAAATAAAAGACAGTTTTGTTTTTTGCATGATCAGTCATATTCTCAAAATCAATGCCAAAATGTCACAATTTCTGCCAGGGTATGCAAACTTTTGAGCACAACTATATATATATATGTATACGTATATATTTAGGACTGATTGCAGGAATATAAGGGAGACTTGAGTCATACATATACATTTTTTATTAAATATTTACTGCAGGCACTTCTTCCAGTTGAATGCTATAACAATTATTTTACTAACACACCAGGCTAAAGAGACACTGATGCCCTGAAACCTTTGTGAGCTCTTCAAAGTGCAATGACTTCACAAGACAGTCAGATCATGGCCATGTTTGAGGTTTCCCTCTATTATCTGTTGATGATGTCCTGGTTCCTTGAAATCAAATGTCTGAATGGGGTTGTCAATCCATATTCACAGCTTAAAGAAATCAATAAGACATGGGAAGCATGATGAAACTTGGATACATTTCTTGACTGCTCTGCGAGTGGTCGAGAAGACGATGAGAAGATGAGAAGACAACGTAATTTTGACATGTCTACTTTGCCACAAGTGTTGTAAAAAAAGTAAATACAAGAACTTCCAACCATGGTTACCATGGTAATCAATGTGTATCTCAATCACAGAGCAACATATCACCAGAGGAATATCAATTCACCATTTTATTTTTTTATTTTTTTTATTGATTACTCTATTGTGGTGCATTTTACTAAAATAATTATAAATACTACCTGCTAAGCATATGTAAAAGATAGACCCTGTTTATATTGAAAGATGTTATGAAGTAGTGAAAGCGAATGTATGTTATTCTTTGGTGTAAAAAAAATAATAAAAATAATTCGAGCTTATTATGCACAGATTGATTTTCCTGAAAAATGCAACACTGTGGCTATATGGCACTATCAAAACATTGCTCTAATTGTTTAAGCATTTCAACCAGCCTGACACAGCAACATTGGCTCAACAATTGGCTCAAGTTTGGGGCAAGAATATTTGTTTGTGTCATTATTTTTCCAATCCCTTTTGGTGACACGGTTGGAGCAGAAATTACACACTTCAGCTTTAAAGCAATATTCAAGTTAAAAAAAATAAATAAAAAAAAACCAGTTGGTCATTGAACTCATGGGCTGTATCCCTCTTACATTTCTCTCTGCTGGAGCACAAAAGCAAACGATATAAGTGGAAATTGTCACTTTTACTCATGTTCAACAAACACGTTTAAGTGGCTACATCCTAACATCTGGAAAGAATGGCTCAAATGAGACTATAAAACGCTGTCCAATGCACTAGTAAGAAAATCAGATCTATCAAAGAGGCAAAAATCAACAAGGACACAAGAAGAGCATCCCAGCTCTCACTTATTGTACACATTCAAGGGCGTAGCAACCACGGGGGACGTGGGGGACACCTACTGTCCCCCCACTTTTAAAAGGACTGCTATGCCCTATCATGATATGATGGTTGATGTTCAGTTACAAACTACAGTGGGGTCCAAGAAGTCTGAGACTACTAGTGAAATTTCTTCTGTTTAGCATTTTTCAGAATTTCTTGGTATTTGGATTTTTAGAGTTGGCATGGACTCCACAAGTTTGTGCAAAACCTGATGATCCATGTTATTGAGATCATGATTTGTGAATGTAATGTACACTAAGTTATTTTTTTTTTATTTATTATTATTATATTTTTTACTAAAAACAAAAACATTAAAATAATATTCCGGTGCTGTTGATTGGGCTCAACTTGTATTGAACCCATAATATTCCTTCAAGGCATGATTTTCAATTAAGTTTTTCAATGAAACTTCTCATTGGGGACTTTAAGGCATTATAGACTCTACAGTATTCATTTATTTATTTATAAAAGATGGTTTGAAACAATGTGTACTGTGAAAAGTGCTCTACAAATACAATTTGATTTGGGTTGACTTAATGAAGACAAAGAAATCTCACACTTTGTTCAAATGATTTAACATGATCATTGGTCAATATAAAAGATAAAATAGTGACATAGAAATTGGCAGAATCTTAGATATTTCATGTTTATTTAAGGGCATAATGTTTCTTTGTTTAACATTTGAAAAAATACTAAATAAAAATTATTTATTTTTTCTCTCCAGATTTTAAATTAGATTTTGAATCCAAGATTTTCAGTGTGATCTCAGAGATTTGGACCTCACTTTAGTTCATTTCTCCAAAAGACTAAGAAATTGGAAATATTGAGATTACTTCTTTTTAACAGTGTATATAAATAAAGGGCATCAGTGATTTGTGCAGAGGCAATGGTCAAGATTTTCTTGATAAATAATTTAAGTTCTTGATAAAAATGTTTTTGTGTTTTTCTATGGCCAGTATTTATTAAGCTTTGGTACCATTTTCTAAACATGCAATAATACAGATACAACTAAGAACTGGCGCATTTCAAAAGCATTGCCTACCACATCCACACAACCTGAACCAGCAAAAGTGTTGTACGTCTGGTAAAAGTATTATTAAATCCAGATCTTGGTGTATACTTCTGGTGGGGAAAACATTCTCAGTGAATTATATTGTGAAATAATTTTATATTGCATTTTAAACAATAGCATGAAAAGATAAGTTAATCAACAAAGCGTCTACCAGTAATGGATTTGTGACATTTATAGTGTGTGTGACGACAGTGCCTCAAGGGATTAACTACTTCCACTGTTTGCCGGGTGATGGAGGAAATGCAACATTTCCTCTGACACATAAACTTTATTTACAGTCACAGCTGCTCAATTTTTCAACACATATTCTTATTTTCTTATTAGCTGTTGCCCTAGGAAGTGAGAGAATTGAGAATACTGTGCAACTGTAAAAAAATTCTAGTGCACAGAAGACTTGAAGGCAAGGGCATGGATTTGGCTTGAAAATTGGGGTTGGGGGTTGCAGCATGAACCATTTACATATTTCCATTGATCATGGAATAAATAATTGGGGGGGGGGGGGGGGGTTGTACTTTCTTGTTTTGATTATTGGGGGGCAGTGTTGTATTTAAGACCACCTAAACCAAGACCAAGTCAAGACCAAGACCAGAGTGTATCGAGACGGAGACAAGACCAAGACTTTGAGAGGTTGAGACCAAGTCGAGACCAAGACCAAGGCAGGGCGAGATCGAGTCAAGACCAAGACCAGACTAGTGCAAGTCCCACACGGCATGACACACTTACGATAAAATTTGGAATACGCAAACCATAGGCACTCCTCAAATTGATCTGAAAGATCCACATTCCCATAAAAACACCCACAGATAAAATTCACCACTTTTATTGCCATATATATATATATATATATATATATATATATATATATATATATATATATATATATATATATGTGTGTGTGTGTGTGTGTGTGTGTGTGTGTGTGTGTGTGTGTGTGTGTGTCCCATAAGAAATGTGTGGATAAAATAATCAAATGGCATTGCAGAGGTGAACTGTATGTGTGTGAATTTTCCTTTGTTTTCTATGAGCAAACACATACAAACAAACAATAAGGAGCTGAAATAAACTTAACCATCTTTATTCAGCACTCCTTTTCCAAGTTTTACCATCCACCTAAAATAATAACATTTTTTGTGCAAGCATCGCATCAGGTTTTCTGGATGACTCTTCCCCTAGAAACCATCATTAAGTACAGAATATATCAAACAATTATTCAATACTCAAGTCTTCACTTTTCACATCAGAGTTTGCACAATGCGCATGCGTGTCCAACACAAAATGAACTAATCACTTTCTGAGACTACTCGTTCTTCTGAGTCACATAAAAGATTTGTTCAAAACGAACGAATCTTTCAAAATGAATGAATCGTTCATGAATGACTCATCACTAGTTCAGATGTCAAACACGCTCTGTGAAGATTACAGTACCTCAGAATCTACACATCGAATCACGTTGTATTTGGACTTGTTTAAAACTTGTTGCATTTAGTAATCGTATGTAACAGTTTCTCATATTCTTTTTATGTTTCATGAGAGAAACGTGACAATAAGCCACATCTGTTGATAACATCTGTAACTCTATGCTGTGCACAAATAAACAGCTTTTAATCTTTGAGTAAAACAATACACCTGTTGTATTCTATTCATTTATTCAGTTCACTGACTGAAAGTTTTTACTACAAGTGTGATGATGAAGCATCATTTTGTGGGCATGTGAGGAGTTGCGTTTGACAGTGGACTAGAGTTTGTTAGAACAATAATGTTATGATGGACAAAATATTTAAACTGGTTGTATACAATACTTGGTAATGGATAATATACTGAATTGGCAACCTCCCTCCCATCCCCCCTGGAATCTACGCCCCTGCTTGAAGGTCTTCATGGATACATTTGGTCACCAGAAGTCACACGAAAATTGTACTGCTCAGGTGTAATGCTTAATGACATATATGTATTATATATAGGCTTAGCTTTCAAGTCAGTGATAATATATTCAGTCACCTCTGTCTTTATTCCCCTCATTTACAAGCCTCACGTGCATATTCAAATCACCAATGTATCTATAAGTGAACTAGAAAGCGGTATGAGAACAGAGCTGCTGCAGTTGAGTGAAATATAACTGAAAGATTAATGAAGTGCGGTGAATATAAAAAGGGAGGAGACACTTTTAAATGATCAAACCCTGAATATTGCAGTCACTCAAGCACCTCTTGAGCTCATCTTAATCTAAGCCTTCGCAGTTGTGTGTAATATGCCAGTGGTTTTAGTGCAATGGATACCCTTAAAAATCATTGACCCTTTTTACAAAGGCTCTTTGTCTAATTTTAGACACCCATTAACTGGACATGGACAAAATGGATGGGGTTGGACTATGCAAGCACACGTATTGCATGATAAATGCATGCTCTGTTGGCAAGTAAATATGGAGCTGCCAGAGAGGAGACCATTCCACTGGGACATGTTCTAAAGAGATAATTGTATTTTCCACACAAGAATTTAGGAGAAACATTTCATTCTCTCTCTTTAAATATTCAGGCAAGGGAGATGTGCCAAATGCTCTTGTCAAGTATCTTAATTTAAATCTTATATTCTCCATTTCCAGAGAAAGATGACCGTGTTCTACATTTTAATTTTATCTATACATTAGGGGTCTGGGTAGATGGCTTTGTCTAGAGCAGGGGTACTCAATTAAAGTTCCAAGAGGTCCGGTCTCTACATTTCCTTCCCAACAAAGGTCCGGATAATAATATGTAGCTTACACGGTGTCAGTAGTTATATGGCTAGGAAATTATGTATCTTTTTTAAATAGTTTTTATAACTTGCCACATTGGCAGCAATAGTACTTTGTAAAACTATATATATATATATATATATATATATATATATATATATATATATATATATATATATATATATATATATATATATATTCCTAAACAGTCAAAATAGTCTCTTTGAAACTGGGCAGTGATGAGGACATTGGGGCCCAGAGTCAAAATAGTGGGGTCTGAGAGATCTTTTCTACCAAAATATTAAACTATTTCATCAAGACCTCATCAGTCGAGGGCACTTGGATATGAATATTAAAAGATAAGATCAACAGTTCATTTTGAAGCTGAATGACAGCAGTACAGTTTTTGTGTTTAAAATTTATATATATGTATGGGACACAGGAGGCCTTTTGACAGATAATAAACACTGAATGGAGGTTCTGGGATAGCTCCTGCGAGAACATTTATAAAAATGTAAAAGTCTGAATGGACCATTTTTATACTTTCCTTAAAGTGAGAATCTATTAACAACAAACAAACAATTGACATAACAGTGAAGCATTACAATACTGTTTGCATAATAAGTATAAATAGGTTTTCCTTGCCATCCATGATGAACAAAAATCTGTTTGTTTATTATGAAAGGCTTGTAACATGCTGATTAATAAAGCTAAATTTGGTTTGGGGGGGGGGGGGGGGGATTATGTTAATGTTTTTTATGTTAAAATAACCACACCTGCAACTTGTACGTACAGTAAATTAGGCTTTATGTGGCGCCTCATGTCTGTAGCAGGGAGAGAGGCAACGCGCACAGAGGGGGAATAAAGCGTGCAGCACTGAACGCGCTTTATTCCCTCTCTGCACGCGAACACACATATGCTTACGCAATCACTTAGCCAGGTGTCAGGTAACTAGCACAAAGATTTAGAGCTCGGTCCGGACTGAAATGTCCTTCGGTTCGGTCTGGAGTCTGCCTATTGAGTACCTTAGGTCTAGAGATATGTTTTACTATAACAATATGAAACAATACTGCCCAGTACATTGACAGTACACTGGATGTATATTTTCATGATTATTCACTTTTATAATGATTTCTCCTGTGTATTATTCTTGATATATGGTTCATAATCGATTAGGGTAAGGGTCAAGTATTTCACATTAAAGGCGCACTCTGTAAAGTTTTATGTGTGTCATCTTGGACTTACACTGACACCTAGGGGCATGGATGCAGCCTCATTTAAACATTAGTTTTCAGTTCTCAGTGTCATTGTAGAAATTCACTATTCACAGTCAGCCATGATTAGTTTAATCCATGAGTGAAATTGTCCAATAACAGGCTGGTTACTGAGATTAAGCGTGTAGTATTCGGCTGGTCATTTGATCATACTGTAGCATGGCAGCCCCCATGAAGGCACCCTCTCCATGTAGATTTAAACAGCTTTCATAAGGTTACTAATATGACGGGAGTCTTCATCTCATGTGATTGGCAATGATTTTAAACAGATGATTTAAAAATTAACAACTTATTTTTTGAAGAGTGCAACTTTTTTAATGAGGAAAAATATTCAGTAGTGCACCTTTAAATGATTTAAAGTGTCAACCCATACCTGACTAAATACATTTTTTGTTTAATCTTTCATAACCAACATTGTTGATCGTTGTAGTATAGAGAAAAAAAAATATGTATGTTTATAAGCCTTTCACTGGAATGGAATTGTTACACCGGCAGTGCCTGCTATCTCTCCTGAACGAAGCCAGAGGTCACCATCTCCAGAGTACTAACCCTTCCTTCACGAACTACATTTCCCATAACCCTCTGCTCAGACTGATTACTCATCCACCTGTTTCACATTATCTCTGTCTATTTAAGTTCCCTGTTTACACGCATTCAGTGCGAAGTCTTGTTCTGCTTAGTCTGCAATTCTCAGCATTATTTGCCATTTCTGTTTTCCCCCTGTGTTTTTGACTCCTGCCTATTCATCGTATTTCCCAGCCTGCTTGTGTGTTTTTTGGACTTCTTACCTGTTTACTGGATTACCCCTCTGACTCTCAGATTTACTTGGTTTGCCTTTCTTGGACTGTGTACCGAACCCTTGCCTGCTTTTTGTTTACCCTTTGATTTGCTACTTTGTTGTACTGTTTATACTTTTATTAAACTGCATATGGATCTTAACATTACTGCCTCGGCGTCTTCGCTACAGGAATGCTGTAAAATGCATTTAATTGTGACAATTTTTACTAGGTGTAAAAAGCACCTGCCACACAGCACGGCTTTTTGCACTCCAATAGTCTGGTGAAAACAGAAAAATTTAAGATAAACTGCGTCTCTAGTGTCCCTGCAGTGGTGTGGTGTATTGTCGGTTATGTGCTTTTCTTGTGTGGACAACCCTGGATGCAAATGTCATTTAACACCATTTACAATTAGTGCAAAGATTATTTTTGCTGCAAATTTACAGTTAACGAAAATAGTTAACGCACTAAGTGCAAATATCTTCCGCTTTAATTATTTTGAACAAACAAATAATTTACTTCATTTTATGCCTTTTAGAAACATTTTTGAATAAAAACCTCAAATTTAATTTTAGAAAATAGTTTAGAAAACTCCAAGAGGGCCTCCCTCAACAGGGTTTAACACAATAATACAGTATAATAAATCCAATAAAGCCTAATATATCGGTTAATAGAGTTAAATAGAGAAGCAATTTAAAAAATCTATCTATCTATCTATCTATATATATATATATATATATTAATATAGTTAAATGTTGAGTTAGCTATTTCCTTAGGGAACAAAAATGCTATGGTTTTTATAAAACACCATAGCATTTTTGTTCCCTAAGGTAATAGCTAACTCAACATTTAACTATTTTAAGATGAGCAGACATATAAACCGGGCAAAAAATATAATTGCAATATACAAAAAGAGACTATTCAAAGGACCCTTAACATAGCACATGCACAGGATTTCACTTGCGATTTTGATTATTCAGAAATGGAAAGTCAATGCTAATGTGTTTTTATATAATAATAAACCATTGATTTGTCCTACTACTCTTTCCTCCCTAAATGGACTTAACCCCCAAATGTCATTATAAAATCATTGAGGATCATTGTGCTTGCCTGTTACAATAGCCATATTAGTGCTTCAGAGAAAGTTAACCGCAATTAATTCAGTAGTTCGCAAGTTAATGTAATCCTGCAATGAGGATAGTGTAAAAAATTTTGGCTCGCTGTCCCTGGTGGAGGACTTGAGGCTTGAGACTTGACCCGAGCTCGGACTTGTTGAGTTATTAATGAATAGATGGAAGGAGTTGGGGTGGTTGAGGGATGATGGAAGAATCGTCGGAGCATGGAGGTAAGCAGCTGTTTATATACAGCATGCTTACTTTGGTGATGTGATTGGTTTGATTAAATGAACATGCTCCTCCCGAACTTTGTTATGAAACTCCATATAATGGCTTAGGAATCATTGTACTTGAGTAGGTTGAGTAAAACTGTATTCTGTGTTGACTTTGTACATTTTGCATTCACGGTTTGACTGTAACATGTTCTCTATCTTACAGTAGTATCTCTTTTTTAGGTTATTGTTGATTTTCTATTTTCCTTCAGTGGAGCAGCTGTCATGCAGAAAATGAAAACAATAACATGTTTTTATCTATATGGGTATGGCAGTAATAACTGTGAAAGAGGGATGTAAAAAGCATTTTTCAGAGCCATTATTTATGGATTTGCCGCACATGGAGGAGGGAGGCAAAATTAGTCGACTTCCCTTATTATATTTTCAAAGCTGTAGTTATTTAGGTAATTGAGCTCAGACAGGTGCGAGCAAACTATGTCAAAACTAATATCAGTCTGAGGCTGTTCTCAGCATGGCTCCATGGAAGAAACTGGCTATGGCAGGTTTCCTTCAGTCTGTACTCAGTCCTGTTAATTGAACTTATATATATATATTTATTTATTTTTTTTTTTTTTATAGCCACAGTGCTGCGGCTTTCTTCAGAAGACATGATGACAAATGCAACACACTGAGTTCCAGTGATTAGATGGTATACTAGACTATTACATTCCCAGGGTTGTAGTGAACATAATGTGACCCCATGAATAGGCTGTATATTATGTATTTTCAAATGAAACATTATAAACAAGAAACAAATTGAAAT
The DNA here is from genome assembly GCF_019703515.2 of Myxocyprinus asiaticus. Taxonomy (NCBI): domain Eukaryota; kingdom Metazoa; phylum Chordata; class Actinopteri; order Cypriniformes; family Catostomidae; genus Myxocyprinus; species Myxocyprinus asiaticus. The sequence continues at coordinate 31,990,760 of NC_059370.1, read as the reverse complement.
AGGAATGTATTATGTATGTATCATTAAAAGTCCCAAAGGAATGTAATGATCTAGCACTCCTGATATATAAAAAATGCAGTTATATTTAGAGGTTAACCCAGTAAGATAGTCTTTATAGTCTCTTTAATATTGTTTTAAAAGGTTTAAAACAGATTAAACAGTCTAAGATGGTCTTCTGGTCTTCCAGCCTGGTCAGGCATTTGTGTTTGCTGGTTAGGGTTAAGAGGTTAGGGTTAGAGGGGGTTTTGGGCACTTGTCAGCTGGTCAGGCTGGTAGACCAGTTTATTGACCAGATAAACTAGCGGAGCTCCTACTTGGCTAGGATAGGAGGCCAGCTAAAAAAAAGCTTGACCAGGCTGGGAGACCAGCTAGACCAGCAAAGAGCAAACCATCATATACTATTTTAAGCTGTTTTTTATTCAGCAGGTTAGTGATTGTGAAAAAAATGACATTTTTGGCAGTCGTTAGACAGACTCATTGCATTTAATTTCTAAAAATGTCCTTTATTAGACAAGACTGTCAAACACATGCTAAAACGCTGAGAAGATATTTCAGTCCAACATCTATTAGTTCAAAGTGAAACGCAGTTTCCTAACATAGCATCACTTTTTTTGTATTTCCTCTGTTTTTGTTTGAAAATGATCAGGTAGTCTTACCTGTTGACATGCTATTGATCCAGCTGAGAGGGATACTAGGTCTTTAGATTGGATCAGAACAGAAAAAGAAGAAGAAAAAAATAACAACAACAATAATAATAATAATAATAATAATAATAATAATAATTATATATATATATATATATATATATATATATATATATATATATATATATATATATACAATAGTTAGTTCCGGTCCTCGATATGTCTCTAAGAGATATGTCTCTTTACATTTAATTTTGTGACATTACATATTTTAGCCAGCGGTTGGAGGCAAAAGACCATTTTTGTGTGTAATATGAACCAGTTGTTGACGTGAAGTGAGTCAGCTTTAAACGGCTTTAAACTAACAACTTCAGCATTAAGGCTCATCACAGCTGAGAGACACAACAGACTGATTAATTACACAAACTCAAGGCGTTTACCTCTTTCCGGACTTTCCACATAGGAGAGGACAAAATGGTGGAGGAGACTGCGGTTTCTATAGTGAAAGACTCTTGTGCACCGGCTACTGTGAATTAGGGAGGAATACCCCCACTTGGATGGCTGTTTTTCCACTGAGAAAATAGGATGCATTTCACCAAAATTACATTATCTTCCGAAAGCTGACTAACACACTACAGCATCATCAACAGGTGATCACACACGCGCCATCGCTCTCTCTCTCACACACACTCTCTCTCTCACTCTCTCTCTCTCTCTCACTCTCTCTCTCTCTCTCTCTCTCTCTCTCTCTCACACTCTCTCACACACACATCCTTGTTTCTCCAATAACATGTTAGAAACAGCCCAAGCTATGATACTAGTAGTTCTGGAGTTATGTTTTTGAGAGGCTTGGACACATAATTTGGTTTGAACCAGCAATGGCAGATTCTGATCCGTCACGTAAGAAAGTAGTTCCATGCACAAATGCATTTTTTGTGACCGTACTCAGTTTTTCCTATTTTTTTATTTTTATTTTTTTTATTTACTTGTTCATTGAACTGTAGCATATAAGCAATATCACACTCGCAATCATGCTATATGGTCCTAAATCTGTACTGCTATGATTACCTACTCTTGCTTGTGTGATATTGCTTTTTTGTTTTATTCTATAAACTATTGACAACATTTATCCCAAATTCAAAATACAAATATTGTCATTTAGAGCATATATTTGCAAAAAAGATGCAGTGTTTTCAGACCTCAAATAATGCAAATAAAACATGTTCATATTCATTTTCAAACAACACAATACTAATGTTTTAACTTAGTTAATCAATATTTGTTGGAATAACCCTGATTTTCAATCACAGCTTTTATGCGTCTTGGCATGCTCTCTACCAGTCTTTCACATTGCATTGTGAGGACCTACAGAGCTGAAATATTATTCTAAAAATCTTAGCTTGTGTTCAGCACAATAAAGAAAGTCATACATCTGGGATGGCATTAGAGTGAGTAAATTTCATTTTTAGGTGAACTATCCCTTTAAAGGATCTCAGAAACCAATATGATGATCTGAAGAACCTATATATATATATATATATATATATATATATATATATATATATATATATATATATATATATATATATATATATATATATATATATATATATCACACTTTTAAATAAATTTTTATTTATTTTTTTAAATTTTTTTTTACATAGAACCATATAGCAACTCAAGAACTTTATACAATAACAAATGGTTCTTGATAATGTAGATAAAGTGGAGAATTCATGTAATTTAACTCTAGTCATAAACTGGATGTGGCCCCTTGATGACCAGAGTTTTGTGACACCAGAGTTTCGTGACATGTGCTTTCCGGCACACTCTCGTGTTGGAGATGTGAGAGCATACTTTGTGCAGGAGAGCTCCCGGTTTTGTTCATCAGTTGATAATTCTTTGGATAAATATGAAATTTTACGCTAAATGCTCATAAATTGCATTAAATATGTGTTCACAAGAGTCATATGTTAATACTGAGTGTTTGTTATGGATCATTTTTGAAGTATGCATATGGATTGCATGTGTGGAGTTTGACCACGTTCTGTGCACACATGTGATAACTGGGTATGTCAATTTAGTATTAATCATATCGTATTTATTGATTTATAGCCCAGAGTGTTTTCCAAATAAGTGTAATATGTGTTATATGTGCAAATATGATAATTATATTGTTTTAAACTGTTGTACATGTCCTTAAAGCCTGGTTAGAAATGCATAAAATGCTTTGAGTGATTTAAGCATGTGTTAAATGCTTAAAATACTGTGAGTGTTTAAGCATGTGTTAAATGTATAAAATGCTGTGAATTATATAAGCATGCATTGAGGTGATGGGTGGGCTAATGCTCTGTTTGTGTTTTCTTTTGACATTAGCCTCTACTGTATTTCATTGTACCATATTTCTTTCTACTGAATTTCATTGTGCTGAAATTTACTGAATAATTTTTGCTCTCATTTGTGACATTGTCCTATTTGAGTCACATTTACGAATTGTCAGAGAACTCCTGGATTGTAATAACATTTTTCATTTTTCAAATAAGCACAAAGGCACAGTTTTGTATTTTCTGTATTATTATTATTTATTGTTTAATACAATATGGCCCGATGTTTTTATTATTATTATTATTATTATTATTTATTTTATTTTTATAAACCACTGTGAGAATAAAACCCCAAAATATATTTTTGTATTCTGTGGTGATTATTTTCAATCCACCAGCTACAATAAGAAGAGAGTTCTTGTCTGACCTAAGGTGCTGCAAAGCACCACTAAAGAATCTTTATTTTTAAGTGTACATAATAATTTCAACATGGATATTTTGAGAGGCTTTGGTAAATAGCTATGCTTAAAAATTACAGTGTAGTTCTATAAATCAAATGAGGAATGTTACTAGTTTTTGAGTGTCTCAGTGCTACTGTTGACCTATAAAATGCAAAGGACACAGATTTATAGTCCAGTACTTTCCTCTTTGACTAAACAATTTCAAAGCTCTTCTGTAAAATGTGAAAAGCAAACGCAGAAAATCCCTGGCAGTAGAATTTCAAAGAGTGGGCTAATGTCGGCATTTTTTTTCTCTCCCTGTAATGATGCACAGTTTAAACAGAGCAAGATTAACCTGTGAAAAACAACAACTGTGATTAAGTATCAACAATATTATGTCAGGAAGTTAAGCACCTAGAAAAAAACAAGGAAGCATATAGTGAAGTTTCTCTTGAGACTAAATTACTAGGTTTACTTGTTCCTAGTAACAACCACTGTAACACAAGCCTACAATCTTATACACCTTTGAAGCTGGTTTGTTTACTGAGCTGTGGCTTTTTCTGTTGGAAAATTTGAACAATGAATGCTAACAGCTGGGTGGAAAACCAAGAGAACTCTTTCTGTGTTTTATCTAGCAGATTGTATTACCTTGCGCATATGAGTAGATCAAATAAATAATAAGCAAATGTTATCAACAATCTATGGTGTACAATTATTATTATTTTTTTTATTTTATTTTTTTTTTAATTTTAAGTAATCTTATACATCAGTATGCCTCTATAACGTAGTGAAATAGACACTTAACATTCAAATCAAAGACATACTGTACTTTCAGCCTTTAAGGGTGATGATAAAATACTCTTAATATATAGAGACAACTATAAGTAAGCCATTCATATGTAAATTTCCTCAAAAAGTGTAAACACTTTGTTCTATGGTGCTTTTAAAACTTTGAGCATCTCTACCGGCCCGACATACTACAGCAACATTGGCTCAACCAGTGGTGTGAATTTGTGATGGGCAATCTGTTTATTCAGCCAATTGCAGGTGTGGTTATTGTTCTGACCTGTTGAAACAATATTTTTCCTGTTCCTTTTGGGGACTAGTGGCACAGAAATAACACTCACTTTTAGTTAAAATAACAAAAGGTATCATTCTATTCTAATAAAGACATATTACCAGTAAATGATTCTCATCTTTGAGAACTGTTTAAAATTCAGGAAGATATATTTAAAATGAAGTATGTTTAGCTTTATCCCAACTACATGAACTGTGTAAGTGATGGCATTGCTTAAACTCTTTCAGCTACCTTTGACCAAGCGGAGTACTCTGCCAATATTCCTCCCACCCTGCCTTTCCACTGCAGTCCCTGAGCACAGTAAGCAGTAACTCTATTAGATTTACAGCTCTAAAGTGTACTTAGTCTGCTGTGTCTATCCCTAATGAACATGCTTCTTAATTCAACTACAGAGCTACAGCTTCAAGACATTTGCTTTCATTATCACATAGATTAAGCCATGCTTTATGTGTGGCTCTTTTCCATTTCCTTTGCAGTCTAAAGACAATGAAAGTTCTTTGGGGTTTAAAGAGTTATTAGCTGCCTTAGAGTGAAAATGTGCACCTTTTCTTTACCTTCTTCACAGGACTGAGATGTATGCTGCACAAAGTGTGTTGGCACCTGCACTCAAAATACAAGCATCCAAGGACATATCAGGACAAAATAATACTCTTTATCATCACCTTATGTGTCCCAAAATCTGTATGCTGCAAAACGCTCCATGGTTTTAGGGGTTTCTTGCTGTTTTGACATTAGATTTTGAAACTTTTTGCCCTGTACCAGCACAGGACCCATGTGAATTGATGATACAAATCAGTGTAGGCCGTAATGAGTCTCTGAGTGTTTCTTGAAACACTGGAAAATAAATCCATTAACAGCCCTCCACAATTCGACAGCAGAGTCAAACGATGATGGCGGCAATATTTGGTTTTGAAGAGATTCTTCTGGATTGTAATCCTGAGTGGCTCTCCAATAATGTAATTTCCCTCTATTTCTGATTTGATTGAATAAAATAATCCATTATTTAATTGCCATAAATTGTTCTGATGGACTGAGTATGCAGGATCGCCACTTTTTGCATTTCTCATTGTTCACTTCCATATATATATACGAGGTAAGAAACCTGACAACATCTCATTAATTATGAATCACCTTTCCATATACTTATGGCTTTCACCGTGATCCGTTCCTTTTCACATTGCATTTGTTCTGTGAAATGCTTTAACTGAGTGATATTATTTATTAAATTCCACCACACACCCACCCTTGCAGCTGTGCAGTCCTATCATCAAATTAACACAAACACAGTGGAGTGAACTAAAAAATGCTGGCTGCCAGGAGCAATCAGGCTCACAGGCTTGAGATGTGTCGGCACTGTCATGGAAGGATCTCATTCTAAGAGCGCCTGGGTGGATGTGATCCACTGGGGCTGTGGGTCCCTGTGTGTCCTCCACCACCAGCAGACCTGTCAGTGGCCCTGTGTGATCACTGTGAACTGCATTGACAAGGGTGACCCCAGCTTCTGATCTGGCCCTGCAACCCTGGAGCTTGCAGGCTTAATCTGTGAATGCTATCACAGCAGTGGATTGCTGCCTCCAGAAGCCATGCAAAGAGGACAGGTCATTACTGAATTTCTGTCAAAGTGCTCCTCACAGTCATGGGCACTGCCTCTACACCAGGTCTGGAGCCTGCTGAGTATTTTTACTGATCCTTTAAGTATCTGAAGGGAACCAGGCACCTATGGTGTGGACTATGACCCACAGCAGACTTAATACTCATATGTCTCATAAACGAGCCCCTCAAAGTGTCCTTTCACTAATTAAAACACTTCAACTCCAGGGGCAGCACGAGGTGCTTTCCAGGGGCGGCACAGACAACACTTCAACTCTGCCAATTAGATGTTACGCAGTCATGTTACACTCCAGAAACAGTTTGTAATGATGTTCCCCTTTTCGGTGAAATTAAGTAATGTTGCTGGTAATGACATGAGTATTTGTTGTTCTAGCTTGTATGGCACCCTAGACGACCCCCCCCCACCCAGCCCAGGGCACCATACAAGCTAGAACCGCCACTGCTCACGTCATTACCAACAACATTACTTTATGAAAAATAATTTCACAGAGCAGGGGAAACATCATTGCAAACTGTTTCTGTAGTGTAACATGACTGCATAACATCTAATTGGCAGAGATGAAGTATTGTCTGTGCCACCCCCGGAAAGCACCCCGTGCCACCCCCGGCAAGCTGCCACCCCGGGCAGCTGGCCATGTCACCTATGCCTAAATCCGCCACTGGACGTGAGCATTCTGTATGAATCTTCTTCTATATTTAAGCTGACTTCTCAACTCTCTAATGAGAATGACATAGAATCCATCTAACATTTTTTAAAGGCAAAAATGATGGCCATTCCTCGGTTAATGATTGATGACTAATTAATTGACATGGTTTTCTCAGAACTCATCAATTTCTTGTCCCTTAGCTTTTAACTTTGGCTTATTGGTTGGACTGCAAAAATGTCAGATTAGTATTTTAGCGACTTTTAAATTATTGGAATGATTTCTTTTAAGCATTAAATGCACATTTGAATCACCACTGCTTATAAAAATAAATAAATAAATATACCCCCAGCACAGATAACATTAATAATTGCATTAATAGAGGGCACATGTGACGTGGAGTTAACATCAGCTTGTTAACTTGTGATGTAACTGTTCCTTTAAATTGAGTTTATGCTCTGCGTTATTTTCCTCAGAGGTATCAAGGCAATTGAAATTATGACTGCAGGCAAATTCTGGAAGTGCCAAAGGCCATTGTGGCTGAAACAAGGCTACATACATAAAATCAAAGGCATTGTGCATGTGACTTGCTGACTTGTGTGATATTTAATTATCAAAGCTTTGCAGCAGGTTGTAAGTCTTATGTACTGTACATAGACATAGTATCTACACGAAATATCTACTTGCCTTTGAGACCTTGAAATTTAGCAAGGGTTGTGAGTTTCCTAAAGAGAGAGAGAGAGAGAGAGAGAGAGAGAGAGAGAGAGAGAGAGAGAGATTAGAAAGGGTGAAGGGGCTGAGAAAGTTCATAAAATTAGGATGATCTTGATTATGTTTGACAGCCAATAAGACAGCAGGATTTGAGATGTGATGCTGGGATTAAATGTAATAATAGATTTAAAATAGGCATTCCAGAAATTAAGTCAGCATGAAAACATCTTTATGGGTGGCTCCAAAACTATTTCAGGTCTAACTTTTCTAAAACCTTTCAATACGAGGGTATCAAAGACAGAAAAGAGTAAATCGCAGGAATTATTGAGCAAAATTCTATGTGCATATGCTCTATTTAGTAATGAACTATTGCCCTCTATTGGTAGGAATTTAGTCTGCATTTAATTCATGCTTTGTTGTGAAGAACTATAACCGACATAATACATTAGGAGTTGGAGAGAAGAAAGTAAAATAATATATTTGGTTTGGCAAATTTCACTATGCATTGCACTGCAACAACCTGTCTTAAATTAGGCAAACCCAAAAACTGTTTGACAAAGTGCTCATTGTGGTTATGGAGCTCACAATCCTTGCAGCATATTAAAGGGATAGTTCACCCCCAAATATTTATTCATTTACTTGCCCTCATGTTGTTCCAAACCCATATGACTTTTTTCTTCCATTGAACACAAAATAAGATAGACAGAATTATACGGACTGACAGCCACAGTCACTATTCACTATTACTGAATACAAAAAAATAAATAAAAATAAACAAACATTTTGCATAACCTCTCCTTTTGGGTTCCAAGGAAGAAAGTCTTATGACAAGAGGGTGAGTAAACAATGACAACATTTTCATTTCCATCTATATCTTTAATATTGTATTTCTACTCCACCTTAAAGTCATTTTACTTTTTGTCAGTACTTCTTTAATTGTTGAATCAATATATATATATATATATATATATATATATATATATATATATATATATATATATATATATATATATATATACACACATATATATATGTATATATTTATTTATTTATTTATTTATTTTTTCTGTTCTTACATAATTAAGCCTTTAGGTTAAATAGCAGCTGCGGACCATGATTTGCTCCTTGCTAGTCAGAGGCAGGTTGTTTTAGGGGGAGAAGTATACATTTGGGTACAAACGTGAGCACAAGATTATTATTATTTATTTATTTATTTATTTATTTGTGCCCCAAAGAGAAAGACTGTACATTTAAAATATGTTTATCTGCTACATGTTAATATTGTCAACTTTTAGGAATACGTTGACAAGCATATTTGGCCTGATAGCAAACAGACATGAACTAAAAGCATCAAAACTCCACTTTTGATTTAATAACTTTAATTTTGTCAGTACATTTGAATGTTTTAATACAATACAATTTACAAGGATGGATTTTAATTGATTAAAATGGTAAACAGACTCACTTTTTTTCTGAAAATAGACAGTTAAACTCTACTGCCTCTGCAATCCTGTGCCATGATTCATCATGCTCTAGGTAATGCTGTATAGTCAAGAAGTATACTCAAACTTAGTCTGGGTGGAAATTGTCCTCTCTCCCTTGCAATGTCATATCAGTTCATTTTATCATTTTATAGTGGTGTTGGTCAGCAGTGACACTGCAGGTGACAGTTATTAGAGAGGTGCTAGCTTGACCCCCTAATGCGACACCAATCGTTTGCGGGTTCTTATGTTCTAAACCTTCCTGTACACTTTTGTTGGACCCTTTTGTGCTGATCCAAGGATGCTACAACATTACATGTTTTGCTTTGCACCTCACCCTGCCTTAAAAAGCAAGGTTATTGTGATGTGATTGCATAGAGAATTGGCCAGCACACTTAAATATCTGTCCATCATATATATATATATATATATATATATATATATATATATATATATATATATATATATATATATATATATATATAGGTATTTCACACTTATTGGTGTAAGATATCAATATGTATTTATTTATTTTAATGATGAGATTCTAAGGGCTGTAGATTAGAATAGCTCATGATGCACTGGAGAACATATATCTCCATTTCGGCAGGATCTCTGTGCTTCAGGAGTTTTATAGGAGCAAGGTGGCCTGGGCTCTCCATCCAAAGCGTTACTTAATGTAGTTTGGAGGGGTAATTGGATAACACAGGTTTATCCTCTGCAAGCACTTTGTATGAGCAATCCAATTTCACATCCTCCTGAAAGAAGAGCCATTATTCCTCACCAAAGGGTGATGCTGTAGTCACCCTTGCACAAAAAGCAGTTTGAGATTTTCCACAAATCCTATCAGCACTTAACCTTGTTACTGGGCAATCTGTATTATTGTCCTATAATTTTAAATTTAGCCCACAGCCCTCAGATGCTATGAGTATCCACACAGATAATCCCACTACATCCCAAAGATCTCTGGGTATGTTCATTTGGTTTCTAAAACTCTCTGCCATAGGAAAAGTGTTTTCATATGTTATGACCAGTTAATTTCCATGACTTTTCATTAATTTATGATTACTGAAAGTCATACTAAATGGAGAATGCACTCACAAAGAGCAAATTCTAGCTGATGAATTAGTTTATAACAAAACATAACTAAAGAAACCTCTGTTTGCTATAGAAATTGTCATGATTTTTCCATGACTTTTGAGATTTTTTTTCTTTCATTCCCATGACAGTTCTGGGTCAATTCTGTAATATTTTCAGGTTTCCATCACTGTGGAAACCATGCAGGAATTGCCATGGTCTCAGTGAGTCAGCTGGTTTGTTTCAGTTTGTCATTACATGTTCTCTCTGTTTGGTTCAGGTGTCGCTGGCTCGCATAATCAGCGTTGCCATGGAAGGCTTGATTGTTTCCATGGTATTGCTGATCATTCCAGCTTGCTGCGAGCGAGCGGCACCTGATCGCCATTAGTTCCCCGACTATATTTACCTCACTCTGTTTTATATTCATTGCTCAATAGTTGTTTGAGTCCTGTTGCTTACCACTCTCTCCATCTGCCCTAGTTTACCCTGTTACATGTTCTGTGTATTGGTTACCAGTCTGCGCTGTGCGCTGGATTGTGTTTACCATCCTGCCTGTTGCCTCGCCTCCGCTGACACTTCTCCTGAGTTCCCCTCAGTGATACCTCTCTGCACACAACCACTACACACACAAGCCTACAGACATACTACTCTCTGAAGATTCCTACAGGATCTACTCAACACTACATCTATGCACACAAGCCTACGAACACACCATCCTTCTCCATGATGCAGTCGGTGCCAGCGTTCCCTCCTGAAGCTTTACCAGCATTGCTGTGTTATTAAATAAATATCAGATCATTGTCTCCGCACTTGGATCTTTTGTCTCATCCTTCCTGACAGAACAATCAAGCCATAATGGATCCAGCAGAGCAGACCGACCTGTGGGCTGTGCTCACTCAACAGGGAGCATTTCTGGGTCGCCAGCAGGACCAGATCTCCGCTTCCAACCGCGCTAATGGTGGCTTCTCAGCTAGCAGAACTCACATCATTGGTTCAATGACTCCCACAACGCTGTCAGCCCCCTGACTCTGAATCCACTGCTGAGATCTCTTCACCAGCCCCAGCAGTTCTCCCTTATACTGGACGCTCTGAGCCCCATGTCAATTCTCCACCTCCGGGTGAGGCGGGGTCCTGTCACACATTCCTCATACAGTGTTCACTCTGTTTCTCGTTGCAGCCCTCAACTTACTCCACGGAGGCAGTTAAGGTCACCTTCGTTATCATGCTCCTAACTGGGAGGGCCGGCCAGTGGGGAATTGCTGTATGGGAGAGTCGCCACCCTTGCTGCCCGTCGTTCCAGGAGTTTTCGGCTGAGCTTCTTCATGTTTTTGACAGATCTGTATGTGGACAAGATTCTCTCTGGTTTGACTCAGGCTAGCTGCTCTGTTGCGGACTATGCTATCGAGTTCCACACTCTCACCACATCTGGCAAATGGAATGAGGCAGCCCATTGGAGTCACTTCCTGGATGGCTTATCTGATACGATCCACGATGAGATTTACACTCTGGATTTGCCTTCCCGTTTTGACGATCTGGTCGCTCTGGCCATAAGGCTTGACCAACGCCTTGCACTCCGATGCAGCCAAGGTCGCTCCTCACATCCTAGGTCAGATGACGGTTACCAGCCTCCCTCTCCTGCGGCCAGGGTCTCAGAGCAGCAACCCGAAATGGAACCCATGCAGATTGGGAGGACATGCTTATCACAGAGAGAGAGAGGCAGCACCACATGTCCGAGGGACTCTGTCTCTACTGTGCTGGTCCTGGTCATGTCATCACCAATTGATCAGTAAAAAAACCCCGCTCATCGGTAGACAAGGGGTTACTGGCAAGCGCAAATCCTCTGAGCAAAAACCCTGCACAATGACCTGTTCTCCCTGCCCAGCTGCAGTATGGATCAACCAATCACTCTGTTTCTGCCCTGGTGAACTCCAGAGCAGAAGGAAACTTCCTTGATGTTGCCACGGCTTCCAGGTGGCAGATTCTAGTGGTAATGTTGGCCAAACCCATTATAGTGTACTCCCTTAGCGGCTCACCCCTGATCATCGTCACCCATTCTATGGAGCCTCTCACCCTCATCACGGGTAAAAACACTGAGCAACTCTCCTTTCTGCTGGTCTGCTCTCCCTCTGCACCGGTTGTACTAGGGAATCCATGGTTGGTAACACACAATCCACACTTTGACTGGTCAACCAATTATTTTCTAGCCTGGAGTCCTTATTGTCCCTCCCATTGTCTTAACTCTGCTGTCTCTCCTGTCCAGTCTTTTGTGTCTTTTCAGGACTAAACAGCAGATTTATCCGGTGTACCCATGGCATACCACGATCTGGGGCAGCGTTCAGTTGGTCCAGCGCCGCGACCCTTCCTCCTCATTGCCCATACAATTGCGCAATCGATCTACACCCTGGGACTTCTCCTCCACAGGGTTGGTTGTATTCACTCTCTGCACCCTAGAGGGAGGCCATGAAATATATTACTGATTCTCTGGCAGCTGGTCTTATCCGCCCTTCCTCTTCCCCTGCAGGGGCAGTGTTCTTCTTCGTGGAGAAGAAGGACGGCTCGCTTAGACCCTGTATTGATTATCAGGGGCTGAATGATATCACAGGGAAGAATCGCTGTCCTTTACCGTTGATGTCTTCAGCTTTCGAACTCTTGCAGGTGACATCCTATTTACGAAGTTGCACCTATGTAATGCTTATCTCCTGATTTGGATCAGGAAGGGGGATGAATGGAAGACAGATTTAACCCCCATAGGGGGCACTGGGAATATTCGGTCATGCTGTTCGGATTGGTCAATGCCCCCTCTGTCTTCCAGAGGTTTATGAATGATGTGCTTCAGGACATGGTTGATCAATTTGTTTTTGTTTTTTAGATGATATTCTGATCTTCTCCCAGAATATCGAGGACCATGTCCAGCATGTCAGGCAGGTGCTTCAGCGACTGCTAGAGAACCAAGTGTTCATTATGGACCCTGTTAAAGTAAAAGCAGTTTCTGATTGGCCAACCCCAGACTCCCACAAGTCTTTGCAAAGGTTTCTGGGGTTCACTAATTTTTACTGGCGTTTCGTTACAAACTTCAGTCAGCTCGCCGCACCCCTGACAGATCTCACCTCCACCCATATTAAGTTCTGGTGGTCCTCGTGGGCAGAAGCTGCATTTTCTAATTTGAAATAAAGGATTACTACAGCTCCCATTCTTAATACTCTGGACCCTTCACGTCAGTTCATGGTGGAGATGTGTCAGAGTTCGGGGTCATTGCTATCCTGTCTCAGCACTCTTCCTCGGACAGGAATATGCATACGTGTGCTGTTTTCGCACTGTCTATCTCCAGCCGAATGGAATTATGACATCGGTAAAGGGAGTTGTTGGCTGTCAGACTAGCCTTGGAGGAGTGGTGTCAATGGTTAGAGGGTTTGGGGCTACCTTTTGTGGTCTGGACTAATTTGATCCTACCATCCGGGCTCCAAAAACACCAAGCCTGATGCCCTTTCCCGATGTTTTGAAATTGGGACCTCCACCATCCCTCCGGATACCATCCTCCCCACCTCCCAGGTGGTGGGCAAGGTGTCCTAGGATGTGGAGTCTGAAGTCCAATCCACTCTGCATAACACCACCTCGCCCGCCAGATGCCCAGCGGGTCTGTTATTCGTTCCGCGGTCAGTCCGGATGCACGTTCTCCGGTGGGGCCACTCATCCAATATCACCTGTCATTCAGAGGCTGCTCAAACTCAGTGACTCACTTAGACAGTGATTCTGGTGGTGATCGCTAACGCAGAATGTTCGCCGTTATATGTCAGCTTGCCCTGTCTGTGCCACTAACAAGACTTCCTGTCAGCCTCCGGCCAAGCTCTTCCTACCACTGTCAGTCCCTTCGAGACCCTGGTCTAACATTGCCATGGACTTTATTACCGGTCTCCCCCCTTCCCATGGCAACATGGTTGTAATGACCATGGTGGACCATTTTTCGAAGGCGGCTCATTTTATTCCCCTCCCCAAATTACCTTCAGCAAGGGAGACAGTGGTTGAAGTCATTAATCACATCTTCCGCATTCATGGCCTCCCGGTCAATGTGGTTTCTGACAGGGGACCCAGGATTGAGTCACGGTTTTGGGCAGAATTCTGCCAACAGCTGGGAGCTACTGTAAGTCTGTCCTCTGGGATCCATCCCCAGACTAATGGGCAGACCATGTGTTGCATCGTTCCCATAATCCGTCTTCTTGGAGCTCTCATTTGGCCTTGGTCAATTATGCCCACAATTCCTCTCCGTCGTCGTCTACAGGGCTATTGCCTTTCCAGTGTTGACTAAGTTACCAGCCCCCTCTATTTCCTACCCAAGAACCCGACACTCAGGTCCCATCCACACATACCTTTATCCAACAGTGCCGTCGCACATGGCGAATAGCCAGAGAATCCCTCCTCCAGACTGGCGCTCGTATTAAGAAGTCGGCAGATCGCCACCTGTCTAAACCTCCAGCTTACGTCTGTGGGCAAAAGGGTCTGATTGTCTACTAAAGACATTCCTCTCTGACTCCCCTCTCGGAGCCCAAATTCATAGGGCCTTTTCCCATCACTAAGGTTATTAGCCTGGTGGCGGTCCGTCTCAAATTTCCCCCTTTCCTTAGTCGTGTCCACCTGGTGTTCCATGTTTCCTGTGTTAAACCCTTCATCCAGTCTAGTCTTCACCTTTCCGTTCCCGTCCCATCCCCGCCTCGTCTGGTGGAGGGCGCCCCGGCTTATTCTGTCAAACGGTTACTCAATGTCAGACACAGGGGCAGAGGGGTTCAATACCTGGTAGACTGGGAGGGTTATGGTCCTGAGGAGTGATGCTGGGTCTCAGCTTGGGACATTCTGGACCACGCCCTCATCGATTGGTTCCATCTCTCAAGAAATATAAAATATTTTACTATTACACAGTCAAAGTCAAGTCATACTCTGTTTTCTTAGTTCAACAGAAAGTTCATGAGGAATTGTTATCTTTTCAGGTATTCATGGTTTGAGGAAAATGTGGGCATATACAATTCATGATTTTGTTTGATTGACAGGCAAGACTGTTATATGCTAT
The DNA here is from genome assembly GCF_019703515.2 of Myxocyprinus asiaticus. Lineage (NCBI taxonomy): Eukaryota > Metazoa > Chordata > Actinopteri > Cypriniformes > Catostomidae > Myxocyprinus > Myxocyprinus asiaticus. Next base: position 31,975,691 of record NC_059370.1, on the reverse strand, counting down.
CCCAAATGGTTTGTCATTAGCAAAATGTGTGTTGTGAGGCTATCATGCTAGCAAATTACCTACTGAAATGGCCTAATGTGTCAGGCCTCTAATGTATTGGGTATGGCAATTAAGCTTGAGCCTTGTGACTTCCTAGTTGAGGGTCTATTGTTTGGGTTATTAATAACAGCAGTAACAAAAACAACAACAACCATATTATTAATGAATATGTTATGAAGAACAAGAAAGGAAAATATCGCAATGCAATAATTTGTGTTTAGTACATTTGCAAGCTCATTCTGCACTCACTACAGCACTAGGGACAAACTCTGCACCAATATATGCAAAAATGATCCAGATTCATTTTTGTACTTGTTATATAGGCCAACAGAGGCAGCATGTTTCCTTGACACATTATTGCACTGAGAGCACCAGCTCTCACAGGGCATAGATTTTTTTTTTTTTTTTTCAAAGCTAAACACATCTCTTCAAATCATTCTGTGATACAGTGCATTCAGAAAGTATTCAGACTCCTGAATTGTTTTCACATTTTGTTATGTTACCTTATGCTAAAATTCTTAAAAAAAAAAAAAAAATTAAAAAAAAAATCACTTCAATCTACACTCCATACCCCATAATGTTAAAGCAAAAACCAGATTTGTGATAACTTTGCAAATTTATTAAAAAGAAAAAACTGAAATATCACACTGACATAAGTATTTACACCCTTAACTCAGTACTTAGTTGAAGCACCTTTAGCAGCGATTACAGCCTCAATTCTTTTTGGGTATGATGCAACAAGCTTTGCACACCTGGATTTGGGGATTTTCTGCCATTCTTCTCTGCAGATCCTCTCAAGCTCTGTCAGGTTGGATGGGGACCATCGGTGGACAGCCATTTTCAGGTCTCTCCAGAGATGTTCGATTGGGTTCAAGTCTGGGCTCTGGTTGGGCCACTCAAGGACATTCACAGAGTTTTCCCTAAGCCACTCTTGCACTGTCTTGGCTGTGTGCTTTGGGTCAATGTCCTGTTGGAAGGTGAACCTTCAGCCCAGTCTGAGATCCTGAGCACTCTGGACCAGGTTTTCATTAAGGATATCTCTGTATTTTGCTGTGTTCATCTTTCCTTCAACCCTGACCAGTCCCCCAGTCCCTGCCGCTGAAAAACACCCCCACACCATGATGCTACCACCACCATGCATCACCGTTGGGATGGTTTTGTGCAGGTGCCTGGTTTCCTCCTGACATGATGCTTGGAATTGAGGCCAAACAGTTCAATCTTCATTTCATCGGACCAAAGAATCTTGTTTCTCACAGTCTGAGTGTCCTTTAGGTACTTTTTTGCTAATTCCTATTAGGCTTTCATGTGTCTTGCACTGAGGAGAGGCTTCCGTCTGGCCACTCTGCCATAAAGCCCAGATCGGTGGAGTGTTGCAGTGATGGTTGTCCTTCTGCAAATTTCTCCCATCTCCACACATGATCTTGGTCACCTTTCTTACCAAGGCCCTTCTCCCCCGATTGCTCAGTTTAGCTGGGCAGCCAGTTCTAGGAAGAGTCCTGGTTATTATAAAACTTCTTACATTTAAGAATTGTGGAGGCCACTGTGCTCTTGGGATCGTTCAATACAGCCAAAAAAAATGTTGTAGCCTTCCCCAGATCTGTGCTTCGACACAATCCTCTCTCTGAGCTCTGTAGGCAGTTCCTTTGACCTCATGGTTTGTTTTTTGCTCTGATATGCATTTTCAGCCGTGAGACCTTAAATAGGTAGTTGTGTGCCTTTCCAAATCATGTTCAGTCAATTGAATTAGCCACAGGTGGACTCCAATCAAAGTGCAGAAATATCTCAAAGATGATCCAGAGAAATGGGATGCACCTTAGCTACATAACAAAGGGTCTGAATACTTAAGTCAATTTGATATTTCAGTATTTTCTTTTTAATAAATTTGCAAAGTTGTCGAAAATATGGCTTTTGCTTTGTGATTATAGGGTATGGAGTGTAGATTGATGTGAAAATAATAAAATAATTTAAAGCATTTTAGCAAAACGTTGCAACATGACAAATTGTGAAAACATGAACGGGTCTGAATACATTCTGAATGCACTGTAAGTCTACTAGAGTTACTACTGATTTTATGTCACTTCACACTGTAGTCTTACAACTAATAAGCAATCTGATTTATAAAATATTATAATTCTACAAAATCTACAAAATTAGCTTAGCTAATAAACAACTTTTTTTTCTTCTTCATATCAATCATATGTCAAATTAAACACATAAGACTATTCTAGTTATATTGTGGTTTAATCTGCATCCAAGTCCTGCTGTGATGTTCATTCTTACATGGTCAGAAGTTGTAATTGCGATGTAATATATGTTCCTATATATGTAATATAGGTTTTTTCACGTTTCCTTTTTGCTTTTTTAGCACCAATGCAATGAAATGAAGATGATTCACATGCATTTAGTTGGTGATTTATATATCTTATTTTGTCATTCTTGTGCAACCACATATGCTGATGGTAAAAGTGGCAATTGTTGCACAAGCCTGTAACTTTATAAACCATCTAAATGAGTCGTATTTGCTCTGGCAAGCATAATTCTTCATCAGTGGTACATAACTGCATACATATAATCCTAATGGATTTTTAACTGCTTTTAACTTTTTGGCGAATTTGTTTAACTTCTGCTTGGATATGTTTTCTGGAAGGGTTGCGTGACAACCAAGCTTATATTGGTTGTCATGCTTTAATCATTCGAACATTACTCATTCCGATCGCAATGTGTTTACAAGTTTTTTCAGGTGAAGTTACTATAATATGTTGACTAATATTCATGACTTCTAAGGATTTTATAACATTGCTGCAGTTTCAAGGTTCCCTAAGTATGTGTGTCTCTTAGTGTGTGCATGCCGCGTGCATGTTTTATTTTTATTTTACCCCATTGCAGAAATTCTTGTCATGTTCCATTGTCCTTTTAAAGTCTGTTTAAACAGAGTAGACCATTTAAATTGCATCTAAAAGCCACTATAGGTACAAGGTAGATCCCCATGAATGTATGCTCATCTCAGGTTGTTTATGATGTACTGATTTCATAGCAAAGGAATGTACTGAATATTAATGTGTTTAGTGTGCATCCATCTCTCTATTATAACTTTACTTCCAAAGAAATTATTGAATGTTTATTATTGTGATTGCTGTATTGCATATTTCTGCATATTATTTTCATGGTCAGTAAAGTTTATTTCATCCCCATCATTACTGAAGCTTTGTTTTATGTTTTTATATTACAGTCTTATTTTTTCAAGTGCAAAGACCTACTATTGCAATATTATGGTACACTTGCATTGTCCACTGAGGCTGTAGATTGTAATAACAAAATAAATAAATAAGTGTCTTCAATTGAACTCAAATCAGCAGTATCAATATCTGTAGTACAATACAAACATTAATGTGTAGTGGATAAAAGACTTGAATTATTATATTTAAATATGTAATTAAGAGTGTTGTTCATCTTCCTCAAAGTAAGTAATATCTTGGTTATAAATGTTTAAACAAATAACATAATATCAACATGAAAATAGTACGTTATTACTCTTGCTCTGCAGGTAAATATTTCAGAGTCCTCAAACCATGAGTTTCATCTACGCATACGAGCAGTGGTGAATCATTCACAACTGACATAATTTGTTCCTCCACAAGTTGCTTGCAATTTTAGGTTTTAACCACAGATGCCACTAGATGTCACCATGATCCGTAGTGCAGCTTTAAAGGGATAGTTCACCTAAAAATGAAAATTCTCTCATCATTTACTCACCCTCATGCCATCCCAGATGTGTATGACTTTCTTTCTTCAACCGAACACAAATTAAGATTTTTTAGAAGAATATTTCAGCTCTGTAGGTCCATACAATGCAAGTGAATGGGTGCCAAAATTTGTATGCTCCAAAAAAGTACATAAAGGCATCAATAAAGTAATCCATATGACTCCAGTGTTTTTATCCATTTATTCAGAAGTGATTTAATAGGTGTGGGTGAGAAACATATCAACATTCCAATCATTTTTTTTTTTCGTTGCTAGTATTTCTTGTCCATGCCCAGTAGGGGGCAATATGCATGAGGAATGTGAATCACCAAGAATACAAGAAGAAAAATTTGAAAGTTAAAGTGAAGATTGACAGAGCAGGGAGGAGAATTTATAGTAAAAAAGGACTTAATTATTCATCTTTTTCTCACTCACATCTATCATATTGACCCTATGCGCCAGAGAAACTAGCGTGCAGCCATCTTGGAAATTTTGTCTTGAACTTTTGGTCCAGTGGTTGCTATATAGATCTCTGCTAGCTAATAAAATGTTGATATCAAAACCACAAAGTGGATTTACAGGTTATATAATTGCCAAAAGTTATCATGAGCATTTTAAAGTGTTCAGGGGATGTCATAAAAAACTGGAAGCTGAGCGGGGAGATTTTAAAACAAGAGAACTTCATTCATAAAATCACAAAATCCTACCTTCACATTGTGGACATACTGTTATACCTCTGTGCTCATGAATCTCCAACACAAATACAGTACATTAAAATATATCCATAATACACCTCTGGCCATCTCCTCATGTCATTCACCCATCGCGTCATAATACATGTAAGCAGATTTTATGCGTGTTAAACCTGGATGGGGGAAGGGTGATACTATATTCATACACAGACACACACATGTAAAAGTGTTTTATTTTATATTCAGTTTACAAACATTTTATCACATTTAAGCCTTTTAAAAACGTGGGGTGACAAATACATTTTAAAAAGTACAAATGTAATTTCCTTTAATGTTATGAACTTGCATGTAAAATAATACACATTGTATTATTATGTCACAGTTTGAAACTTCACTTCAACTACACATTTTAACACAAATTATTAACAAGTTTATACATAAAAACTTAAGCAGAATTACAAGTATAACAATTAAACTCTTGGATCGTGTAAAAGTGCAGTGTGTCATAGCTGTCTGAATATGATCTGCCAGGTCCAGGGTACCTCCATGTGTGTCGGATAAACAAACATTTCCAGTGACAGAAAAAACATCCAACTAGCATTTTCACGTAGTACAGGCAGGGTTGGAAGGGTTACTTTTGAAATGTATTCCACTACAGTTTACAGAATACATGCTGTAAAATATAATTTGTAACGTATTCTGTTAGATTACTCAAGGTCAGTAACGTATTCTAAATACTTTGGATTACTTCTTCAGCACTGGTAGATTTTTTCACTTGTTTTGACTATGAAAACTCTGCCAGTACATTAAGACAAAATACACATTAAAAATACATTCTCTGAAAAACCTAAATATCTTATGCAGTGTTGTTTCTAAAAAAAGATCAATCTAAGTGATCTTGTTTTAAGGATATTTAGATATTTTTACAGGAAAACTGTCACAGTCTGTCTCCCTCATTTTCTTCAAAGACTCTTATTTTGAAGTTTCCCCCCGGACTTCATTTATCATAGTGCACTGCCCTCATCACTTCCATCTGTTTCTTATCCTCACCTGTATTCCATTCCCTCATTAGTTCCTTTTGTACAAATATCCTCTAGTTTTACCCACTCCTTTGTCAGTCCTTGAAGTGTTGCGTTGAGTTTTTGATGTGTTACTTTGTTAGTTTGTAATGCTGAGCTTGATCTTTTGTTTCCACTCCAACGATTATTATTAAAAGATTATAAGAATCCACTCCTGCGTCTCCTCTCTTCCACTCCTGACACCAATGTTACGAAAACAATACAGAAATTATTATCAAGAATATGATTTTTGCCCTAATATCTTAATATTTCTTAAAAAAAAAAAAAAAATTATGATCTAACATGAATTTTCTTGATAAAAAATATATTTTTGTGCCTGGTAACTTGTGGCTAGAAATAGCATTTTAGCTTAGCGTAAAGATGACAATTTACACAAGGTTTATTTATATTTCTTTTCCTCCAAACTTACTTCGAACTTCTCTGTCTGCTTGTATGAATGTAACACATAAGTGTTTCACCGCTGTTCAAATGCACTTTGGATCGCATCATTTATAAGTATAAATGTTTTCCATTTGAAAGGACTAAATATTAAATGAAACAAATGACAATAAAATGCAAAATAATCTCTTCAGTAATCAAAATACTTTTTGAATGTAACTGTATTCTAATTATGATTTAAATTGTAACTGTAGTGGAATACAGTTATTTATATTTTGTATTTTAAATACGTATTCCCATTACATGTATTCCATTACTCCCCAACCCTGTATATATATATATATATATATATATATATATATATATATATATATATATATATATATATATCTGCACAACGCAGAGTGATAGATCAATAGCGTGATCAATAGATCACAGAGTGAAGGTCAATTGCTTCTGAAGACATTGATTTAAACACCTGAGTCGTCTGGATTACTTTTATGCTGATGTATGTGATTTTTGGGGCTTCAAAATTTTGGCACCCATTCACATGCATTGTATGGACCAAAAGAACTGAGAAATTATTTTAAAAATCTACATTTAAGTTCAGCAGATGAAAGAAAGTCATACACATCTGGGATGGCATAAGAGTGAGTAAGTGATGAGACAGTTTACATGTTTGGGTGAACTATTCCTAGAATAGCATATAAACAGAAGAAGCAGCAACTCTCTTGAATTAACTGCTTTGCCATTTTGAAATACAATATATTACGTTTTTGAGACTGAGTAAAATATTTAAGAATAGAAATAAGCAGCAGCAAATCTGAAGCTTTACAAATATAGTATTACAGTAAGCATATCTACAACAAATTTTTTACTATGCATGCAACAGTTTCTGTGAGACCACTGATTCTTGAGATAAGGGACAAAACGTGTCTTTACAAAAGTCATCTTTATTTAAAAAAATCAATAAATTAAATACAAATAAAAAAATACTGGAAAAGTTCAATATAATGGAAATGTGTATACTAAGGGCATTTATTACTTATATTTTTAAATAATTTCATAAGAATGTGTTTCTTTTTTTATTTTATTTTTTTTATTTTTTTATTTTTTTATTCATGCTTTAGACTTATAAAACACATGTAACTTCACCTGTCCTCAGCAAGTCACAATGTTAAACTGACAAACAAAGTGTTTAAAAATGCAACAAATTCATGAATATAAATATCAAATGAAAGATAGGAATATGTAAGATATCAAACGATAGATAAAGTAAACTTTCAATGATATTTTCCATAAAAAAAAAAATGTAAAAGTTGTGCACCTCACTTTGCATCAACTCCATCAGATTTTGTATTTATTTTTTATAATCCTGAATAAATTAGACAATGTCAAAGTCAGCTATAACTCTGAGGACCCCTTTCCCACTTCCTGCTCATGGTGGAAGCAACAGCAGGACACATGGTCTGATAAGTTTTATATTTTTCACATATCAAGTCTCTGCGGTCACAGCTTCTTCTTGTCAACACCGTCATCCCATTGTGATAATTTCTGTTAAGAATTGTGGGATAAATTTTGGCATTTTAGTTTAGGTTATAGAAGCAGCTTCAACTGAGGAAAAGTACAAAATGGCTCCAGTGTACAACACATGGTGAAGATGGAAAAATATTCAATTTTGTCAACTCAATTTTCACAATAGTGTGAAGACAGAATATATATATATATATATATATATATATATATATATATATATATATATATATATATATATATATATATAGGGTTGGGGAGTAACGGAACACATGTAACGGGATTACGTATTTAAAATACAAAATATAAGTAACTGTATTCCACTACAGTTATAATTTACTGTAAATCATTGGTAATTAGAATACAGTTACATTCAAAAGGTATTTTGATTACTGAAGAGATTAATTTTGCATTTTATTGCCATTTGTTTCATTTAATATTTAGTCCTTTCAGATGGAAAACATTTATACATATAAATGATGTGATCCAAAGTGCATTTGAACAGCGGTGAAACACTTTCTTATGATGTGTTACATTCATACGAGCAGACAGAGAAGTACGTTTGAAGTAAGTTTGGAGCAGAAGAAATAGAAATAAACCTTGTGTAAATTGTCACAAGTTTTAAATTCAATGTAAAAGTTAAAATGCTATTTCTAGCCATTTTATATGCACGTTACCAGACATGATCATATCTTTTTTATCAAGAAAATTCACGTTAGATCATAATATCTTTTTTCTAGTAAGACCTTTTATATTAGGGCAAAAATCATATTCTTGATAATAATTTTTGTATTGTTTTCCTGTAAAAAATATCTAAAAATCCTAAAAACAAGATAAATTTGATTTATCTTGTTTTAGAAACAACACTGCATAAGATATTTAGGTTTTTCAGAGAATGTATTTTTAACATGTGTATTTTGTCTTACTGTACCGGCAGGGGTTTTTATAGTCAAAACAAGTGAAAAAATCTACCAGTGCTGAAGAAGTAATCCAAAGTATTTAGAATACGTTACTGACCTTGAGTAATCTAACTAAGCTAATATATATATATATATATATATATATATATATATATATATATATATATATATATATACATACATACACTACTGGTCAAAAGTTTTGAAACACTTATTCTTTATAAAAAAAAATAAAAATTGTCTTCACATTTTAGAATAATAGTAAAGTCATCAAATCTATGGAATAACATAAATGGAACTATGGGAATTATGTTGTGAATAACAAAATCCAAAATAAATCAAAACTGTTATATTTTAGCATTTTCAAAGTAGTCACCCTTTGCCTAGAATTTGCAGACATGTACTCTTGATATTTTCTCAACCAACTTCTTGATGTATCACCCTGGGAAGCTTTTTAAACAGTATTGAAGGAGTTCCCACTTATTGGCTGCTTGTCTTTATTATTTGGTCCAAGTCATCAATTTAAAATAAATAAATAAATATATATATATATATATATATATATATATATATATATATATATATACATTTTAGTTTTGTAATGAAATAAATTAATATGGTGGCACAATTATATTTTTGTCTACAAAACTAATTTCAAACATTTAAGCATACGCCTTCAGATCAAAAGATTTTTACGATCATGAGAAACATTTCAGTCAAGTGTTTCAAAACTTTTGACCGGTTATATATATATATCTATATATATATATATATATAATGTATTTTATCACTTAACTCGTTTACTGAACACTGTTATTAGATAATTAAAGAATTGACACTATTTTTGGATGGATCAAATTAAAATAGCATGCTTTTAGTGTGTCTGACACAGTTGACACAAATGACAGTAAGATATAAGTTATGAAGTGAATAAATGTCAGTTTTCAGAAAAACGGTATGTGGCAGACAAGCCTCTTGTTCATTGGGAAAGGAGGAAGCAGGAACCGGATTAACAATAAAAAAGACTTTAATTCAGCATAAAACACTGAACTGAAACATAACAAAAACGCACACACACAAACACTGCTGCATGCCTCTCTCTCTCTCTGGCGTCCCCGGCTCCTCCTTTTATCCTCCTTAAAAAAGTGTTTTTATAAAAAGTTGTTCCCTTACATGGTTCGTTTGCAGAGACCTTTGTCTACAAATATATCCATTTCAATTTAATTTAATATAAAAAAAAAAAAAAAAAAAATCTCACATATTTACAGTATTAATCAGCAGAATTAAAAGCCAGTTATACCAAAGTGTACCAACTCTTTAAGTTTAAATCCACATCTATACGTTGCACAATGGTTTCAATTACATCATATAATACAGCGATTTTAAAATATAATAAGCTGCTGTGTTTCTTATTTATCTCCATCATCCATGTAGGCATGTTGTGTGAATGCAAATAATCAAAATTCATGTTCAGCTGTAGGCAATTTGGAGAACCTTCCAAATGTTACACAAAGTAGCAGTGCTGTCAATGGTACATTTTATTTCTCCTATATTTTGTTGCTTAAAATTCATCTTGTTCTTGCTCTAGGGTCCTGACATTTTCTAAAAACTTAACAGACTAGGAACATTCCCTAAAAACATAACCGACTAGGAACATGGAATTGAGCCACACTGCAGACCTGGTAAATTCAAACCGAATAGTTCATTGTGTATCCAAATACAGTACAAGTATTGTAACAATGGCTGGCACTGGCAATGACAAAGGCGATGGTGTAAAGAACCCAAGTGCAAATGTATTCCAATGTGTATCCAAAAACCCTAACTACAAACATGAACTGTAAACTTGACTTGACATAAACTTGAAACTCACAAACAAAGTTACATTCAACAATACCTGACAATGGAAAACATGAGGGTTAAATACATGAACATGGGAGAACACATGACAAGGATAACCAATAAACACAAAGAACTCTGAACAAGATAACAAGACAATCAACCAATGAAAACAAGACACATGAACATGGAGGGAAACATGAAATCACATGACAAGGGAACCACATGACATGAAACAGGAACTATAATTTCAAAATAAAAGACATGAAAAACATGAACCAACAAAATACACATGACAAGTATTTTCTATCTCTAGAGTATAAATAAATGCAGTAATCACAGCAAAATGCTGTTCTTAAAAGGGTTTGTTATAGGACAGGGTGAATAATAAATAAATCAATGGATGTATAAAGTTGTACAACCACCAAATAAGATGTAACAAGACCTGAGCATTTCTAGACAGACTGAATACATCTGTGCTCCCCTGCGGATATGCATATGTGTTGTCAAGCCTTTTATTTATAGAGTCTATGGTCCCTGTGGGGGTTATAAGTGTAATGCTGTGTTTCTGTGTACATGCAGCTAAATAACTCACTGTCAGGGTTTTCACCTCTACTTGAATAATTTGAGAACAGTATTATCCTTTTTGGAGCAAATGTACAACAATGACAGAAATCATTTTTTTCACCTATTCTTCAGGGACAGACTGCCCTGCCGATTTAAAAGAGACAGTTCAAGGAGGTCGTAAGGAGAATGCAAGGTGAATTATGAAGGAACATTTAAGACTATAGAAAGTTTACTTGTAATCAGCAACTTTCCACTGTAGACCTATGGTATTTCCGTATTGCTTACAAAGTTTAACTTAACTATTCATTGATTATACTTAGGTCATGTACTGCAGTTGCATTTTAGATAAAATTTTGTGATTCTTTGAAATGTGCTTTAAGAGGAGCAAACCCATTGCAAGTCAGATACTCTTTATGGGTGCTTTTGGAGGGCTCAAGATCCAACATCAGAACATATTTCATGCATATTCCTGCCCAATTAATATCAAGCAAAGCTGCACTCTTTTTCATTTCTGGTGAAATCTCAGGGTGGGTATCAATTAGTCTACTGTTAATTATCTCCTTCGCTTTTGATCTTTACCATGGCTGCTTTGTCAGATACTCATTTATTCATCACTGCTGGTGGAAGGATGGGGCCTTCAGAGATCGTGAAGATTGAAGCACATTAAAAATGGCTTTAGAAGTGTGCATCTCCTTCTGAGATTGTGCATACTGATGCAGCTGTGATTCTGAATGGGCTGTTATAATGGCTCTGCTCTTTTCATTAGCATCATATTATTGTTCAATTTTAGTTTATTAGCGAGTGCAGTTGTTAATGGTTATAATGCTCTATATGAGATGTTAGAGGATATGGAACATTCATCAACATTATTCCCATTAAAATTGTGTCATAAAAATGTTCTAAAAAGTAAAAGTGTTTGATAAAATTTAAACCTTTTATTGAAATCACTCTACTAACTTTCTGTAGTTTTCGCTGAAAATTAAGCTGAATTAGAAGAAAGTATTTTTACGTAGAGAAAATTATACACACATCACCTTTAGGGAAGCTAAAGATCTCTACAAATAGAAATGCCAAGTCTCCAAGGACTTTGAAACACGTATTCTGAAATGGAATAATTCTTGCCTCTGTGACTCCGTGTATTTTTTTTTTTAAACTCTCTCTTTGATATTAAGATAAGTTCCCTATCTGTCACTCACTTGACGTTGTGTCGATGTAGTGACACTAGGGGTCGCCCTTGGGAGCCCCAAACACCTCTGATATTTGAGAAAAGGCCAATGAAAATTGGCGAGTTGAATTTGCATGCCACTCCCCTGGACATACGGGTATGAAAGGAGCCAGCTTGCAACCACTCGTTCAGATTTGTTCTCTGGAGCCGAGTGGTGTCGATGAATTCCACTGCCATTCCATTCACCTCTACAAAGTGTTGTAAGCTGTTGGACATATGGCGTATTGCAGCGGGTTCTCCCCCTCTCGCACGGATAAGTGCAGAGAATGCCCCTGGGTGCATTGGTAGCTACGCTAAAAGAGTATATACTTAAAAGAGTATTTCCTCTACAAGAGTGAGCACTATCGGAAAGCGTCTTTTTAAAGATGTCTTTCTGTCTGTGTGTAGTTCCTGGATGCGGTCACTTTCTCTCCACCTCTGACGGCCACGATCGCTGCCTCACATGTATGGGCCGTAGCCATGCTGAGACAGCGTTCGTGAATGGTTCATACTCTCACTGTGAGAGCATGACCATGGCAACCTTGCGGCTTTCCTTCTTCAGAGGGAAAGCCACCCCAGCCGCTCACCGCCCCGGTCCTTCTGCCTACGGGCACAAGGCCACAATGGTTAGCGCTGGGGGCGATTTGGGGACCCCAATGGGAGCGGTTCTGCCGGGTGAAACCCCACGGACCTCCTATTCCCCAGTACGCTCTTTGCCCTGGTCAAGTTCTGGGATGAGACAGGCCGCTCGCCCCAGGGCAAGTTTAATGTCTCTTTCGGGGATCGAGAGCAGGTTGAGCATCGGAGAGCAGGCTGGTACAGTCGGACGCGGAGGACTCGGCTGGGTTCCCACCTTTGGGTGTGGTCGCTCAGTCTGAGGCCAATACGGAGCTGGCGGCCATGCTTGCCCATGCTACTGCGAGTGTCGGTCTCAAGTGGAACCCTCCACCCTGCCCTGAGCCCTCGCAGCTTGATGACTGGTTCCTGGGCTCGGAGCGCCGCTTACAGCCACACCCTTCCCCAGTTCCATTCTTCCCAGAGGTGCATGAGGAACTCACGAAGTCATGGCAGACACCTTTCTCTGCCCGGACCCGGCCTCTGAGTTCCTACGCTCTCAGTACCCTCGATGGTGGGGTGGCCAGGGGGTACACGGAGATTCCTCAGGTGGATAAAGCGGTTGCAGTGCACTTGTGCCCACAAAACGCCACCAAGGTGGAATCGCCTGAGACTCCTGTCCAAGGCCTTTAAGTTTACGTCTTCCTTGATGGCCAAGGCTTACAGTGCCAATGGACAGGCCGCCTCCGCCCTGCATGCCATGGCCCTCCTGCAAGTTCACCAGGCCAAGGCATTGAAAGAGCTACACGAGGGTAGTCCTGACCCAGGAGTGATGCAGGAGCTGCGCTTGGTGACCGACCTCACCCTACGGGCGACGGAGGTCACGGCGCGGGCTCTCAGGCAGGCGATGTCCACCATGGTGGTCCAGGAGCGCCACCTGTGGCTTAACCTGGTTGAGATGAAGGATGCTGACAAGGTTCGCTTTCTTAATCTCCCAGACTGGCCTGTTTGGCGACACCGTTGAGGACTTTTCCAGCAGTTCTCGGTGGTCAAGAAGCAGACGGAGCAGGTAAGTGCTTTAGCGTTTCTTTCAGCACAGCCACGGGTATGGGATGCGAGTCTCCTTGACGTGGCAGTTCCTGCTCTGCCCCACCACAAGGCCCCATCCACAGGTATGTCAAATGCGATTGTCCCCTAGGTACCCCTCGCTCGGAGTTTGGAGGCGTGGCTAACGATCTCCAACCCGTCACGTTGGTTGGCCAGGACGATCCGACTCGGCCACACGATTAATTTCGCCAGGCGCCCGCCCAGCTTAAATGGCGTCTCTTTCACCTTGGTAGGAGTCGAGGACGCCACTGTCCTGCATGCAGATATCGTATTCATTCTACAGATACGATAGAGCCTGTCCCTCCAGCTGAGATGAAGAAGGGGTTCTACAGCCCCTACTTCATCGTACCAAAGAAAGGTGGTAGGTTGCGACCAATCTTGGACCTGCGAGCACTGAATCGGGCCCTGCACAGACTCCCGTTCACGAGGCTGTTGCAGAAGAGCATTCTGTCATGCGTCCAGCATCAAGATTGGTTTGCAGCGGTAGACCTGAAGGATGCGTACTTCTGTGTCTCGGTTTTGCCTCGACACAGACCATTTCTTCAGTTTGCTTTTGAGGGCCGGGCATATCAGTATAAGGTCCTCCCCTTCGGTCTGTCCCTGTTGCCTCGTGTCTTTACAAAAGTCGCAGAGGCAGCCCTTGCCCCGCTAAGGGAAGTGGGAATCTGCATCCTCAATTATCTCGACTACTGGCTGATTCTAGCTCACTCTCGAGATCTATTGTGTGCGCACAGGGACCTGGTGCTCAGACACCTCAGCCGATTGGGGCTTCAGGTCAACTGGGAGAAGAGCAAGCTCTCCCCAGTGCAGAGCATCACTTTTCTCGGAATGGAGTTGGACTCGGTCGCTATGATAGCACACCTCATGAATGAGCATGCTCAGTCGGTGCTGAACTGCCTGAAATCATTCAGGGGAACAGTGGTTCACTGAAACAATTTCAGAGGCTCCTGGGGCATATGGTGTCCTCGGCAGCGGTTACGCCACTCGGGTTGATGCATATGAGACTGCTTCAGCACTGGCTTCAGACTCGAGTCCTGAGATGGGCATGGCACTGCACGTTCAGCCCTTGGATGGACCTTGCATTTCTGGGGGCAGGGGTTCCCTTAAAACAAGTGTCCAGGCGTGTCATCGTCACAACAGATGCCTCCAAGTTAGGCTGATCTGGAGTCGATTCGGCAAAGCACAGGTAGAACTGTTTGCTTCCCGGGAATCCTCCCACTGCCCGCTGTGGTACTCTCTGGCCGAGGCCCCCCTTGGCACAGATGCGCTGGCACACAGCTGGCCCCGTGATCTGCGCAAGTATGCGTTTCCCCCAGTGAGACTGCTTGCACAGACTTTGTGCAAGGTCAGGGAGGACGAAGAACAGGTCATGTTGGTGGCACCGTACTGGCCCACTCAGACTTGGTTCTCGGAGCTCACGCTCCTCACGACAGTCCCTCCCTGGCGAGTTCTCCTGAGGAAGGACCTCCTTTCTTTCTTTTTCTCCCATGTGTTCCCGAGACCGGTGAACCCTGGATGTCTTTCATCCTCAGCCCTGCGGCAGGCGAATTCGGCGGAGGTTGCCTGTGGTAACCCCATGTGATTATTTTCCACGGCATGGTTACCCTGATGGCAAACCCATGTCTTCCCTCAGGCAGAGCCTCCTCTGCCACCAGTCGCTGCGTTTGTAGAGCTCCTCCCCTCTGGGTAGGACCTACCATGGGGGCTTCTTTCCACATGTGGTACTACCGGTTGGTAAGTCCATGTGACATATTCTCCACATGTTAACCTCCCCTTCAGGCAGAATGTGGTCTCTGTGGTGTCTTTTCCCCTTGGAGAACACCTTCCCCGACGCGAATACATCTGGCCCCAGCTGAATGATTTTTCATTTTTTGTGGGAGAAAAAGAAGAGAAAAGGCCGAAGCGGCTGGTGTGGCCTTTTCCCATTGTAAGTACGTCTTGTCGCTCCCCTTTGGGTACGAGGGACTTTTCCGACATTCGTGGGGTGTTGGGAAAGTTACGTGGGGACCGAGTGCACTTGCAACTAGGCACGCAGTGGCCTGCCTGCACATGTACCGCCAGTCCACGTAACACAGTTCAGCTGGTTGTGGCATTTTGTATAGGGACCCCTAGTGTCACTACATGCATATGCATACATGGTTATAGCCATGGACCAATCAGACACACAATTATTCATTATTTAATGAACTAGTAGACATCAGAGACATTCCAGGTGGGGGAAGGTAGCCACATGCAAAATCAAAGGAATGTGGTGAAAGTAAACTTACTCCATTCTCCCATAGGAAAGACACATAAAGCCCATAAAACAGAATTTTCTTCATTAATTTATAGACAAACTGTTCTATAAATTAACTTGCATATCCCCAGGACATTGTGTGTATGATTATTACTGTCTCGTATAGTGTCTTTTGTACTGTATACTGTTTTATGCATGCTTTATGACAGAACCACTAGATAATGTAAAATTATTGGTATCATGCTTCCTATCAAATTAATCCTTGTGTGACGCTCTGCACATTGGTGTATCTCACCGCCTTATAGCATGCATTGTATGCTTGTTATTTTAATCAGAGCATAAAGGGGCACAAACTGTTAGCTTACTCCAATCATGCAAATGAGTCAGCTTCCAAACAAAGGAACTTTTCCCACTGGAAAATTGCACCATTGGTCAAGCCAAACTCGAGAGGAGTGACCTCCCTCAGAAGATAAAGGGCACTGTCAGAGTGACCTCCCTCACTCTTCCTTCCTCTCTCTCTCTCCCTTCTTCTCCTGGTTGCTGTTCGTGTGGGACCGGAAACACCCAGTCTGACCGCGAGGTCACGGGACGGCAGGCTTCTAACACATCAAGCCATGTGTAACTTCCTCGACCATAATAGAGTCAAACTAACACCGCAAGTTCATCATCATTTCTTCATTCAATGCGGAAGAATTTGATTTCAACTTCAACACCATTGACTCAAGGAACCATCAAGACTTTCTCCTGAGACTGCATCCGGGCACTCTCTCAACAGCCAAGGCATTGCAAGTATCGTAAAATTAACTAACTAAACAGAGGTTTAGTATAAGCTGTGAACCCCTTTGTTAACAAAGGTGCTTTGAAGTAAGAAACTGATGGTTCTTTCAGATGGTTAAATGACTCTTTTCATAGCTTCATTCCCCTGTTCTGTTCCGGTTTCATTCACTTTCACTTTTCCATTTCCCATGTATGCATGATTTGTGTGTATGTGTTTGTTTAGATTAGTTATGTGTTTGTGATTTAGTTAAAGCTTTTATGTACATTCTTGCGAGTTGATTCTCGTCTGATTGTAAATCAATGTCAATTTAACAATTTGATCACAGCTACATGCTAAGAAAGAGTTATATTTCTGTGGCCACGAAAAATATCCTTTCTGAGAGTTGATAGACGATCAATACTGAGTGTTCGCTGGACGAACAGATTAATTGGTTGTAATATTAATTCAGCTACATCAAGTTAATTCTATTAACTGATCCAAATATTTATAATTAATTATAACGAGTTATGGTTAATTATTCATATTTCCCTTTTGAGCTAATTTGCTACACCGTGTTCCCAATTCCAAATAAATGCAGATGTCAAATGGTTCAAATTAGTTAAATAGCAATTAAGTTTTTTCTTAAAGGAATCGTTTCCCACCATACACAGATCCATAAAATCCACAGAAATTATAAATTGCCATGGATTTCAGATATTGCTTTGATGTTGCACTGTCATGATTTTTCATTTTTTTTTTTTTTTTTTATTACACTGGCAGCCAAAAGTTTGGAATAATGTACAGATTTAGCTTTTTCAGAAGGAAATTGGTACTTTAATTCACCAAAGTGGCATTCATCTGATCACAAACTATAGTCAGGACATTACTGATGTAAAAAACAGCACCATCACAATTTGAAAAAATTAACAAGAGGTTAGACAGGCCTAGACAGGCCCCATTTCCAGCAGCCATCATTCCAACACCTTGTCCTTGAGTAATCATGCTAAATTGAAATCACTTGCCATTATATCAAACACTACTGAACGCTATTTGTTTTTTTTAAATGAAGCTTAACATTGTCTTTGTGTTTGTTTTTGAGTTGCCACAGTATGCAATAGACTGGTATGTCTTAAGGTCAATATTAGGTAAAAAATGGCAAAAAAAGAAACAACTTTTTCTAGAAACTCGTCAGTAAATCATTGTTTCCATACAAATGTTATGGTACACTACAAATGTTTACACTACAGTCTTCAAAGACAAAGGACAACTGGCTCTAACAAGGACAGAAAGAGATGTGGAAGGCCAGATGTACAACTAAACAAGAGGATAAGTACATCTGAGTTTCTAGTTTGAGAAATACACGCTTCATACGTTCTCAGCTGACAGCTTCATTGAATTCTAACCGCTCAACACCAGTTTCCATGTACAACAGTAAAGGGGTGCAGGCCTTATGGGAAGAATTGCAAAGAAAAAGACACTTTTGAAACAGAAAAACAAAAAGAAAATGTTAGAGTGGTCAAAAAAAAAAAAACACAGATATTGGACAACAGATAATTGGAAAAGTGTGTTATGGATCTTAACCCCATTGAGCTTTTGTGGGATCAGCTAGACTGTGAGGTGCGTGAGAAGTGCCCGACAAGACAGCCACATCTATGGCAAGTGCTACAGGAAGTGTGGGGTGAAATGTCATCTGAGTATCTGGACAAACTGACAGCTAGATTGCCAAGGATCTGCAAAGCTGTCATTGCTGCACGTGGAGGATTTTGTTGATGAGAACTCTTGAAATAGTTTAAGAAGTTCTGAACATTTGTTTATTTTTTTTATTTTTTTCAAATTGTAATAACAATTTTTCACGTTATTAATGTCCTGACTATACATTGTGATCAGTTGAATGCCACTTTGGTGAATAAAAGTACCAATTTCTTTCCATAAGATTTCTTAAAAATTAAGAAATCTGTACATTATTCCAAACTTTTGGCCGCCAGTGTATATTTTTTTTAATTATTATTAATCAGATGTTGTTTTTTTAACAAAGATTTAATGAGAACATAACACACAAATCTGCTTTTGTGTGTGTGTGTGTGTGTGTGTGTGTGTGTGTGTGTGTGTGTGTGTGTGTGTGCTCAGGAAGTGGAACAATTTACAATTTGATTGCTTGTCAGAAAGAATTATATCTCTCAGGAAAGTTGGTGATTGGAACTGTGCCAGTCTTTTAATTCAAGTCAATTAATCAAGCTTTCTTTTATGAAATGGGGGTTGAGGCATTGAGGTGTGTCCTTACAGTAAAACACCAAGAATGTATTTGAATTACACCTTTGCTTGAATTTATTTCGGAAAAACAAAAACAAAAACTGAGTCAAAGGACAATGCTGCTCACTTTCACTGCTTTGATTCCATTTAAATCAAAATCAAATAAAATCACTTTTATTGTCACACAACCATATACACAAGTGCGATAGTGTGTGAAATTCTTGGGTGCAGTTCCGAGCAACATAGCAGTCATGAAAGTGATGAGACATATACCAATTTACAATAAACATCAGATTAACACAACACAATTAAAGTCTAATATACACATAATTACACACAACACAATATACAAATAATAACATACACTGTACAGTATACAATACACACAATACAATAAAAAAGTATGTATAGTATATATAGAATGTACAGTAGGTTGTATTGTACTGTATTGACATTCAGGCTGTCAGTTGATAGTAAGTTGTTAAGAGAGAATATAATATAATAATATATAATTTATGACAGATATAAGAGTAATAAAGTGCAGTGCTGATGTATTTTGATCGTGTGAGATCAAGAGTTCAAAAGTCAGATTGCTTGGGGGAAGAAGCTATCATGAAGTCGGCTGGTGCGGGTCCTGATGCTGCTATACCGCCTGCCTGATGGTAGCAGTGAGAACAGCCCATGGCTCAGGTGGCTGGAGTCTCTGATGATCCTCCGAGCTTTTTTCACACACCGCCTGGTATACATGTCCTGGAGGGAGGGATGCTCACCTCCGATGATGTGTCTGGCAGTTCGCACCACCCTTTGCAGTGCTTTGCGGTTGTGGGTGGTGCTATTGCCGTACCAGGCGAAGATGCAGCCAGTCAGGATGCTCTCTACAGTGCAGGTGTAGAACCGTGTGAAGATGTGGCGGTTCATTCCAAACTTCCTCAGCTGTCTCAGGAAGAATAGTCGCTGGTGAGCCTTCTTCACAACGGCTTCAGTGTGGATGGACCATGTGAGTTCCTAAGTGATGTGGACATCCAGGAACTTGAAGCTGCTGACTTTCTCCACTGGTGCTCCATTGATGGTGATGGGACTGTGTTCTCTGTCTTTTCTTCTGAAGTCCACCACAAGCTACTTTGTCTTACTGACGTTGAGGGAGAGGTTGTGCTCCTGACACCAGTGTGTCAGAGTGTGCACCTCCTTTCTGTAGACAATGATCTGTTTCATCATTGTCAGTGATCAGACCTACCACTGTCGTGTCATCAGCAAACTTAATGATGGCATTGGAGCTATGTGTTGCCACACAGTCATGTGTGTACAAGGAATACAGTAGTGGGCTGAGAACACAGCCCTGCGGGGCTCCAGTGTTGAGGGTCAGTGATGAGGAGATGTTGCTGCCTATTCTAACCACCTGACATCTGCTTGACAGGAAGTCCAGGATCCAGCTGCACAGCGAGCTCTTTAAGCCCAGAGCCCGGAGTTTCTCATCAAGCTTGGAGGGCACTATGGTGTTGAATGCTGAGCTGTAGTCTACAAACAGCATTCTCACATGAGAGTTCTTTTTTCCAGGTGGGAGAGAACAGTGTGTATTGTAGATGCAATGGCATCATCAGTGGAGCGGTTGTTGCGGTAAGCAAACTGCAATGGGTCAAGTGAGAGAGGCAGCACAGAGCAGATGTAATCTCTGATTAGTCTCTCAAAGCATTTGCTGTTGATGGGGGTCAGAGCAACAGGACGCCAGTCATTTAAGCAAGTGATTTTGGATTGCTTTGGAACAGGCACAATGGTTGATGTTTTGAAGCATGTGGGGACTACAGACAAAGAGAGGGAAAGATTGAAAATGTCCATAAAAACACCAGCCAGTTGGTTCGCGCACGCTCTGATGATGCGGCCCGGAATGCCGTCTGGACCCGTGGCTTTGCGGATATTCACCCGTCGGAAGGATCAGGTTACATCCGCTACAGAGACGGAGAGTGAACTAACCTCTGTAGCTTTGGCCACGAGAGCTCTCCGCGAGGGCGGTGTTATTTCCCTCAAAATGAGCATAAAAAGTATTTAGCCGGGAGAGAGGTAGCTGTGTTCACGGTGGAGTTTTTATTCCCTCTAAAGTCTGTGATGATATTAATTCCCTGCCACATGCTTCTAGAGTTGGTGGTGTTAAACTGTCCTTCAGTCTTGTTCCTGTACTGGCGTTTTGCTATTCTGATAGTTTTTTGGAGGGCATAACTGGCTTGTTTAAGCTCCTCCACGTTCCCGGAATTAAAAGCTGAGGTCCGCACATTAAGTGCCGTGCGAACATCACTATTAATCTATGGCTTCTGGTTCGGATAGATCCGTATTGTTTTGGTCGGAACGACGTCCTCTATGCACTTTCTGATGAAACACATTATGCTATCAGCGTAAAGCTCGATGTCGTCATCAGAGGCGGACCAGAACATCTCCCAGTCCTTGTGATCAAAACAGTCTTGTAGCGTAGAGTCTGATTGGTCCGACCAGCACTAGATCGTTCTGAGGGCGGGTGCTTCCTGTTTCAGTTTTTGCCTGTAAGCGGGCAGAAGCAGAATGGAAGAGTGGTCCGATTTGCCAAATGGTGGGCGGGGGCGGGATTTGTAGCTATCCCGGAAGGCAGAGTAGCAATGGTCCAAAACCCGGTCCCCTCAAATGTTAAAACTAATGTGTTGGTGGTATTTTGGTGCGACTGATTTGAAACTGGCTTTGTTAAAGTCCCCGGTCACAATGAATGCGGCCTCAGGGTGCATGGTTTCCTGCTTGCTTATAATCCCATACAGTTCCTTGAGTGCCCGGTCTGTGTTGGCTTGTGGCGGGATGTACACAGCAGTGATAATGACCGCTGTGAATTTCCTTGGTAGCCAGAATGGTCGACACAGAAGCATGAGAAATTCCAGATCAGGAGAGCAGAAAGACTTGATAGAATGTACTATCTGAAATGTACATTTATGAAATATTCTTTGTATATGACAGTTTAAATGAATATGCTCCACTTATCAATAGATGTCATTGCTAATGCACTATTGAAATAAGCAGACTCACACAATCTCTCCAAAGACGAGACTAATTAAGTGTTCAGAATCAGCAACATGGTTCTGTGTGCTTCTATACTTCTGTCACCTTCCATCCAGTGAAATGGATTGTACATTTACCAAGAACTACCTACAATCATAGTTTCCCTGCAGAAAATAAATAAATAAAACAGGTCACTTTTAGTTCATGGGATGTAGAATTATTCAAAATATCGGGGTATGGATGGACACAGAATAACACATAGATGCATTATTTTATGCATTCATTGATTTGGCAGGTGCTTTATAAAAATCATCTTCCAGTGCATTTAAGCCATACATTTTATCAGGATGTGTGAGTTCCCTGGGAATTGAACCCATGACTTAGATGTTATTTGTGCTGTGTTGCTCCAGTCGAGCTACAGGAACCTGGCAATAACTATTAACTTTTGCAAAGTTTCTAGTTTATTGTTTAGTGAATTTTGGACATTGTTGAAAAAAAAATATTTTAATATAAATATTAAATGGATGTTAAATATTAAAATGTAAAACTGCAGTTACATTTGTGAGTTGATGTGCCATTTATATCTTTAAAAACAATTGCATTATTCTAGCCATGGATGTCCCAGCTTGAAATAATATTAATGAAAACATGTAAAATGCATTTCACATATGGTGGAAATGCAATTAACCCATTATTGTGTGCAGTGCTGCCTACTGTGTGACTATACAACTATGCCCCAAGGTGTGACCATATGTGACATTTCTATGATTATTCCAGTACAAAAGCTAATAATATTCTGAAATAAGGAAGGGACATATGTAAAATGTGACTCCTCTCACCAAAACATTTTTGGAAATCTGAAGCATACAGTTTTGAAGACAGTATATTTATTCTTTTCCTTCATTAAACTGACATGAGGGTATGAAAACAATTATGCTAATGGCGTCTGCTGTGATTATATAGTTAGCAATCAAGCACTATTGCAGATAATTAAATACAACTCCAACTGTGATGTGTATGCTGGCAGTTTCACCTTGGTGTGATTATCCTTAACTTTAGACACAGATCGGTCAGGCAAAACTATGCCAAATAATAAGTGCTACATTGTTTTTCAAGGGGTGTTTTATGCATAGAGTGAAACACATGTATCTCATTCAGTCTGTATAGAAAGAAAAAGCTCCAAGCTTGTCTGGTCTGGGTATCTTTGTATGTGCTCCACATATTCCACTGTCAGTATGTCTGACTAGGGGCAGTGTATCAGAACCGTTCCAACATGTGCTACACAGTTAAGAGGTGAGCATGGTGAATTTCACATTACTGTCATAGGGTTGACATGGCATTTATCATATTTCTGGATTCAGTATTTCAGTCATGTGAGGCTAAACTGGAGGCTGATGCACTGAGTGACAGGCAGACAAAACGGAAATTCAAAAGAAGTCCTCCATATTCATGCACTGATTTAAATTTTGAAAGTTGGTTGCCTCTGAATGCAATCCTGTGGTGTCAGTGTGTAGCTGTCGATAAGGAGGAACGGTTGTGTAAATATAAAATAAAGAAAGTGAAGCGCAATTTTACATCTTTCTAAGTTAGTGTAATTATGTCTGCTGGAGAGAATTCATCAGTTGTCACTCTTCTTTTCCCCTTATCAAAACACCAAAACTTACAGAATCATTTCTGCTTAGCTGCTTCAAATGATTTATAAATCAAGTAGCCACTACTTCCATGCAGGACCTTGCCACCCCTATTAATTCCTCTTACTTATAGGGCTTAAAATTAACTCCCACAAACTGCGGATGCAAATCAGCTTTGGCTTTTAAGGGGCAGTTCAGTCCAAACGCGTACATGGATTATAAAGCTAGATGCAGTGCAATGCATGTAACAATTTATGTGTCTCTAGATGCACTTTTAAAAGGTGACGTTCTTCTTCTTCTTTTTTTTTAATTTTATTTTTAAAGTCCTGAAACAGAGTCCAAAAAACATGCCGCTCCTGTGCTAGACGCTGGTTAAAGATGGATGTCTCGCGAATGTTAACTAAGTAAAACAATGGAAAAAGAGCTGGACAGACACATGAAAAAAATTAAAAAATATTGTAATCCATAGTGATTCTGTCACCAAGCATTTTTCCTGCCTTTTTTTCCTACAATAAAATGCCATCAGAAAGCGGAGCCACAACAACCTGTTTTTATTGAACTTCTTTACGAACTAAAAGCTGCATATGGACATACGTTTTAGACGGGAAGCCTCGAGGGGATATATACGCAATCACACACTATCACAAGGTATGTCTACTCCATGAATCACACACCTGGCTAGTTTGGAGCATTTGTTTCGGAACCAGGTGTGTCTTCTCCCTTGGTTCTGTTCTTATTGGCATAGATGAACACTGCAATTGCACTCGGATCCGCAACAAAACAGTGGGGCAGGGACCACATGGACAAGGTGGTCTCGTACCGACTGCAAACGAACTCTGGAGCAGTTCACTTCTGGTGAGCATGCAATCCAACCCAACAGACCAAGGAACCAAAAAATATCTCTATAAAAACCATGAACATACCTGAAAGATCTGCAGAAGAAATCTGTAGGTCAGCTTGTCACTGTAATTCCTCATCAAAACATGGATATAGCCTTTTGGCGACTATATTAGATATAGCTGCACATTTAAATTGTGAATTATCGAACAATTCCTGAGGTCATTTTAACACAGTCGCTTTTCTCTTTTGGATAGCTGCAGAACGGACACAGGTAGGACAGCATCAGCAACTTTATGACAGAAATAAATGGCTTCACTCTTTCAGTGTGAATGTGTGTGTGTGCATGTGTGTGTGTGTTTGTATGCGTACGGAAGAGGCAGAGAGAGAGAGAGCTCCGTGACCACAGCTACTTTGTAATTACTAATGATGGATAAAAATGCCCTTACAAAAAAATCTAGAGTTGCCGCAAACTTGCTACAAATTCACCATTCATTATTTTTACATGCAAAGAAGCTTTGTGGAAAACTCCACAAAAAGTTCACCACTACCGGTGAAGAGCTGCAAACTGAGCTGCAAGCCAGAATGGTAAATTTTTTGGAAGGGTAACCACATGTTGGATAATGTCTATTTGCAGTGCAACCTCTGACATGCACATTCAGACATAAACAATAGTCAAATATTTGTACCCACTGACACAGTTTTACAAGTATACCATTTTATCCGATATTGATGTATGAGCTAAATCTTCAAAATGAAGTTAAGTAGTTAATATGTTAATGTAATCTTGTGTTGAAGCAGTAAACGTATTTGGCTTGCTGTCCGTATACTTGAGGGCTCGGAGCTCAAGACTCGACTCGAGTTCTGATTACCCCCCCCCCGGATTTTACCTATTTAGATAATGAATCTAGAGAATATGTGGAGACGGGGTGGAGGTGGGATGTCAGGAGAGTTGTCACAGGAAGCAGGTAAGCAGCGGCTTATATACTCCTGCTCCTGGGCTGTGATTTGGCAGATTAAAATTAACATGCTCCTCCCGAACCTCTGTTAATTAACTCCAATTCAGTAGTTCGTATGTTAATGTAATCTTGTGTTGAAGCATTAAACGTATTTGGCTTGCTATCCATATAAAGGAGGGCTCAGAGCTCCAGACTCAACTCAAATCCTGGTTACCCCCAAAAAGGCATTAAGATGAAAGAACAGTACCATGACTATAGCAGGAAGTATTTAGGACAGCAAGCCAGCAACAATTCTATTTGGTAAATTGGCTTGGCTGATGTTTCTGAATTGTTCTTCCCCCCAAAATCTGTACAGAGGGAGTGATTTAAGCATTTGTTTGAAGGTGCATTCTTGTACGATTGCTGGTCGAGAAGGCTACGCTGCGATTCGAACGAGAGACCATCACTTATCATAGAAGTGGGTGGGCTCACGGGATGCAAACAGGGAAGGTGAAAATGAGAGTTGGCTCGTGCTGCTTTCGAAAGGGAGGGCTCACACTGCGATTCAAACTGGAGACTGCTCTATAGAGAGAGAGAGAGCGCTCGCGGCATTCGAACGGGTAAGCCCAGGAAGCAATCGGACAGGGAAAGTGAGCACTAGTTTGCTCGTGCTGTGTTCAAAAGGGAGGGCTCACACTGCAATTCAAACGTGAGACTGTTCTAAGAGAGAGAAGTTTAGCTCACGCCGTTTGAACAGGTAAGCCCAGCAAGCAGTCGAACGGGGAAGGTGAGAATGAGAGTTGGCTCACACTGTGTTTAAAAGCGAGGGCTCACACTGCGATTCAAATGGGAGACTGCTCTATAGAGAGAGAGAGAGAGAGAGAATGCTTGCGGCATTCGAACAGGTAAGCCTAGCAAGCAATCGAACAGGGAAAGTGAGCACTAGTTGGTTGTACTGTGTTCGAAAGGGAGGGCTCACACTGCGATTCAAATTGGAGACTGCTCTATAGAGAGAGAGAGAGAGAGAGAGAGAGAGAGAGAGAGAGAGAGAGAGAGTGAGAGAGAGCGCTCACAGCATTCGAACGGGTAAGCCCAGCAAGCACTCGAACGGGGAGAAGGCTCGTGCTGTGTTCAAAAGGGAGGGCTCACACTGCAATTCGAACAGAAGACTGCTCTATAAAGAGAGAGCACTCATGGCATTCGAACAGGTAAGCCCAGCAAGCAGTCGAACAGGGAGAATGAAAACAAGAGTTGGTTTGCGCTGCATTCGAAAGGGAGGTTTCACACTGTGATTCGCACGGGATACTGCTCCATAGAGAGAGAGCACTTGCAGCATTCGAACGGGTAAGCCCAGCAAGCAATCAAATGGGACAAATGAGAACAAGAGTTGGTTTGCGTTGCATTCGAAAGGGAGGGCTCACACTGCGATTAGAATGGGAGACTGCTCTATAGAGAGAGAGCGCTCACGGCATTCGAACAGGTAAGCCCAGCAAGCAGTCGAACGAGAAGAATGAGAACGAGAGTTGGCTCGCGTTGTGTTCGAAAGGGAGGGCTCACACTGCGATTCGAATGGGAGACTGCTTCATAGAGAGAAAGCGCTCACAGCATTCGAAAGGATAAGCCCAGCAAGCAGTCAAACAGGAAAAGTGAGCACTAGATGGCTCGCGTTGTGTTCGAAAGGGAGGGCTCACACTGCGATTCGAACGGGAGACTGCTCCATAGAGAGAGAGTGCTCACAGCATTCGAACGGGTAAGCCCAGCAAGCAATCGAACGGGGAAAATGAGAATGAGAGGAACAGGACTTGTTTGCAGGGGTAGCCTCACTCAATAGACTACCCATAGATAGGGAAATATGGTGCTTTGAGAAGGAGGTGGTGACCGCTATCTCCTGTAATGCTAGCTGCAGCTGCTGAGAAGTGAAGACAAAAAGGCTTCGGCGGAAGCATGGTAAAACCCTGCTGCGGCAGTAGAGTAAAGTGAGCCTCCTGCGGGAGCAGAGTTTAAACCACTGCTGCGGCAGTGGATTGAGTATTTGGGAGCATAGTGAAGGAGCTCCTGTGGGAGCGCTGCTGCGTTTCCATTGCTGTAGATGCACTTCTATGAAAGTATGGAACTTAGACATTGAAAGCACCTGTGGAGAAAATATTAACAACTGTGTACTCACAATTGGTATAGGTGGACACTGTTGCTGTGGTATCGAGTAGGGCACAAAAAACTTCTTTAGATTTATTATATCTTCATGATGGCACCGCGGATGGCTGCCTCGGTATGTAGCTCCTCATTTCTTTTGTTGTTTTTGTTTGTTTGTCCTGTGTTTAGTAATCTTTTTCCAGTCAGTTTTAACAGAGACGAACTGCTGAACATTCGACAGCATGTACCAGACAATCTTTTCCCGGTTTTTTAAAAATTCAGACGTTTTGCTAGACATTTTAGTTGGAGGCGCGGCTTTGTTGTTCAGGTACGCAGGCGAGGAAGACGAGCCAGTGCGCTGGTCAAACTCTGTCGGCGCGGATTTCGAACAGCGCTGCCGAGTATTCACTTAGCGAATCTCCACTCTCTTCCTAACAAAACAGATGAACTACATCTCCTCACCCGCACAAACAAGGACTTTTCAACCTCTGCTGCCTTGTGCTTCATAGAAACCTGGCTGAGTGAAGCCATTCCAGACAACGCGTTACATCTGCCGAGCTTCCAGCTGTTCAGAGCGGATCGCATCATGGAGTTAACGGGGAAAACGAGAGGCGGTGGAACATGCTTTTATATCAATGAAAGTTGGTGTACAGCTGTAACAACGTTAAAGAGGATGTGCTGTCCTAATTTGGAAGCACTCTTTATTAACTGTAAGCCTTTCTACTCGCTGCAGGAGTTTTCCTCGTTTATTCTGGTGAGTGTGTATATCGCACCAAATGTGTGTTTGAACACAGTGCTGCAACAGCTGGCTTATCAAATCACAGAGATGGAAAAACAATACCCAGACTCAGTTACTATAATTCTTGGGGATTTTAACAAAGCAAATCTCACACATGAACTGCCTAAATACAAACAGCACATCACATGCTCCACCAGAGACAGGAACACACTGGATCATTGTTACACAACAATAAAGGATGCATATCGCTCTGTCCCTAGAGCAGCTTTGGGACTCTCTGATCACTGTCTGGTTCATCTTCTTCCAACCTACAGGCAGAAATTAAAATCAACCAAGCCAGTAGTATGGACTGTAAAGAGATGGACCAATGAAGCAGAGCGGGAACAGACCTGGATGAGCTCACAGATACTGTTACATCATATATCAGTTTCTGTGAGGATATGTGCGTTCCTACTAGGACTTTTTTAAAGTTCAACAACGACAAACCGTGGTTTACAGTAGAGCTCAGGCAGCTTCGTCAGGCCAAAGAGGATGCTTACAGGGGTGGGGATAAAGTCTTGTACAATCAGGCCAGGAACACACTGAACAGGGAAATCAGAGTGGCTAAAAGAAGATACTCTGAGAAGCTGAAAAACAAGTTTTCAGCTAACGACCCTGTATCAGTGTGGAGCAGCATGAAACAAATCCTACCCCCAACCCTGTAGGGAACCAACAACTGGCTGACGACCTGAATGTGTTATACTGCAGATTTGAAAGGCCCAATCTCACACCCCACACCCACTCTGGCCTTCTCTTCACACAAACACCAACACCTCCTGCAACCCCCATCCTCCCCCCTCCTGCTACTCAACCTGCACTTAAGATCTGTGAAGATGATGTGAACCGCGTCTTTCAGAAACAAAAGACGAGGAAGGCTTCAGGCCCAGATGGCATCTCACCAGTGTGTCTTTGATCCTGTGCTAACCAGCTGGCCCCCATCTTCACACAGATCTTCAATAGATCACTGGAGCAGTGTGAAGTCCCATGCTGCTTCAAATGCTCAATCATTATTCCTGTCGCAAAGAAACCAAAAATCACAGGATTAATGACTACAGACCCATCGCCCTGACGTCTGTGGTCATGAAATCATTTGAGAGAATGGTGTTGGCCCACCTGAAGAACATCACTGAACCCTTTCTAGATCCCCTTCAATTTGCTTATCGAGCAAACAGGTCTGTGGATGATGCAGTCAACATAGGATTGCATCATATCCTGCAACATGCTGTTTTTGTATTGTTTTTGTATTGTTGTACACTGAAAGCTCCTGTCACCAAGACAAATCCCTTGTATGTGTAAGCATACTTGGCAATAAAGCTGATTCTGATTCTGATTAACACCTGTAATGGAAGCAAAGGTTAGTTTGTTTTTACCTGTAGTGGAGCAAATGGTTAGTTAGGAATATGTAAATGTATTACCTTTATATACGTCTGTAAGGGAAGCAAAAGTTTAATTATGGAAAATGTGTCAATTACGTTCATATGCAGCTTTGAGGAAAGCAAAATATTTAGTTAAGAATACAACTTTATTACATTTGTCATGGCGGGTCACTGTTACTGCGGTATTAAGTAGGGCACAAAAGACTTCATTAGAATCATCAACACCTGTAAGGGAAGCAAAGGTTAGTTTGTACTTACCTGTAGGGGGAGCAAATATTAGTTAGGAATATGTACCTTTATATACTTCTGTAAGGGAAGCAGAAGGTTAGTTATGGAAAACATGTCAATTACGTTTATATGCAGCTTTGAGGGAAGTGAAAGGTTAGTTAAGAATACAACTTTTATTACATTTGTCATGGCAGGGCACTGCTGCAGCAGTATCAAAATGCGAAAGGGGTGATGCTGTGGCATAATCGAGAGTATGCGGGCAATGCTGTGGCAGTATCGAGTGTGGGTGGGCGCTGCAGCACATTATCTGGTGGGGTACTGTGGCTGCAGTATCTAATAGGGCACACATAGTTTATCACATTTAGGCACACCTTATTGTGTGTCGGGCTCATGTCAATCATGAGCAAAGGAAATGCCAATGCCACGGTTAACGGGAAAAGCTAAAAGGCTCTTAAGATTACTGCACCACCACAGCACTCAGACAGGAGAGCTCACGCTGTATTTGAATGGGAGAGCCCACCCTGTGATTCGAACGGGAGAGCCTGCATTGCGGTCGAACGGGAGGGCCCACACTGCAATTCGAACAGGAGAGCCTGCGACCATGCCCTGAGGCTTACATTGCATTCGAACGGGAGAGCTCACACTGCAATTCGATGGGAAAGCCTGCATAGCTTTCGAACTGGAGGGCCCACACTGCATTCAAATGGCGGTGGCACAGAGTAAAGAACCTTGCTGAATTGCGGTTTGTGATGGGTATATATTTATGAGCTATGCCCCTCGAGTTTTAATAAGAGGAAACATAAGAGCAAACAGGAAACATGATTGCGGTGTAGTGGGAGATTTAGTGGCAAGGCCCGAAAGGTTCCGCAGTTGCGGCATCTGGAAAAGCACATTTGTGCTGCTTTGCGGTGTGGTGGAATTTGTTGCATGGTCCGAAGGACACCGCAGTTGCAGCACCTGTACAGCACGTTGGCGTTGCTTTGCGGTGTGGTGGGAGTTTGTGGCATGACCCAAAAGATGCCGCAGTTGTGGCACGTGGACAGCACATTTGTGCTGCTTAGGGATGTTTTGAGCCAAAGGCAGAAGCACCGCAGTTGTGCTTTTTTAACTAAAATGGTTGCCATATTTGGCTCCTCGGTAGGTAGTGATGAAGTCTTGGAAAGACACCTAGATAGAGAAAGTGAAAGGTAAACCTGCGTACAATCCAGAGACAGGAACCTGCTGGAAATAATATTGGTGAGACCCTGCGGAAGATGCAATTTCAGGCGTTGCTGTAGAAAAGACAAAATAATCATATTTAGGTGAAACTTTAGAAAAAATGTGTTAGGGAATACAGTACATCTTCATAAACCATGTGAAAAAATAGCATAAAATGATCTGATAAATAAGAGCTTTGGCTCTGTACCGCATACAGTTATGCATGGACTTGCAATCATCATTGAAGGATTCACTTTAGGCCATTCGCCCTTTAGGAGTAAAACTGTCACCTGTAGTACAATATACTTCTTGCATAGGAAATGCATCGCATAGCAATAGGTGTGAATTATCTATGAATCCATTGAGTTGCAGCTCTGCACTGCATACAGAGATGCAGGAGATATGTGCTGGGAAATACAGTACATCATAATAACAATGTGGAAAAAAACAGCATAAAATGATCTGAGAAATAAGAGCTTTGGCTCTGTAATGCATGCAGATATGTATGGACTTGCAATCATCATTGAATGATTGACTTGAGGCCATTCGCTCCTAGGAGTATAACTGTCGTCTGTAGTACAATATACATCTTGCATAGAAAATGCATCGCATAACAATAGGAGGGAAACGTCTAGAAATGCGTTGAGTTGCAGCTCTGCACTGCATACAGAAATGCAAGAGAAATGTGCTGGGAAATATAATATGTCTTAATAAACAATGTAGAAAAACAGCATAAAATGATCTGAGAAATAAGAGCTTTGGCTCTGTACTGCATGCAGATATGCAGGAGAAATGGACTTGCAATCATTACTGAAGGATACACTTGTGGTCATTCGCTCCTTATGAGTATGACTGCCCCCTGCTGTACAATATATGTCAGTATATGTCAATAATGCTGAGAGGAAGCGAGACCCATTGCAGGATGATTATGAATGAGTTGGGATGTGGCACATGATCCGCCTCTTGCGGAGCCGAATTCGGCTCGTGTCTGTTCGGACAGAGGCCGTGTATAACTGCAGTGTGCTGTGGAATGGTCAGAGTGAGTGCTGCATGGCAGCGAGCTCACACTAAAACGTCTGCATTGGTTTGAAAATAATTTGTTATTAGATTATTGGTCGATTGAAGGGAGTTCTGTGTTGCATGATGCCCCTGAGTTCAGAATGAAATAAATCACACTCTGAAGGGCACTTTGGAGGGAGATACAATCGTGATATTCATGTTAGAAGATGAGGAACAATCGCTGAATAGAGCACGCCCTCTAAACAAGCTGTGGTGTGGTAATGAGGCTGACAGGTATCACCTGTGCGGCAGAACCTGATTAAAAATGCTGGGGGTTGAAATGGTGGTTGGATTGAACAGTTAATCTTTGTTACTTTCGCTTTCAAAAATGTTTTAATTCTAATGGCATGAAACCGGAACGGCGCCCGTTTGCGGAAGCAGCTGGCACTAATTTCCGGGTGGAAAGTTTAGATAAGAGAACATATGTGCTGTCGTAGAGAGCTGTTTCACATTTTTAAAGTGCAGGAGCAGCCAGTTTGCAGCAGCAACTTCATGCTATAAACTGCTTCGTCGAATGGAGCACAGAAAGACAGACAGGGTAAAAAATATATAAATACAGTGCATCTGGAAAGTATTCACAGCGCTTCACTTTTTCCACATTTTGTTATGTTACAGCCTTATTCCAAAATGGATTAAATTCATTATTTTCCTCAAAATTCTACAAACAATACCCCATAATGACAACGTGAAAGAAGTTTGTTTGAAATCTTTGCAAATTTATAAAAAATAAAAAACGAAAAAAAAATCACATGTACATAAGTATTCACAGCCTTTGCCATGACACTCAAAATTGAGCTCAGGTGCATCCTGTTCCCACTGATCATCCTTGAGCTGTTTCTACAACTTGATTGGAGTCCACCTGTGGTAAATTCAGTTGATTGGACATGATTTGGAAAGGCACACACCTGTCTATATAAGGTCCCACAGTTAACAGTGCATGTCAGAGCACAAACCAATCCATAAAGTCCAAGGAATTGTCTGTAGACCTCCGAGACAGGATTGTATCGAGGCACAGATCTGGGGAAGGGTACAGAAAAATTTCTGCAGGATTGAAGGTCCCAATGAGTACAGTGGCCTCCATCATCCGTAAATGGAAGAAGTTTGGAACCATGAGGACTCTTCCTAGAGCTGGCCGCCCGGCCAAACTGAGTGATCGGGGGAGAAGGTCCTTAGTCAGGGAGGTGACCAAGAACCCGATGGTCACTCTGACAGAGCTCCAGCATTTCTCTGTGGAGAGAGGAGAAACTTCCAGAAGAACAACCATCTCTGCAGCACTCCACCAATCAGGCCTGTATGGTAGAGTGGCCAGACGGAAGCCACTCCTCAGTAAAAGGCACATGACAGCCCGCCTGGAGTTTGCCAAAAGGCACCTGAAGGACTCTCAGACCATGAGAAACAAAGATTGAACTCTTTGGCCTGAATGGCAAGCGTCATGTCTGGAGAAAACCAGGCACCGCTCATCACCTGGCCAATACCATCCCTGCAGTGAAGCATGGTTGTGGCAGCATCATGCTGTGGGGATGTTTTTCAGCGGCAGGAACTGGGAGACTAGTCAGGATCGAGGGAAAGATGAATGCAGCAATGTACAGAGACATCCTTGATGAAAACCTGCTCCAGAGTGCTCTGGACCTCAGACTGGGGCAAAGGTTCATCTTCCAACAGGACAACAACCCTAAGTACACAGCCAAGATAACCAAGGAGTGGCTCCGGGACAACTCTGTGAATGTCCTTGGGTGGCCCAGCCAGAGCCCAGATTGAACATCTCTGGAGAGATCTGAAAATGGCTGTGCACCGACGCTCCCCATCCAACCTGATGGAGCTTGAGAGGTCCTGCAAAGAAGAATGGGAGAAACTGCCCAAAAATAGGTGTGCCAAGCTTGTAGCATCATACTCAAAAAGACTTGAGGCTGTAATTGGTACCAAAGGTGCTTCAATAAAGTATTGAGCAAAGGCTGTGAATGCTTATGTATGTGATTTCTTTTCGTTTTTTATTTTTAATTAATTTGCAAAGATTTCAAACAAACTTCTTTCACATTGTCATTATGGG
The DNA here is from genome assembly GCF_019703515.2 of Myxocyprinus asiaticus. Lineage (NCBI taxonomy): Eukaryota > Metazoa > Chordata > Actinopteri > Cypriniformes > Catostomidae > Myxocyprinus > Myxocyprinus asiaticus. Next base: position 31,941,567 of record NC_059370.1, on the reverse strand, counting down.
GTATTGTTTGTAGAATTTTGAGGAAAATAATGAATTTAATCCATTTTGAAATAAGGCTGTAACATAACAAAATGTGGAAAAAGTGAAGCGCTGTGAATACTTTCCAGATGTACTGTATATATAACAATTAACGTGGTAGCCGTCAATACTGTTATAAACAAAGAGCTGCTTTGGCAGCTTCTGTTGAATAACAAGACTGTTTGGATGGAAGAGCTGTTCTGGTGGAGCTGAATGCTTTGCAGGGAAGTTGCATCCGATGATCCGTCTGCCTGGGTCTGTTCGTGGGAAATGGGCGGGGCTGAATGCCGGAAAGACTCTCGTGTTAGGAGAGTTGTCACAGGAAGCAGGTAAGCAGTGGCTTATGTACTCCTGCTCCTGGGCTGTGATTTGGCAGATTAAAATTAACATGCTCCTCCCGAACCTCTGTTAATTAACTCCATATATTGCAACTCTGTAACTATTTTAGCCACCTTTTCCGGAACAAATCAAGCAAACTACAGGTCTGAAAACACCTTAAAGAACTGTATTGCAATTGTTTATGCTCACGTGGTACTCCTGTTGTTATTTCAGTGAGCTCCATGTGATGGCAGAGAGAGAGAGTTACAGTGAGTTGGTATGTTTGTCACCCCTCCACCATTTTGTATCGGCAAGTGTGTCATACCTCCGACTGAAGAGAGACAGATGTCAGCAAAACAATTTGCTTGTGTGACACCCTCAGCCAAAATCTAGTTGTTTGGAGCCTGCGAGTGTGGCACCAGCTTTAGCAAAATGGTCGATTTGCAAGTCATTCTGGGTCATTCATTTACATTTATTCATTTGGCAGACGCTTTTATCCAAAGCGACTTACAAAAGAGGAAAACATAAGCAAATCATCTTAAGGAGACAGCAGTACGAAAAGTGCCATATTACAAAGTTTCACTAGCATCAAAACAGATTAAAGTGCCAATTAATTTATGCACTTATTGATTTGGCAGGTTCTCTGGTGGGGGTGGCAAAACCTAGCGAAAGGAGGTTGTAATCAGAAGATGTTTTTAAGGTGAATTTTAGATGGAGGTTTTAATAAGTAAAATGTACCTCCCTGACCTAAGACTTTAACTAAACATAACCATTAGTGTCCGAAAAGATAAATAAGAGTTTAACAAAACAGACATTCTTACCATTAACCAACACCTAACCCTAACCGATAGTGTTTTAAAATGCAAATTATACTAAATTAAATAAATAAATAAATAAAACATATTTACATAAGCAATTTTGTCATTTCATGTCACTTCTATCCCACTTTCACTTTCGTGTGTATTTGGCTGGACTTGCTTAGTCCAAAGTCCAACACTCTATTAGGTGAGTTACCATGCAAGCTAGTGGTATAGAAATAAGTGTTTATATGTAGTTGGGTCTGTAATATAAGAGTTAAAATATATAATTATTCAAATCATGTGTTAATGTAAAAGTGTTTTGATATCATAACATAGTGGGGGGTGAGTAACAGAGTGAAAAAAAGGTTTTTATAAAGTCTTAATCAGCAATTGTACTTGTTATTTGTGTGACAATGAATGATGACAAGGAAGACATTTTTCCAACCAAGAGAGAATTAAAACACTAAAAGTGAGTCACTAAAGCATTTAAAGTACCAACATTGCAATATCATGGCAGTACTATTATTATTTGAAGTAAAAATATTATTTGAAGTACATGTAAATCGCATGGTACATAAATATGATAATTATTTAGTTTTATGGTAGTCTATCTATCTATCTATCTATCTATCTATCTATCTATCCATCCATCCATCCATCCATCCACAAACTAGTTACTGGAACAATATACTGTTTGAGAATTTTTTATGTAATTATGCAATAATAAGTTATGACAATCTGATTGTACATTATCCCTTATATAGTTTGCTTCCAATAGGAGGAAATGCTAAAGTCACTGTTAGCCAATAAGTATATGTAATGTCACTCCCTTATACACCTAAAGGTTCAGAACACTGATTATTATTCCACTTCCACAACAATCAGAGCCTAAGGACATGATAGGTTGGTGACCAATTTTACATGGGAAACCTACATTTGCCCTTCAGTCATTCACATACTAACACCAATTTCTTCCCCATGATTTCAGGAAAGGGTAATACTTATCCCGAGCCCAACCAGATTCACACACAAGCCTAGAAGCACGTTGAACCCATTAACAAACCAAACGTTCAATTTCAGTTTGTGGCTACACTATTTTAAACAGTCATTTCATGGAAACTTCAGTGACAAGAGCAAAGCAAAGCATACCAAAAAGATTTATGTGACAAATCATCAGTCTTCTGTGTACAGTGTTGAATAGGAAATAGTCTGTGCTGCCAATGAACCTGAATTTTCAATGCAATTGCACAAGCATATGTGGCAAATGTTCTGCTTCTAAAGGCAATAGAAATTTCCAAGCAGGAATTCACAGAAATTCTAGGAATTCATAAAGGATCTCCTATTGATTTTAACTTCATGCAACATAAAATAAAAATAATATAACAAGAAGTTGAGTACATTTTTGTTGTTGTTGTTGTTCTTGTTGAGCAGCAGTGAATGGAAAAAAGAAGCATTAATTGTGTGCAGTTGCAGCTAAGTTCAGAGTCTAAATCATGCTAAAGCTTCAAACTCTCTATTGCAGAGAAAACTGACTTTTATAGGTGTGGAATTTGTTCTTAGCAAAGCAGGATCAATTTGACAAAAGGCAGACTGTGCCAATGCCTGCACTGATATTTGGTAGTAAATTGACCTGGGGCGAGTAAAGCAGAATTGGTTAATCCTCTTTAGCAGGGATTAGACTCAATCTATTCCCTTGCCTGGGAAATATGTTTTAGTAACTAGTTGTACAGCCTGTGAAAACTAGTTAATTTAGAATAAGTTACTTTATTTCAGACATGGCTTAAACATTTATGTTCACATTCACTTTAAACGATCGGTTTCAGTCAGATTTAAAAAATGATTTGTCTTTTTGTCTGATTTGTCATATGCTTTGTACAATTGAAATCACACCATTCTGATCTGTGCAAAGTCGGACTATCAGAACTAGATAATGCCATTGTAGCTCGGCTTCATCCAGAATATATACATTTTAATTGCACCCAGGGGTTAAACTGGAATTTTGCAGGTGGGGGAACTCTAAAATCGACCGCTGATTCTGGTGTCCTAGGTGAGACATGCTATAACATAACCCCTACCCCAACCCCTAAAAAGCATATAAAACTTTAATAATTTATTATTAATATTATTTATTTTTATTTTCATTTTGTTATTTATTATTATTATTATAATTATTATTATTATTTACAAATTATATTATCAGCATAAACGTCTGAATTTGCATGCATTTTATTTCTTAGTGTTTGTTATTTGGACAAAATGTACATTTTAACTTTATTTTCTTTTTTTTTTTTTTTTTTTTTTGCTGATAGGCAGGATATGGGCACACCATACAAAAGCATGGAACTCAGTTTTCAGTCTGCCATATATCCAGAGGCAACTATCCCTAAGGAAGACCAAATCTCACTATTCTCCAAGACTAATCAAACATCCAAGGATGTTTCCCCTGAAGGAGACAAGTTCGCCATTAGGATAAGCAGTGCTCACAATCCCCCGGGCTATCTAGCTGGACTGGATATTCAATTAGCTAGCCACAAGGAAGAGCAGAGCTGAAAATCCATGTTACCTATGAGCTAAACTGAATAAAAGCTAACTCACTGCACAACAGAACAAAGCTTAGAAATCACTGGATAGTAGCAAGATAACTGACTTCTAGGAAGGTCAGAAGTCAGAAAGACGTTTTGATTGCAAGATACAATGGCTCCAAATAGAATTATAAAACTGCAATGTATTGATATAATAATATACCGGCAAAGAAACTATCACTTTCAAAAGTTAAGCCATAGGTTAGTTACAAGAAATGTGTTTTGAATTTACTGCACAAGAATCCAATGAGAATTCCAGTGACTAATTGAAAAGAAGACATACTGGATGATATAATGTATGTACTTCGCATTTCCAACATGTTGGAAATGCGAATGACTCATAGAATCACGTGACTACACAGACATTTTTGCAAAATGAATTTCGTTGGTTACGTAATGCAAAGCAATGGTTATGCAATGCAAGCATTTAAATGTATCGGCTTACAAGGCGATATAGCAAAAGTATTTTGATATCATAAGATAGCAGTGTGTGAGAAACAGAGCAAAAAGTAAGTGTTTATAAACTGATAATCTGCCATTTTACTCATGATTTGAGTGAAAGTGAATAAAATTTGTTGTTATGGTTGCGCCTCTGGTTTCACCAGAAAACTGCAGCTATACTTAGAACGAGGCACGTATAAGTCATTTTGCACAAATTACTAAGTTCAGGCATGAAACTCTGAATGGTGCAGGCTGAGTTCTTTGAACTTGTTAACCATTAGCCAATCAGATCACTCACATGTGAGATCTAGTCCACTTGGATCAATATCCTATCAATATGTCATACCCACATTAACATGCTAAAGCTTTCCAAGAGCTGATGAATGAAATGTTGTTAAAGTAGCATGGTTCTATGAGAACAGGTTGGAAAAGCTTGTGCACTGTAGATGGAATTTCACAGGTGACTCGGCAAAAGGACTGAGGTGCGCACTGTGAAATCGTCTTTATTATCATCCACGCCGACTGCCTCTCAGTCTTCGTTGGTCATTAAATTCATAATAATAACGCAGGTTATAAGATGAGGTATAATTCAAACATCCATATAACATGATGTAAATATGATGCAAAAGTATATAAAATATAAAAAAAATACAATTATGAAATGAAGAATCATATGAAATAGTGACAATGAATAAATAACAAAAAATCTCACATTTGGTTTTATTGAAACTATGGGTTATCATTCTGACACTAAGCCTCATTCTTCATAGTGCTATCAATCCTAATATAGAGAATATTTTGTATAAACCTACTTTAAAGGCAAATTAAAACAACAATGTTATTACCAGCAGGGGAATTCAGTTAACAATTTCCATTGAGATGTTTCACATGTTTTAAGCGCTTTTCTAAAAATAAGAGAAAATACAAGGAAAATACAAATTGTTGCGTGTTTGCATCCACTACATTATATTTATTATCTTGAAGGAGCCACCTTGTTGTGATGAAGCAGCTGAATGACCTCATTGCTTTGGGGAGAGTTTTATTTGCAGGACTGGAGCAATTCTACCTTGTTTTAATAAAACTGACAGAAGTCACCGCAGAACAAGTGTTATATATGTTATATATGTTATAATGACGGCTAATGGATGTAATGCCCATACACTGCCAGCCTCCACATACCTGGGAGCGCCCGCACTCAAAACTGTTCTGGAGGATTTTGAGGACCCACTTTAAAGACCAGCTGTGGGTTAAACACTTCCAAATGTCAAGAGCTATATTTGAAGAATTCTGTGCCATGGTCTGTCCTTTCATTGGGCCTGTCACATCAAGCTATTGCACACTCATAGCACACGCACGAATGGTTAAAACACGTCATCATTTTGCGAATAAACTGTTTCCAGGGCCAGCCCGTGGCATAGGCAACATAGGCAGTTGCCTAGGGAGCAAAATGATAGAGAGGCACAGCACGAGAGTTTTTTCTCTTTTTTTTTTTTGGAAGTATGCCCTCACATGACGACTGTGCGCCCCTCTACCCATATATTGAGCACTAGCGCTACGCAATTATATTATAATCGGATCCTTATCATATGTGGACAAAATGAGTGAAAACAGAACCAAATTATCAGGTGCACAAGGCAGGAAGGAGCACAAAGAAGAGGAGCAGAAAAAAGAGAAATATAAAGGTAAGAATCACAAGTTAATGACTGTTCATGTCAGCCATTGGTGTTTATTTACTACTTTAAATAGCCTATTTAGAACCTCTTAACTGGCATGCACACTGTAGGCCATTTTTGTGTGTTTTATTTAAGGTTAGTGCAAGTTAGGTGCAGTGTATTTTCTTTAAAATAAACTTAAGCTTCTCTAATGTTATTTTAATTTCAGTTATACTGCTGCTTGCTTTCACTTCACCAAAAAACTCCAAAGTGTCTTCTTTTAAAAGAGACCATGATTAGGACTGTAGTCTAAAGCATTCATGCTAAGCTCCCTCAAACGAACCTTATAGCACCCTCAATTGCAGACCAGGGCAAACTACTACCCGCGGGTCGATTTATCATTAATGTTTTTTATTAGATCTTCAAATTTATCTGGCTTTGGGACCTATCGTGCATCCACAAGCTTTTAATATGCTCAGGGATGCCAGATAATAGATGTAACACCCTAATCAGAGATTTATACATGCACAAATAGGAAATATTTCACCTTATGTCATACTTAATTTATGCAATCTGGCAACCATGCATGTGAGTGCATGCTTTCCCTCCCCTCTTCCAAAAAATAAAAATAAAATATACAGCGCTCAATAGTGCAATATTGTGCTAAAAGAAAAGTGTGATGCAGCCACTCCGTGTCCATTCATGAGGCTGCATGTGCTGTTTAGTGCCAAGTCTGCGAGCAAATCTTTTCAGTGATTAACTTTAGTCAAATCTCAATAGATTTTCGCATCATTCGCACACGGAAGGGACACGCGAGCAAAACCAAGTGAGAGAGCAATATGTTTGTTCTTTGTGCTATTTGTGAAATGCTGAAGTCCCTCACACCAGTATGCGAATGTTACTCTGGCAGTAATCATTTATCAGTATCAAGCAACCTGTTTTATTCAGTTGTGTGCTGAATGGGATGCCAAACAAACCATTGACGAGACTCACATCATGACCCATGAGCCTGTAAATGGGTTGATAATGTTTTCAGAATAAAGCAAGTAAACGGGTCCACTTTGCAGCAAACATTAAAATAAGCTTTTAGAATCTATAATTTCCTAATATTTTAATTTACTATTAAACCAGATTCCTGATGTAGAGTGTTAAATTGAATACTAAATTACCACTGCATTGAAATATGATAAAATAAACAATTAATACTTTTATTCAGCCTTTATTCAGTTTTACTGACACAGAAAAGTAGCAGCAAAACTTCAAGCAATCACAGTATGGTCCCATCAGTCTGTATACACTTCAGAAAAGTGTGCATCATTCACTGAGTGCATGAGTGCACTTCTACTTCTGGGCTTAAAAGATACAACTATGCAGAACTTTTTATCTTCTCTCTTCCATGTTCTACTTAACAACTGATGTGGCCCCTGTACTAAAATAATTTCACACACCTGCTCAATTGAATATGTAAGACTAATACTGTAATTTGGCAAGCAGATTTCCTTGAATCCCAGCAAACCCACAAAAATCCCTGCATTTTGTGAACACACAAAATGCTGCATCAATGTGTGTCCTAATCTGCAGAAGCAGTATTTTGCTGTCATTATCAGCGACAGATCATGTGAAGAAAAATAAAATGAAGCAATAAATGTTTTGTACATGAAAAACTGTTCTTTACGTTGTTTTAGTAGCATTTAAACATGTAATTTGTAATTACGATACATCTCCACTTTATACAGAGCACCCCCACTATTTTCAGACACACCCTCAGTGATTTTGATCTGGAAAGGGGCCTGTAGCTGGCTAACATCTACAGATACATTCAAATATATAGCCTATATTTTGTAGGTCTATTTTTGGTACATATTTCATATTGCTTTCTCTTTTTTTTTACCCTTTGTTTTATTAACTACTTCTGCAACCGTATGCATAGTTGTTTATGTGTGTGTGTGTGTGTGTGTGTGTGTGTGTGTGTGTGTGTGTGTGTGTGCTTGAATTTCTTTATTTGGGTTTGAGTAAAGCTCGTGTCTGGTCTCTTGGTTGGGGTTGGGGGGCGCCAATCTAAAATCTCGCCTAGGGTGCCAACAGAGCCTGGGCCGGCCCTGAATGTTTCCATCACCTTAATGTGCATTTTAACTAATGTGAAACTCTACAAAATCCACTTCCTCCTAGTGCATTACATTTTGAGCGAATTTTGAGAGTTTATTCGCATATCAGTCATTTTAATTCAGGATTTCTTATGCTCAATTTCAAAATGCGCATTAAAAATAGTTGAATGGACACCCAGCTGAGCAGAACGCTTACATATAGCCAGTTATGACAGAGCTCCTGATTAAAGGTAAATAATTGGGATCGGTATTGGCCAATCAGATGACAAGAAAATAGGTCAAATTGGCTGAAAAATACTGATCGGAGCATCCCTAGTCTTAATGTCTTAATTTTTAGGTCTTAAACATTTACAAAGTTATTTAAAACACTTACTCTGAGGTGTACTGGTATCTGAAGTGTTTACGGATTGCATGTTTACATGAGCAATGAGCAGATTCATCAGTTAATTGTACTTCTCTGAGCCTTTCAAATAGCATATGTTTATTTATTACCTGAGATTCCATTCAGTTTCCTCAGAAACCGTATTACAAGAATGATATTCTGCTTGGTGACTTATCTCAGGGAGTCATTGTCAAATTTTCCTACAACTCAATATTGAGTTCATTTTATTGGCAAATTGCATAGTTTTTTATTTATTTATTTATTTTTTTGTACATTTCCCATATTTTGTTAGCATCTTTACTTGTACCCATTTAGAATACTGACTTAACAGAATTCTTCACTGTTTTTGCCATTCTTGTTTGACAATATTTGATGTTTTATTGTACATTGCTTGCTCTAATATCACTCACCACATACTTTTCTCATTTTTTTTAAATACATTTTTTACTTTTATTTTTTATTTTTGGAAATATAGACCTCCTTTCTTAATTTTGGTAAATCTAAATCTCTCTAACAGTCTAGTTTTAATACTAGCCATATCAGACGATCAATAATGAACAGGTTTACATGGCTCTAGCTAAGCAAAGTAAATCACTTCCTTCAGCATGTGTTTGTGTGTGAGCTTGCATAATTTCTCCCCAGGACCATTTATAATCTGACAAGCAATAATGAAGGCTGGTAGAGTTATAACCCTGAAAGATAAACTTTAATCAAGCTCTGTTACCGCTGCTCTATTTGAGCATGCCCCAGCATATCCAACATTGTAAGCAGGATGTTGAAAGTAAATAGCAAATGTGAAGGCATTTAAGATTGGCCATTTAAATGTGAAGGGCAGGCTAATATCATTACCATCGAGATTAGTGACCTCTAATCCGTCTGTGCTCTATTTATTTGAATTATGGATTCAAATTTACAAACTGATATGCCCTGTTTGTTCTCATTTAGAACTAGTGAAGGTGATCTGCTGGATAGAAGGTGAGGAATAACATGCTTTTTCATATATGTGGTGTGCAGGTTTTCACATCATAGCTTCCTTAGAGGAAGTATTTGAAACTTGGAGGTTTTTAAAAACCATAATAAATGAAGTAATTATGCCAACACTGAAACTGAGAAAAGTTTTTTTGATTGTCCAGCCAAATGATCAAATAGTCACACAAACAAACCCTGTCACAGGACAGATTTTTAGTCTAAGAGACCCAGTTTTGGTCATAACTCAATTTTGACAAAATGTTTAGTTACCACATTTTGCCTTCGATGGGTAGGTTTGTTGAGAAGTGCATTATTAATTGACATAATGCAATTTCTGTTAATCACATTCAGTAAATGTTTTTCACATTGCTACTAATAGCATTATATGGGCAATTTGAAGTCAAATAGTATGGACTGACTGAATTTTGAATTATTTCATCAATATTACTTTTTCTTAAAAAGTTACTAATTAATCATATTTGCCTTTATACTCCTGGATAGCCCCAAAGTGAATGAAAGTTCACTATCTAAATTATTTCAGTGCACAATGAATGTCTGATGAAGGTTCTTAGGGTTGCAGGCTGATTATTAGCTCCAGGGTAAGATTAAAGGGAAACTGCAACCTAGCTGACAGTCTGGTTATCTCTTTTTGACTAAATGAAAATCATGGCCTGAATCCATCCAAGGAGATTAGGAAAATGTGACTGCATTACTGATGTCATTTTGCATTTTTACTGGTTTGGAAGTCACTTGATTGACCCATGCCAGAGGCTTAGGTGGTCATTTATTTGCAACTGGAACATAACTTTCAAATATTTGTCTCACCAGGTGCACATCATTGAGTAAAATCAAAAATTTAGTAGAATAGTAGATTATACAAATAGTTCTGGTCTTTTCATTTAATTGGACAAGTGGCGTTCCAAGAGAGCTCACTGTAAAAAAAAAATATCCTGTTGATTTTAGGTTAAAATACTATAACTGCTTAATTTTAACTTTTACTTTAGCTGTGGTTGCCAGAAATTCACAGTAAAAAATACAGTGACCATGTTTATGGCAGTACGGGATGTCGTTCATATTAATAAATTATATAGACTTAACATACCCACCTTCTGGAACTACAAAATCTGCTTTTCACTTTAAAATGTAAAGTTTAATGCTGTAACAACAGAAAGCCACATGATGACTTGAAGTTCATCAACTTCCAGGAGCAATGTCCTTCCAGGAGAGACAGTGCACAGTGTGACCCACACAAACACAAAGCACCATAAGGGTAATATATTTGATGATAAAAAAAAATGCAATAAACATTAACTAAGCTACATAAAATATAACTCATATCAAAAAGAAAAAGAAAAAGCTATTTCTATCAAATATAATAAGCTGTGATGTGTCACTCAGGGACTTTCAGGAACATGATTATTGTTTTTCACCATAATTGTAACAATAGTTTACCTTAAAATTATATGTGATCTCTTGTTAAAAATAATACACATTTTTAACATTAAGTATGTGATAAATGATACATCTAAAAAAGGCATTTTAGTAACACTTTCTATGAAGCCTGTATTTATATTGCATTATAAGTGTATTCTTAACACATTATAATGTATGCATAATGCCTTATAATAAACCTGATAATATGTTGTATTGTCCATAAATAATTGTAACACCAGTTATAAAATTATATAATACTTACCTATTTATGGTTATAACTTTTAAGAGTATACTGCATTATAACACACGATCAACACCACATTTTATACACATTTATTCAAGTTATAATGTATTATAAGTTTCATATGTTGACATTGTTTATTTAAGATCAATACCTGCACAATATATTCCTACAACATATGAGTGGTCTTTTACTACTTTAAGTCAAACGACAAATGCAATGTCTTCATGTAAATATCCAAAAGGCTTTTTAATGTGCTCATAATCTTTTATAAATGGTCTTTGTCTGCTTTAAATAAAGTAATAAAAGCTACAGTTGGTCTTCTTTTAAACAGCCATAAGATATTATGAAGTGGTTATAAGAGACATTTGCTTTGAACATTTTTATTGTAATACTTAGAAACTAAAATATTTAATAAAATCAACAAAACCACATGACATTGTTTCTGATGTAAAAGAGTTATCAGCTTAAACCTGCTTACATTATAATTAACACTGTTCATTTTTGAGTGTTTCCTCTAATGCCAAAGTAACAGCTCTACTAAAGGCTAGGCACTGGCACTGTAAATTATGGATTTTTTCTCATTTGCATTCTGAGAATGTTCAAAGTCACAAGAACGTTTATTATAAGGCATTATGCATACATTTTAATGCGTTAAGAATACCCTAATAATCAGAGGTGGGTAGTAACGTGCTACATTTACTCCGTTACATTTACTTGAGTAACTTTTTGGAACAAAAATAGTTTTATGAGTATGTTTTATGGTGCGTACTTTTCACTCTTAAGTAAATTTCTGATGAATTTTTTTTTACTTTTACTTCGTTACAATGGGTAGCGTTCCTGTCGTTACATTACTGATTTTAATTGAATAAGTGTTAATAAATGCGTAATCTATTGAGATTTTTGAATGGTACTCTTACGCCAGCGGAACTTCACAGCTGCACGCTGTCACTCGAGTCACATTCAACACTACAGCAGCAAGCGTACAAAGCAAACATTTCTTCACTCCACACAATGCCTTCGTTTTACACCAAGACAAGGATATATTTCAAGGTTAAAATTGCAGCTCCAATTTAAGAAAACACAGTGAGGTAAATTTTAGAGATTGTGACAATATGGCCTTGTCTGTGTCATGGTGATACTCATTCATTTTCAGCGTGAATCTGTAACTGTGGGCTCTTATGACCTCAGTTTCTAAGTTTGCATTTTTATATCAGTGCTGCAACATATCAGTGCCTACTGTATAAATCCTTGTAAACATCAATGTTTTGCCCTGCCTATCGCAATTGTGAGCATTTCTGCATGTGCAAGGTTGGCGCGTGCACAGCGTTTGACAGATGTGGGCGGCTTTGTTTTATGGACAACAAGCTTCCAAACACAGGGAAAAGGTGCAATTTACCCTTAGTGTACAGAACTAATTATCTAAATTCTTTCGAAACTGACAATGCTGGACAGTCACTGAACTAAATTCACGCATGCCATAAAAAGCTGTGAAATAACGACTGAAGGCATGAATAAATCATGATCTTGCTTCAGTGTATAATTAAACATTGTATATAACTTGGGACTGTGTGACATTGTTCATGTTTTTCACCGTTATAATTACTAGAAAAAGGTTTCCAAACTTCTCTTCTAATTGACAGATTCGTCCAAATCTGAGAAGCATCCTTAAAGTAATAGTTCAGCCTTTAATTAATATTATATCATCATTTCCCCGCCCTCATGTTCTTCCAACCCTGTGAAACTTTCTGTATTCTGTGGAACCCAAAAGATGTTAGACAGAATGTTAGAGACTGACAGTCTCAGTCACCATTCCATTTCAAAATATGAAAAATATGCAGTGAAAGTAAATGATGATTAAGGTTAGCATTCCTCATAGGAATCATTTTTCCAAAATTGAAAATTCTCGCATCATTTACTCACCCTCATACCATTTCATCCCATACCGTCCAAAGATTTTTAGAAGAATATCTCAGCACTGTTAGTTTGTACTAAAATGCAAGTGAATGGGTACCAGTACGTTGAAGCTCAGAAAGCAAATAAAGCCAGCATTAAAGGAATTCAAATGACACTGGTTCAATCTATGTCTTCAGAAGGGATATGATGAGAAACAAGTGTGAGTGGGAAACAGATCAATATTTAAATCCTTTTTTACTAATAAATCTTCACTTTCACATTCTTCTTGTGTTTTTGGTGATCAAATTATTTGTGTATATTGCCACCTACTGGGCAGGGAGGAGAATTACTAGTAGAAAATGGACTTTCTATATTATAAAGTTATATATATTTATCTGTTTCTCACCCACACCTATCATATTGCTTCTGAAAATCACTGGAGTCGTATGAATTATTTTATGCTGCCTCTATGTGCTTTTGGAGGTTCAAAGTTCAAACCATTCACTTACATTGTATGGACCAACAGAGCTGAGATATTCTCCTAAAAATCTTCATTTGTGTTCTGCAGAAGAAAGAAAGTAATACACATCTGGGATGGCATGAAGGTGAGAAAATGAGAGCATTTACATTTTTTGGTGAACTATCCCTTTAATTTGATGCATGGAAGAAATAAGTCATATGGGTTTGGAACAACATGGTGGTGAATGATGACAATTTCCATTATTAACAATAATATGAATATTATTATTATTATTATTATTATTATTATAATTATTAATTCTGTAATGAATGTTAAATGTGTATCATGTACTGGAATATAGGAGAATAAACATCCATTACATTATATGTGAAAGTAACTAGTTACTCACTACTTGAATATTATTTTTTATTGGATACTTTCTTACTCTTACTTGAGTAATTTTTAACAATATTACTTTTACTTCTACCTGAGTATTTTTTATTTTATTTTTTATTTTTTATTTTTTTAAAGTAATTGTACTTTTACTTGAGTAAAGTTTTTGGCTACTCTACCCAGCTCTGCTTATAATGCATTATAAATATAAGTTTCATTGTGTGTTATAATGCGTTATAATCTAAAAAGATATAACCACAAATAGGTAAGAATTATATCATATTATAACTGTTATTTGTGAGACAATACAACATATTATAAGTTTATAAATTTATTATAAGGCATTATGCATGCATTATAATGCATTAAGGACAGCTTTATAATGCAATATAAATACAGGTTTCATAGAAAGTGTTACCGACATTTTCTCAATATTTTATTGTAAAATTGCATACATTGTTAAATAGCCTATATATATATGAGAGAGAGAGAGAGAGAGAGAGAGAGAGAGACAGTATATAAGGTAGTCACATGATAACTATCAGTTAACCAATTAATGTTGTTCTTTTTTTGTTGTTGTTGTTTTTTTCAGTGTTCCAGACTTTGCTCATCGACAAGCAAAGCTTGATCCTGCTTTGGCTTTGCTTGGAACTATTTTTGTTGGTGGAGCTAAAATGGGCAAAATTAATGGCCATATTGTGTCTGAAGCAGTGGTGTAGTAGTGTCAGAAGAGGTGGGCATACTGAGAATTTATGAAGGACAATATATACAAGCTAGAACCACTACTGCTTATTAAACACACACACACACAATTCACTCAACGGTGCTGCGGCATGGCGTTAGTACATTGAAAAAGTTCCAGGTCAAAAGCCTACTCGTTGTTCTGGCAGCTATACGTATCATCACTTATTTTAGGTTAGGCATACACAAAATCCTAAGTAAGATAGGTGGGCATACGGAGATGCCTGCGTATGCCCCAGACTACACTACTGGTCTGGAGTTACTCCATATTTTCTTTAATATTAACATGCCGATGTCCATATCACAGGTGTGCTGATATTCAGTACAAGAACATTATAGCTTATGCAATTTTGCTTAAATATTAAGAATAAGAACAAACTGTTGAGAAAACAGTTAGTTGCAGAGGAACATTTTATGTGAGTTATGATTTGGCACAGCTCTTCTCCTCAGATTAATCTCATGGTTTGAGGACTCTGAGATATTTACCTACAGAGCAGGAGTCATGAGTCAACATGCTATTTTCATGTTGATATTTTGTTATTCATTTAAACATTTATAACCAATATATTACTTACTCTGAGGAAGATAAATAACACTCTTAATTATCTTTTAATACAATTATTCAAGTGGTTTATCCACTATACAATACACATTAACATTTGTATTTTACTACAAGTATACATTTAAAAGGTGAAACTTGTGAAATTGCTGATATGAGTTTAATTCAAGACACTACAATTTATATTACAATATACAGCCTAAGTGGACAATGCAAGTGAACTGTAATACTACTATAGTAGGTCTATGCATTGCACGCAATAAGACTATAATATAAAAATGCAAAACAAGGATTTAATAATGATGAAATATATTTTATAGAACATGAAAAAAATATGCAATATAGCATCGTTTATTTGGAAGTAAAGTAATAATAAAGTGATGGTTACATGCTAAACAAATTAACACACATTACTATGCTATAAAATCACTGCATTAAAAACAACTTGAGATGAGCATACATTCATTGGGAAAAACCTTGTACCTATAGTGGCTTTTAGATCTGTTTAAACAAGCTTTCTGCAAAAGGTAATAAAAAAATACTTTATAGACTTACATTTGCTTGCAAGGTTTAGACCATTAGGTCTTCGTCAGGCTAAAATAAAAAATAAAAAAATAGAACACACACACACACACACACACACACACACATTGGTGCGGCTACCCTTATGAGGAATCTCCAAAGAACCCTAACCCTAAACCTAACCCTCACAAAAAAACATTGTTTAGTATGTTTTTAAGCAATTTAAATTATGGGGACACTAGAAATGTCCTCATAAACCACATTTATAGCATAATACCCTTGTAATTACCAATTTGTAACCTAAAAAAAGTCCTCTTAAACCACTTAAACCTGCCCACACACACACTCACACACACACACACACACACGTTGGTGCAGCAATCATTATGAGGAATCTCCATAGACATAGTGATTTTTATACTATTTTTATACTATACAAACTATAAATTCTACCCTACCCCTAAACCTAACCCTCACAAAAAACTCTCTGCATTTTTACATTTTCAATAAAACATCGTTTAGTATGCTTTTTAAGAGATTTGAATTATGGGGACACTAGAAATGTCCTCATAAACCACATTTATAGCATAATACCCTTGTAATTACCAGTTTGTAACCTAAAAAAAAGTCCTCGTAAACCCCCACACACACACACACACACACACACACACACACACACACACACACACACAACTTCTATGACTCTGTAATGTCACATGTCAGCTTGAGTTCATTGCTGGACTTGAACTGCAGTCCCCCAACTCCAAGTTCAACACCCTATCAGGTGAGCTACCATACAAGCTAATAAAATTGGAATATGTGTATATATGTAGGTGGGTCTGTAATATAAGCATTACTATGTATCGTTTTTATTTGATTTATTTACTAAAATTATTATTATTATTATTATTATTATTATTATTATTATTATTCAAAATGTATATAGAGTCTTGTTCCTTTGAGAATCTCAAAACTGCAGCAATGTTATAAAATACTAAGAAGTCAGGAACATTAATCAACATGTTACAGTAACTTCACCGCACTTCCCGCTTCTCTGACACTCACGTGAGTCGTGACACAGCTGTACCTTCTTTCTGTGCTTTTGGACATGACGTAAACATGCAATGATGAATGATGTATGCTTGCGATTTTGTGCCAAACCTGTCGCAACATTATTTGTGGCTTACCATAGTGAATTAGGGTAAGACAAGGACAGTTTTTAACATGGATTTTTTTTTTTTTTTCTCTCAATAATTCACTTTTGTTAATTGTAAAATAATAATAATAATAATAATAATAATAATAATAATAATACAAAATCTTACTTAGTGCAGCTTTAAGGAAAGATTAACTTCTTTTGCTATTCTAAATTTGTATGCATTCAGGATGCATACGGCTGCCAGCAAAAGAGACAGTCATTGCCCTGCTTGCTGCCATGGAGCAAAGACATTGCCTTAAATAGTCTAATTAACTTAACTGTCCACATAATTGTAGTGCTCGCTCAAGCATGCTTTTTTACAGAACAATGCACACCTAATGACAAACCAATGCCAGTTGTGAGTAGTTAAGCCCTCTTAGGGCTAGGATAGTCATTAACATGAAAACATGCAACCTACTAGAGTGAGACACAGTTAGTGAGAAAATAAATAAATAATAATATCTTGTACAGTGATAAGATACACAAATCCTTTGTCTAAATGGGTCAAAGGCACCGTGTGTCTTGCAGCCAATAAATCACAACTTGTTTCCAATCCCAGTTGTCCAAGAAACACTGTGTGGCTGTGTGCTTAACTCATCTTGTTTTTCATGATGTATGGTGGAGAGTTCAATCCTCACACTAGAGATAGGCCTCCACTCTGTCCTTTTCTCTTACAACTGTTCCAATGAGTGTGGTGATGACCTCCACTTTTCTACTCCAGCTTATCACACTTCTGGTTCATCAAGTTTTAGTGGAATCAATCAATCCCACCCATCCTGAGTTTAAAACCATAGTTAATTTTGGCCTCATGTAAGGTAGAAATTGATTGATTGTGGTTCAAACACTGGGAAATTATAGCTGAGTTCTGAGTAACACCATTCAGACTGATCTCACAGTGAAATCAGAAACAGCAGGTTGACTTTTGTCTAGTTATAATCTATCTGTGCTTATCGAAATTCAAAATACTGCCCCCAGTGGCCAAAGCGTTAAGTGTTGTTGGGCATATGGGCTGCAAGTAGGTATAGCTACAGGCTGGAGATCTCCAAATGGGGGCTGAATCTCCAAAAGAGGGCGGGGTTCTACAGAACAGGGAGGGGTTACTCCAAAAGGGGGTTGCACCAACTCCAGAAGGGGACCCCACTTCCACACAAGGTTGGGGTTAGGGAAAGGGTTAGGTTAGGGGCTCTCTATATCTTTGCTGGCGGTTTGGATCTCCCGCCCCTTTTGGGAGCTCTGCCTGCAGCTATATCCTTCTTGTGTGAGCTAAATTTTCAGGGTGTAATGTCCAAGGAGGGGCACCAAATGCAAGTTAAAATAAAAAAATATATATACTTTCAGCTGTACAGACTGTAATACAGTTGAGAGGAACGCATATTATATAAACTGTACCCCCCAACCCAAACACCAAACCTAATCCTAACCATCAGTGGAGTAAAAATTGAATGTAAGAGGGGAAAATGTAACCACCAAATCGCACATCACTGATTATGCAGACACAATTAATTTCTGGTTTCAATGCGGGATCCAAACGTGCTTGTTGACACAATGCACTTCCGGTCGCACCACAAGGGCAGGTAAACATGCTAGAGCCAATGCAAATATGTCTTATAGGAGATGGCACTTGTCAGTGAGTCAGCATAATGTGGCCGATCCTAGGGTAATGGAACCCTCAGAAACAACATGCTGACTTTCCGTGTTCTTGGTGCACCATTTCATAATATATTCTGTCTTATGAGGACAGGTGGGAAATGTCAGGATATAATGAAGCACACAAATAATTAATCAATAATCAGAGTGCCTAATACCCCTTTAACCATGGTAAAATCCTGGTAACGCACTGCCTCAAATTGGCTTACTGCTTTTCTTAAATGGAATCAACAATATTATACAAAAGTTAGAAAAAGTTCATTTTTTTAAATAACAATAATCTGAATGAATATTTTTTTTCACCAAGTAATATAGTTAATTATCCTAACTACAGTTTCCAGTTGTCTAGCAACATGCAATTTGGTGCATTAAAATAGAATGTGTGGTCACAAGTGTATATTTTTGCTTTGAACACATCTCATCCAATCACAATATACTGTCAGAACTAGAAGTTTCATACAATACATTTTAGTATGTCCTTCAAGAGAGTTTGGTTGGGGTTATACAACTTTAGCTGTGTAAAGAGTTATAAAAGCTTAAACAGCCTACCCTTTCTTGTTGCAGAATTTGATTTGAATTGTGCACAATTATGGATGGAATGCATTATCTCAATGCTTTAGATCAAGTAGCCTACACTTTTTGCACTCTTTACATAGGAAACAAGTGTTTTATGTGTTCAATCAGATAAGCCTGTTCAGTATGTTCAAGGCCAGTTTTTTCTTTTTTTTTTTTCATCTTATTTTTTAATACTTTCCACAAGTAAGGTGTTAGTGACCACTTTCAGATATACTCTATTGTTACATTCTACCATTTGCTAACTGTTGGGGCAAACTGTCAGCTTTGCCATTATTGACATGACAAAATTGTCTAATGTGGCACCTAATTTGCTCATTTTTCACCTCCCATGATAGCAGATGTCAGCATAACGACGATGAAAAAATATGGTGTGCCATGATGGGTTATGTATTGATTATTTGTGGGACATACAATAGAAAACAAACAGCTAGCAGGTTTCCAAGTCAGATCGAATGTAGAAGTGTGTATGAAATGAAACCAAATATTTCCATATATTTTTTTTACTATCTTGGCAGATGAGTTGTTGACATTACAGTTTGGTAAGTTGACATTGCCTGTGATGTGGCATGCTATATTTCATCTAAAACTATTTAAACAGGTAATTATTGTATAATTATTATGAATTTACTGTAGCTATCATGACCTTATATGAATTGGCAGACTACACTGAATATTTATACCTATACATTTGTTCCATTACAGGACTTTTTCAAATGAACTAGTGAAGGCAACAAGTGTTTAATATGGTAACAACATGGAGACCAGTAGGAAGATTTAAGATATACACTTTTTTTGGCACAGGACAGCGCACGCAAGGAGAATAAAATAGGGAGAGAAATAAAAAGAGACACGTGGCAAAACAGAACCAAAACAAAGCCACACACTTTCACAAAACACAAACACACAAATGACACACTAACCGCAGGACAGGAACAGGATCAAACTGAATGGTGGCGGCGACGGAGGATCATCTCTTCCTTGTCCTCTTAACTTTACGGATGGGAGGAAAAGCAATAGGGGGCTTGGCTGCCTCCTGGCGGTCAACAGTGGGCTCCTCTGCCTCCAGAAGGTCAGCAGCGGGCTCCTCCATCAGCAGGCAGTCAGCAGTGGGCTCCTCCAACTCACTCTTCCTCAGATGACGTGAAGCCCAAGATGAGCCAGGGAAGGGATAGGGCTCGGGCTGCGAGGAGTTGTGGGATTTGGTGTCACAGCTCTCAAGCAGAATCTCCATCTCTGCCAGGCAACAGATGTGGTCCACCAAATCCCAGTAGGGCCAAGGAAAAAATCCCACCCAGCTCCTCTGCACTAAAAGGCTTGTCAAGTCCCGACAAAAAACTAAGTTTGTGGAGGGTCTCACCAATACACCACTGGAAGGGCCCCACTGGCAAGCTCCTCAACAAAAATGCCAATGGGGCGACCATGCTGGGAGCAGGTCAGGAAGTTGAAGTCTTGAGTGGTGTCTTGGGAGACCAATTCCTCAGGAGCTGGATCAAAGAAAATGCCCATGTTACTGCAGGGTCCTCTCACTGACCAGTTCGTAATGTCAGGTTTTGTTGAAGGATGGGTGAGGACTCGAATGCAGAGTGCAACAATTGGCTTTATTGATCTAAAAATGTACAAAAACAAGCAAAAATAACAGTGGAAAAAAGTGGAAAAAAACACAGTCCAGGGTGATTAACTCATAGAAGGGCTGGGCTGGAGCAAAACTGGATCCAACTGGAGACACTACTGACAGGACAGACAGGACGAGGAAACAAGATGAACTGGCACAGGACAGTGCACACGAGGAGACTAAAATAGGGAGAGAAATCAACAGGTTAACAAGCAGGGCAGGTGAAACAAATGAACTGATAATGGGCAGACATGGAGCCGGGGTATGATGCAAGACTGAGAGACATATGGCAAAACAGAAACAAAACAAAGCCACACACTCTCACAAAACACAAACACACGAATTACACAAGCACATATCACCAGAAACTACAAGGCAACATGTGCTCATGCCAAACAACAGTCAAGAGCGTACACCTTGAAGCAAAAACCACGCAATGCATGCAACAGGCGACAAAACTGTGCGAGAGTTCTGCCACAAATAAACAGACAACTAAGACTGAAGCGGCCAAACCCCAGAACAACATGAAGACGGATCGCGACCGCAGAGTACAGAGCGAGCGCAACGCGAGGAGAGACAGACACAAACAATTGACATGAGTGCATGCTGCCAAGATGACATAAGAGCAATGCACACACCCCAATAAATTACAAGACAAGACAAAAGCAAGCCATGCATTCTCACACAAGACACAGACTAGACAAGACACAAAACATGAGTGTCAGAGTTCAGCCACAAAACAATAAAAACACAACCAACAGAAGTGGCTGAACCCTGACACATACAGGTGCATCTCAATAAATTAGAATGTCGTGGAAAAGTTCATTTATTTCAGTAATTCAACTCAAATTGTGAAACTCGTGTATTAAATAAATTCAATGCACACAGACTGAAGTAGTTTAAGTCTTTGGTTCTTTTAATTGTGATGATTTTGGCTCACATTTAACAAAAACCCACCAATTCACTATCTCAAAAAATTAGAATATGGTGACATGCCAATCAGCTAATCAGCTCAAAACACCTGCAAAGGTTTCCTGAGCCTTCAAAATGGTCTCTCAGTTTGGTTCACTAGGCTACACAATCATGGGGAAGACTGCTGATCTGACAGATCAATAATTGACACCCTTCACAAGGAGGGTAAGCCACAAACATTCATTGCAGAAGAAGCTGGCTGTTCACAGAGTGCTGTATCCAAGCATGTTAACAGAAAGTTGAGTGGAAGGAAAAAGTGTGGAAGAAAAAGATGCACAACCAACTGAGAGAACCGCAGCCTTATGAGGATTGTCAAGCAAAATCGATTCAAGAATTTGGGTAAACTTCACAAGGAATGGACTGAGGCTGGGGTCAAGGCATCAAGAGCCACCACACACAGACGTGTCAAGGAATTTGGCTACAGTTGTTGTATTCCTCTTGTTAAGCCACTCCTGAACCACAGACAACGTCAGAGGTGTCTTACCTGGGCTAAGGAGAAGAAGAACTGGACTGCTGCCCAGTGGTCCAAAGTCCTCTTTTCAGATGAGAGCAAGTTTTGTATTTTATTTGGAAACCAAGGTCCTAGTGTCTGGAGGAAGGGTGGAGAAGCTCATAGCCCAAGTTGCTTGAAGTCCAGTGTTAAGTTTCCACAGTCTGTGATGATTTGGGGTGCAATGTCATCTGCTGGTGTTGGTCCATTGTGTTTTTTGAAAACCAAAGTCACTGCACCCGTTTACCAAGAAACTGTGGAGCACTTCATGCTTCCTTCTGCTGACCAGCTTTTTAAAGATGCTGATTTCATTTTCCAGCAGGATTTGGCACCTGCCCACACTGCCAAAAGCACCAAAAGTTGGTTAAATGACCATGGTGTTGGTGTGCTTGACTGGCCAGCAAACTCACCAGACCTGAACCCCATAGAGAATCTATGGGGTATTGTCAAGAGGAAAATGAGAAACAAGAGACCAAAAAATGCAGATGAGCTGAAGGCCACTGTCAAAGAAACCTGGGCTTCCATACCACCTCAGCAGTGCCACAAACTGATCACCTCCATGCCACGCCAAATTGAGGCAGTAATTAAAGCAAAAGGAGCCCCTACCAAGTATTGAGTACATATACAGTAAATGAACATACTTTCCAGAAGGCCAACAATTCACTAAAAATGTTTTTTTTATTGGTCTTATGATGTATTCTAATTTTTTGAGATAGCGAATTGGTGGGTTTTTGTTAAATGTGAGCCAAAATCATCACAATTAAAAGAACCAAAGACTTAAACTACTTCAGTCTGTGTGCACTGAATTTATTTAATACACGAGTTTCACAATTTGAGTTGAATTACTGAAATAAATGAACTTTTCCACGACATTCTAATTTATTGAGATGCACCTGTATGTGTCAGCTTCCACAGATATTAATTTTCTGTAAAAAATTAGCATTAGTATATTAAATGAACTACTGACATCATGTTTAACTAGTCGATTATTTGTCTTTTCCTCAGCTGAGCTGGAATAAACTGCATCCAAAGCTTTTTGCTCTGGTGGAACTGTGTGCTCCAATGAACAAGATTAAATGTCAAAAGGCACAGGGCATAGGATTTATATTATTATTTTTTTTTTTTTTATGTGCTGACTTACAATTTTTAATTCTTAAACTACTGAAACTTTTGTAGCTAACACTTAGAAGCTGATATTTATTAAACACTTTGAGACACAGGTGAACATTACTTTGCCTTGTGTAAAATTTCATGAAGATGCATGCTCTGATGTATTGAAACATTGAAGGATATTTGAAACACTCTTCATTTGATCAATCCTGGTTTGTATATTTCAACATGAAAGAATAAAGATATCTCCATTTTATGTTAATATTATGGGGGGTGCTGATGTATCTGCAAAGGCAACTTTCAATTCCCTTAACTGTGGGGGTCTGAAATAATGGCTTTGTGGCTGTTCTGCACTTCATCTGCAGACTGTTAGATCGACAGATCGAAGAAATGCTATTGGATAGTTCATACTTATTATGCTCAAATGGGTTTGGGATTGAGACCCCAGCTGTTTTCACAATTTGCAGCCTTAAGGCAGCGATTTAAGTAGATAAAAAGCTAAATATGTAAGTAAAGCACCCTCCAATGTGTCATTCATATGACCTTGACTTTTAGAGAACAGCCAGACAAAATGAATCCACCACAGACTTTCATGACTGATGTAATGAGGTAATACACTGTAATTGATTTAAGACTTATTTGAATACACATAACTCTGGATGACCTAACTGGCTTGTTTAATGATGATGAAGTCATCACCATCAACAATGTGAAAAAAAAAAACAAAAAAAACAATAAAACAAAAAAAATCTACATCCTTATCCAAGTATTTATTCTCTCTATTTCTACTTTCTTAGTGGGTGATGAAACCTAATGAAAAGTTTTAGAGAAAACATAAAAATTCCTTTACAAATTGCCCCATACATATTCTGGGTCAGAATATGATTCACACATATGGATTCATAATAAACTAAGGAAAAGTTTATGCTCTCCATTAATGATTCTAAGCAACTGGAGACAAAGTTTTATTTGTGTATATACAGCTGAAATGCAAATGTCATACTCTTTGAAGTTTGTTAAAACATTTAGACTGGAAAACAGCGCTCTCTTCTTAATACACAGCATACATATTTTACATTATTCTATTTGCTTTGTCAGCTCAAGGATGTTTCTCCCAGAATAAGCCTCTTTTGTAGCCCGTCCTGTTTCCATCCTAATTTTTTAGAGAGATGCAGAGAATCCTTGTGGCTCATGGTGTAGGAAAGCATGGCTGATCCTCTGTTACTGAAGCAATTCAAAGCATATACATGGTCTTTGGGGGAAAAGGCAAGATGTTGGAAAAAAAGAAAAAAAAAAGAAAGAAAAAGTCTGAGAGATAAGAGGCTAAGAGGCTGATGCTGGAATCTGAAGGGCAGGAAGAACAGAGAGAGAGGGACTGTCAAAAATGAATGCTGGTACAGCACCAGGAAGTGCCTTTTATTTAGCAACATAATGTGATGTGTATTAAGATGCACTTTAATTTATTCATATCAGTTCTAATTATCGTCAGCTTAATTTGGTATCCATCCCAAGAGGTTCTAACCTTCCATTACACTCTATTAGTGAAAAATTAGTGTTAAGAATGTATTTATTTTTCTATATCTGTCGCATTTTGCCACAAAGTCAGAAAATGTAATCGTAAATCACAGTCTTTTACAGGCTGGGTCATTTGTGTTACTATTTGTTCTGATCACTACTGGTTCTTTCTCAGTATTAGTAAGGGATACTCCTTACTACCTGTATTCTTACTGATAAGTTAATAATGCTTTTATATTTTATGGTTAATTTTGTTTTGAATACAGATGTATTATATATGCAAATTCATATGCCCTGTTCTGTTTGACAACAATTCACACAATATATAACCTATACTGTAAATAATATTAGTCCACATTAAATTTCTTGCAATACATTAATCACCAAAATATGGCAATATTTTGTCTCCTTTTACGTTCAAAGCAAATCTAATGTACACCCTTGACATGTTCTATATAGAGTTAGTTTTCTAAATTGAATTTCAAAATCAATTTTCTACATTTTAACAGCATATCTTGCAAGCCATTAATCTACGGTATAAGCGATTTGTTGCTCTTAATGAGTAAACCATTTCCAATTATCCTTGAGGTGATAACTACGCAAAAGTTGCATGCTTGTAAATCAGACAAGCCTCCAAGTTTACTCTCTTAGGTGAACCTAATAGCATTTTTTTTTTCCTTTACAAAATTAGAGGAGTAACGTGTGGTGCCCCATGCTGCTTCATAGAAAGAAAACTCTCACTGCTTTTAAATGAAATAATAAAACATTTTGAAATATGAGCACCTTAATATCCTTTCTGTGAATTCTGTAATTCACAGTCCCTTCTTAAACACTAAATAGGTATTTTTTGTCTCTTAAGTAGCCATTTAGAGTCAGATAAGTTGAGAATGATGGTATTCTTTGCTTTGTAGTGTTAGTTCTAAATTAATAAATTATTCACTGAGCTGAATTTGCACTATTTTGCATCATTAAAATATATTAATAAGAAATAAAATTCCCTGAAGTGGAAATAATGCACATGAATGTTTAAGAGTATTCAGCACTTTTTGAGTTGCCATAATTTCATTCTTTCATTCACAGAGGGTTTAGCGGTGTCTCACTCTGAGATTCACTGCTAAAATATTTAAATAATGAAAGCAATAGAGCCTTTCTTTCAAATTGTCAAACCTTGTTCCTGTCAAGAGCTGGGGAACTTTGGACATTGTGCTTACTGACAGGACTGACATTTTTATTCTCTATCGGCTGACAGAAACCTATTGTTACTGACTCTTTGAAATTGTTCATTTACATCACCCTTGTCAATGGGATGTGTCTAGGATTTCCCTTTGTCTGGGGAGGGTATCACTTGTGTTTGGGTTGCATTTAATCAACATGGACCTTCGGGACATTCACACTGACATATATTAGTTTACTTTTGATTCATGGAAATTATAATGAACCGCTTTTATGTCAGTGGCAAAATATTGCCATATATATGTGGCTGACAGAATGAGTAAATTAAAGCCATATTTAACGATTCAGTGTCCCATCTTTGTGTATAATGCTTTATTAAATGAATGTATAATGCATCTAGTTCAAAGCTTTTTCTTTTATTTTATTTTTATCATTTCAGTTGGCCTTTTTGCAGAATATATGCACTCCAATCTGTCATAATCAACCACACTTAGCTGAGAGATCTTAGGCCTGCTTGTCTGACGAAAGTTCATAAGGGTGGAAATAAGATGAAAAGGACAGTTTGGGCAGGACTAATGGAAAACCTTTTATTTAACACATTCATTTTTAAAGTGATAGATTTCAACTGCACCCATTGCCAAGTCTGCTTGAAAGCTCTTACCTCAATAATGCTTTTGCCAGAGATTACTTATTTATTTTGGGAGAAGGTGCAAGAGCAGTCCTTGAGGGGCCAAGTTGCATTTACATGTCCATAGGTATATCCAACATGAAGTAATGGCTCTGTGGCGAACAATCCTAAAATGTGCAAGGCAGAGGCTGTCTATGTAATGATTATATCTCACATGTTCTGCTTTCAACCTCTCTGAAAATATATGACATTAAACATTATACTTTTATAATGACTTGGCTTTTAACAAGATGCACTCAGAGACTTAGACAGTATGGTACAGGCTGCACTGTTCACTTTATTCCCAGGTTGCCATGGCCCCACTACAGTGCAATTAGAGAAAAGGGGATTGTGTTCAAGCACGAAGTGCCATGAAAGTAGCCATTACCAGACACCACAACTGCTTTATTGACCGAGATGCGTACATCTATGTTGCCAATTATTAAATTTTAGTTGTTCTCTATGGTGCATTAAGGCACTATCTAAAGCTGTCTAAAATACCAAATGCATCTGGAAACTTTGGTCTATACTCTTCTTTATTCTGATATAATAACAGTGAATGGTAATCATGCGTGTCAAATTTATATTGTGAGATGCATTTAAGAGCATTTTCAGTTTGGCTATTTTCTGTAAAGGCCTGTATGTACATTGAAACAACCAATCTAAAAATACATATTTGGCATTTATGGTCTCAGATCAAAAAGATTTGTGTTTTATTTAAGAATTCAGAACTTCAGTAAGCATGATGATTTGGATATGAATGTTAAAATATCCCATACATTTGCTTGTGAATGTGATTATGGTTTGTATTGAATACTTTAGATGCAGGCTAAAATGAATGTAATTGTTGTACGTATCGACTGAACAAGAACAACAACAATGTTCACTTGCATTAGAGAGTAAAACCTCTGAGGTAATTTGCTTAGATATATTCGCCAATGCTTTCAAGACAAGAAACTGGTTTGGCCAGTCAAAATGTATCACCTTGCAAATTACATGACTATTTGGGCCATATTGATCAAATTAGTTTTGTGGACAACATCCACAGGTCCTGTGGAATGTGTCACTTCTGTTCACATCCATCCTGGTGCTGTCTTGCCAGATTATCCTAAAGTTAGCTTAGCCAGGCATGAAACCAGACATTTTGTCCTCTCATGTTTTAGTAATCCATTACAGGAAGCTGTCATTATCAAAAATAACCAAACATGAGTGCAGTAAATGTGATCAATCAACATCACTCTAAAACAACATGCTACAGGGCAACTAATAATGTCCTACATTACCTGAAGAAAATCTTTTCAAACGTCTTGCTGCGTTTTTAATATCAGTGCTCTAATTCTAAGAGGAAAATAGCCCAATATAGGTTAATATTTAATTATGATAAGTAAATATTAATGCCTGTGGAATGACAGCGCAGTAGAGAGGGAAATAAGGGGAGAGTGATGGCCACTCACTGTAGCACGCTTCTTACTTAAGATCATCATTAAGACTGAGTAATTGTATTAATGTGTGGGTGCCTTAGATTTGAAAAGGAAGACTTTAAGATTTTCAGATGCTCTTGCCAAAATTAGAGAGCTATCATGAATAGGGGACTATTGATAAGCTATATGATTTTTATTTTTTTTAGAAAGTCATTTGATTTTACATATTTACAAGCATAATAAGTTCAAAAAGGCTATATGTGATTGAATGCAAATATCAGCAACACTCAGTACGTTTACATGTGCAGTTATAATCGAGCTACATTTGAAGGAAGGACGTCAGCTGAGAAAGTGATCTCGACTTGTCTTGCATCATTAGCACACAAAAACATACAAAATAAGTCAGCTTTCTAGATTCTCAACAGCGAAACTCTCATATCCGGCACAATAGGGGATACTTCAGCTCTTCACATTTCTTATGGTCTTTACACTTTCATTTTGGTACAAATCAGATGCACA
Organism: Myxocyprinus asiaticus; assembly: GCF_019703515.2. NCBI lineage: Eukaryota > Metazoa > Chordata > Actinopteri > Cypriniformes > Catostomidae > Myxocyprinus > Myxocyprinus asiaticus. The sequence continues at coordinate 31,913,154 of NC_059370.1, read as the reverse complement.
TCATCCGTTGGGCTTGTGGTGATGCCATGATACTTGTACCTTGTTTGCGTTCGACATCCGGGTTAAATACACATTGCACATCACCTCTGTCTTTCCGAGAATGCGCACAACACCAAGGCTAATTGTGCTCAGATTAACATGTATTCATGCTGGACATATATAGGTCTGTAAATCCGACTGAGAAAAAAACAGACTGGTATGATTTAAGTCGGATTAAATTGTTTGAGACAAATTATTGTTTTATTCCAACTGAAATCAAACTTTTGAAGTGCATGTAAATGTTCTGATTGGTGTGTGCATATATGTATTTCATTGATACTGCCCTCAAACCTGTATTTTTCAGCATTTTCCTTTTTTAATCAAACAAATTACTGTGTGAAACTTGCTTACCACTGCTTAGTTGTGACAGATGAAGTTGGTTAAAGGGAAAGTTCTGGAGAATTTAAAATTAAATGCAATACTCAGTGGAGAACATGCCTTGGAGGGGCCATGTTGTTATCATAACAAGTCTGTCTGTGGTCCAGAGCTTGCATGAGGAGATAAAAGGTCTATTGTGTGTGAAAACAACCTTTGTTTAGACTGGGGGATATTCCTTGACTTTATATTCAGCTGTCTACCTTTAAGCTAAAACAAATATTCTGAGAATAATAGTTGGGAGGGATGAATTAATAGAGGCTCCGAGTTGTCACTTCTGTTGCATTTCCACTGACCATTTCACATGTGAGAGGAGAGTCAAAGGCTGATTAAATTTGATAGAAGGCAAGAAAGAGGAATGTTTACACAAAGGCAGGCGAGAAAATTATCTGCAGAGACTTGTTGGCATAGAGAATTGTGTTGGCCCAAGTGATTTTGCTTATAGTAATCAGAAAAATACAGGCCCATCATAGCAGGGGTTTACCTCACACAAAGAGAAAATTGTTAGGGAGGGAGGGTTTGAATTGTATTTTGGCCCTAATTCATTTTAATATTTGCATGGAGTCTGAATGACTTCTTAAGATCATATTTCTCTGTCAGAGACAGAGAATTCTCCAGCCTCAGCCTGTCACTGAATGGGGATTCAAATAAGCTTCTGCTCTGTCTTTGTGCAGATTAAATGTCAGTTAACTTCCACTTCGCCCTTTGTGCTGTACTAAAACCCACGGGGGGCCACTGTTGCGTGATTTACAGGTAATAAAACCAGTCAGAGATGTCAACTAGAGACAGGCTGCTACCACAGACACCGTATCAAACGAGAACAGTCAATAAATCTCTGTGATAATATGAATTATTCTCTTCATGTGTCATAAAGTAGACACCTTGAGCTATTTAATGAATCATGAACTTTAGCATCTGATATACAGTATATAGTATGTAGATATTAAAGAGAGAAATATTTGTTGTTGGGCCAGCATGTACAGTATAATAATTTAAAAATGTTTGTTGAAAAACAATCAATCCTGGCTTTTAATTATTGACATTATGTTGCTTTATGTTTAAAAAAATCACAAAAGTTGCTCAGTTGTGTGTTAAATTGTCTGTTAAATACAATGGTCCCTAAAAAAGCCCCACTTAAGTGTTTGAATTTCATTGCATTAGATAACAATATACAGTATGTACCTGTTTTATATATCTGTTTTTCACCCACACTTATCATATCACTTTTGAAGACATGGATTTAACCACTTACTTTTATGCTGCCTATATCTGCTTTTTGGAGCTTCATAGTTCTGGCCACCATTCACTTGCATTGTGTCCAAATAAGTTTGAGCCGAGTCCATGACATCTGTGATGCAATGAAAAATATAAAATAAATAACAATACAGAAATTAATGAACACATCTCAGTCTGCATGCAGCTGTATTAGCCCCTGAAGTCATAGATGAAGCCAGAGTTGTATCACTGTTTAAGCAAACACATGCACACACACATATGCACGTGCACAGGCACACTCATCAGTCAACCAATATGCTTGAATGTTACTACAGAGACCACTGTATAACATGGACTACCAAGGTGGCTGGCACGATGAAAACATAAAGACGGGTATGTATCCAATGTAATAGAAACTAAACAAGGCATTTTCACGTGACACGGGACCTGACAACTGGTAAAATTGAGTTTGCCCTTTGTGCAGCCAAGACGGTGCTTGCATTGTGGTTTCATTGTGGTTAAAAACTTAAAATCAAGAACTTCATTGAGTCAAGTCACCCACATCATGTCTCTCACAGTTTACTAAAACCAGCATATCGAAATATAAATACATAAAAATAGTATTAATATTGGATATTAAGTATTTTTAGGTGTATCTACACGCCGGCTTCTGTGGTCTCTTGTGGTCCACGCAGTGTTGTCAGCTTGAACTGGTCCATAATAGCTTGATGAATTAACTGTGTAATTTTTAAATATTTTTGGGAAAAAAGAGTTTTGCTAAAGCAGTCAGCAACTCTAAACTGAAAAACAGCACCTATTTATTATTGATTGACTATTTTCAAAGCATTGACGAGCTCCTTAAAATACATTCTTTTACAGCATTTGTCCACCATTCACAACATTCCACCATGCACAATAAAATATTTAAATATAGGATATTTTGGGCAGTGAAATGTTTTGTTTATAATTTAATTATAGACTATAAAATAAATGTATAATTCAATGACAGAATTTGTGTATGAAGCTAAACTTCATGTTACAAGTTGAATTTAGTTGGTTATGAAATTTTCATTTTAAAAGTTTATTTGATTTTTATTGTAAACCACTGGGTAACTTATGCACGTCTTTTTTTAGCCTATATCTCTGACAATTTTGAAGGACAATTCTGTTAAATTTATGGCTCAAAAGTATTATTCTCCGTGTTTTGTGGTTAAAGAAGAGCTCAATGAAAATGTATTTGGTTGGCATTTAAAGATTTCAGACTGATTGCAGACCAACGTGGCTGCCGCTCAAGCAAATATCAATTATTATTTTAGTTTTTTTTGTCTTCTGCACAGCTGCTGCAAGACGCACATGGACGCATCAGGGATTTAGGTACACAAGCAGCACGCAGAACTGCCCTGTATTGTGCGGTTTCCCACAAGTTAACTAGAAAATCATGTTCGTGACGACATGGCCCTAATATTATCAGTGTTTTTGGATGTAGCATTTGCAGTCAAATTGTGAGACGTAACTTCTCAGTGAGTGCTAATTAATACTGTGTTGACTCATTTGTACAGTATGTATTTTCCCAAATCAGTCGGCAGAAAGAAATCTCAGTATAGTCTATTATTTCTTTAGATAGGGTAAATTTTAAATAAACCTAAATTGACAAATTGAAAATGAAGTAGCAATAAAAATTAAATAAAATTCTAAATAATAATAACTCTGGTTGTAATGACTAATGCAGCTTTCACTTTCTTTAGACTTTGTTTGAGTGGAGGGGAAAAAGCAACAAATAACTGAAATGTCAACAGAACACAATTAGAAGTGTGTTGAAGGACAGTTTTGTCTTCATACACCTAAAGCAAATGTTTTAATCCTGAAACCACTTTGAAGTCTGTTCAAAATGTATATAAGAAATGCAACAGAGGTGTTTTTGTTACATTTATATTGACAAACTCTTTTTCTTGTGAAGTTTAAATAAGCTTAAAATATTGATGTTGAGTTTACAGTTACAATTTTAATTCAGATTCATAAACAGATTCATTCAGACTCAGACTCGACTCGGACTCAGCCTGTTATGGACTCGGTCTTGAGTCCGACTTGGCCCCTTTTGGACTCGGACTCAACTCGGACTTGATTGTTTAAAGACTCGGACTCGACTAAGATGGACTCGAACCCGACACTACTGCCTAAACAATGCTGCTTCACAAACATAGAATTTACTGTATCTTAAACAGTCATAGCAGTATTAAAGAATAAGTAACATAATAAATGAAAGCATGAATATGTTTAGTAGGAAGATCCACTTAACAACTGGCATCATAAAAGTTTCCACTGCTGCATTCTTGCCAGACGATTAAACCAGGATCCTGTGGCGCTCTTCAAGCCAGGATAAAAACGCATGGCTATTATCTTGAGATTTAATTGCATATAACATGTCAGATCTTTCAGGGGCCGAGTTTGCATAATTACATTATTGTGCCATACAGTTACATGACCTTCAAGTATATGACTACTAACAGGGAGGGCCAAGACTGTCTAATCAGTGTCAACTTCAGTTTAAGTGAAATGCAATCCAACCAGTTTTGTATAAAATGGCCTGATACTGAGGCTGACAAGTTCATCATGCAAATAAATGCCATCATATTCCTCCACATTAGTCATATCTACAGTATATGGTTTTAATAGCTCTTCTTTGAGATATAAGAAAAAAGAAAAAAGAAAGAAAAAAAAATGGTTTGGAGAGGGCTACTTTTTCCAGTACACATTATATTGCAGGAAAAAGCATAGCTAGAAATAGACTCTGTTGCATTACCCTGTAGGTCTTCCATCTTTTCTGAATTTTACAAATGTAATATTCTGAGCAGTAGCACATTGAATGTTAAGACCGGTGTGAATGCAGGCAGAAGAGTTCATGCAATGCATGCATACATAAACAAATAGCACCATCTTCTGAATAGTGAAAACAGTTGCATCTCTAGTTCAGAGTGGGACCTCCCATTGGTGTGTGAATTTATTAAGCACTAGCTTTGTTTTGAATTTTTATTTATTTTTATTTATTTTTATTTATTTATTTATTTTTTTTGTTACATTGAACTGCCTGAACATGCAAAATTGTAAGAATATTTTGTTTATACAATATTTAAAGCAGTGTTAAAATAAAATAATATGTTTTTTTACTCCTTGTTTTTGATCACTACTGTTATTTGTGACCCTGTGTTTTGTTTTTTTTTTTTTTGTTTTTGTTTTTTTGGACCGCTCATGCATACATTTCTATGAAACTCTTGTATGAAACTCTATTTTTCTTTTCCTTTGGCTATTTTACCCTGACCCACACAAACATTTTAATCTCATAAAATATTGACAGTATACAGGGGGTTTGGACAGATAATAATAATTTATTTTTAATTGAGTTGAAGACCCAATGAATGTTAGGCCATGGTTATCTAGCTCTTTCAGAGGCAACTGTTGATATGTGTCTTTCAATCAAAAATACCACTGGCAAATCATGATGGGCTGACACACATCAGCTGTCAAAATCTTTCTCTCTCATAGTCTCTCTAGTGTTCGTGGCATTTCAGTTGGGAGCCGCGAGGTGCACATCCTGATTTTACAGAGTGAGAGGTGTTCCTGGGTCAATAAGGGAGGTGCTTAAGGTAATACATATCAACCAATCAGAGCTGACTATGTGACATCATCCTGTTTCTGCTGAATGTGCGCCCTTTTTGAGTTCCAACAGACTGCAATCAACATCTGAAATCGTTCAACTGGTAAAGGTAAGGACATTTATTTTAAATATTTACTTACATGTCGCTTTGGAGCATAAACTACTTTAATTTTACCATAACATAATGAATAAAGAGATTATTAGCAAACATGCTCACATGTACAGATTTTGCCAACTTGCTGTCACCCAATGTTATCATGCTTAATGTCATTTGATAGGTATGCTAAATTGTTCTTTTGTCTAATAACCATAACTATTTTCATGAAGGGAAAGTTAAGATAAAATTAAACTGGATATACTTTTGCTTGCTTGTTAGACTATATGTCTGCAACAGCTAAACCTACCATATGTTGACCTTGGGACATCATTATTTTTTTCATCTCAGAACAAAGTAAATTTGATTTAGAATGTCTAACTGTGTTATGTATCATATTTAATATTTTAGTTTATTTTGTACTTCCACTATTACAATTGGTTATACCATGGTTTAAGTCCTTTATGTGGTTAAATGTGAAGCACTCAGCAGTTTAGTCTCACACCATGTCTTCGGGTGTGTCCGATGACGCGACGCGACGTGCCGCAACGCTTCAGGCTGTCTGTACTGGACGCGTCAAAGCGAACGTTATAAACAGGTCCATTTGTAGGACCGGTGCAGTGCAAAATAGAGCGTTTATTGTCTGCGCTCCGCAACACGCTGCAGTGGACGCTTCATTGGTTATAATGTTATTCAGTTGTGTTGACCTAGGGACACCATACAGTTGTGTTTTGTTATTCAGTTGTGTTGACCTAGGGACACCATACAGTTGTGTTGTGTTATTCAGTTGTGTTGACCTAGGGACACCATACAGTTGTGTTTTGTTATTCAGTTGTGTTGACCTAGGGACACCATACAGTTGTGTTGTGTTATTCAGTTGTGTTGACCTAGGGACACCATACAGTTGTGTCGTGTTATTCAGTTGTGTTGACCAAGGGACACCATACAGTTGTGTCGTGTTATTCAGTTGTGTTGACCAAGGGACACCATACAGTTGTGTCGTGTTATTCAGTTGTGTTGACCAAGGGACATCATACAGTTGTGTCGTGTTATTCAGTTGTGTTGACCAAGGGACATCATACAGTTGTGTTGTGTTATTCAGTTGTGTTGACCTAGGGACACTATACAGTTGTGTTGACCTAGGGACACCATACATTTGTGTTATGTTATTCAGTTGTGTTGACCTAGAGGCATGATACAGTTGTGTTGTGTTATTCAGTTGTGTTGACCTAGAGGCATTATACAGTTGTGTTGTGTTATTCAGTTGTGTTGACCTAGGGACATCATAGAGTTGTGTTGTGTTATTCGGTTGTGTTGACCTAGGGACATGAAACAGTTGTATTGTGTTATTCAGTTGTGTTGTGTTATACAGTTGCGTTGACCTAGGGACATGAAACAGGTGTGTTGTGTTATTCAGTTGTGTTGTGTTATACAGTTATGTTGACCTAGGGTCATCATACAGTTGTGATGTGTTATTCAGATATGTTGACCTAGGGACATCATACAGTTGTGTTGTGTTATGTAGTTGTGTTGACCTAGGGACATCATACAGTTTTGTGGGGTTTTCAGTTGTTTTGACCTAGAGGCATCATACAGTTGTGTTGTGTTATTCAGTTGTGTTGACTTAGGGACATCATACAGCTGTGTTGTGTTATTCAGTTGTGTTGACCTAGGGACATCATACAGTTGTGTTGTGTTATTCAGATATGTTGACCTAGGAACATCATACAGTTGTGATGTGTTATTCAGTTGTGTTGACCTAGGGACATCATACAGTTGTGATGTTATTCAGATATGTTGACCTAGGGACATCATACAGTTGTGATGTGTTATTCAGATATGTTGACCTAGGGACATCATACAGTTGTGTTGTTTTATTCAGTTATGTTGCATATTCACCTTTGAACAATGCATTGTCATAACAGACTAAAAGTAGTCCTGGGATAACAAATCTTGCTTATTGTTTTTCTATTTACTGAATTAAAAATATATAGAAACTATTTTGGCATAGGGAAAAAGGCAAACTAGTTATTAATTCACAGATGTCAATGTATCAATCATCACTCTACTTGTGTTATTTTTGCTGTCATATTTCCATGATAAATGTATAAATCCTAAGCATTAAATTAAATATTAACTAAAAAAAATAAGCTTCCTTTTAGGTTAGTCATAAAAGTAACCTATAAATAATATTGTTTTACATAATTTTGTAATTTTGTTTTCTCTGCTTTGTTCCTTCCACAGTAATCTTCTATGGAGACAGAAAAAGAGTAATTTTATAAAAAATTTCTTCTTTAAAACAAATAAAAATGCAATGATTCTAATCTGTGACAAAATCTGTGCCGCTTTTTCCCCAAAAAGTCTTTTGGTTTGCCTTTGTTGACAAAGGAATCACTGGACACATTAGATGATGGGCAGTGGTTGGATGACAAGGTCACTGACATTGAGTTGAGGTAATTTTTTTCAACATACACTACCGTTCAAAAGTTTGGGGTCACTTGCCTGAAATGTTTCTCATGATCTTAAAACCTTTTGATCTAAAGGCATATGCATAAATGTTTGAAATTTTGTTTTGTAGACAAAAATATAATTGTCCCACCATATTCATTTATTTCTTCATAAAACTAAAATGTAATAAGAAAATACAAAATAAAAAGTTTTTGAAATTGATGACTTGGACCGAATAATTAAGAAAAGCAGCCACTTAATGCCCAACATAGATGGGAACTCCTTCAATACTGTTTAAAAAGCATCCCAGGGTGATACCTTAAGAAGTTGGTTGAGAAAATGTCAAGAGTACATGTCTGCAAAATCTAGGAAAGTGTGGCCACTTTGAAGATGCTAAAATATAACACAGTTTTGATTTATTTTGGATTTTGTTTAGTCACAACATAATTCCCATAGTTCCATTTCTATTATTCCATAGTTTTGATGACTTTACTATTATTCTAAAATGTGGAAGAAAAAAAAAAATAAAAATAAAGAACGAGTAAGTGACCCTAAACTTTTGAACAGTAGTGTATAACAGCAAACCATAAATATATTGTTTAGCAGTAATTTTCTATTTGTAAATGTTTCTAGATCTATTTACAATGAGTTAAGGCCACATAAAAGGCGAAAATGTTTAATATATCCTGTGTTTTTATAACAAATTAAAGACCAGGTAAGAGTTACTCATTTTTAAATAAATTAAAAGAATGAATGAGCACATCTATTAACTTAAAGAACAATTTATCTGATATAATTGTCAGTATGCTGTTTAAAGGTGCACTCAGTAATTTTTTCCTCATTAAAATAAGTTTAACTCCTAAAGACATGAATTATAATTTCACATTAAAATGAAGACTCCAGTCATATCAGTAACCTTATGGGGGCTGCCATGTTAGAATCACATGACCAGCTGAATACTACTTGCTTAATCTCAGTAACCGTCCTGTTATTTGACACTGTCACTCATTGATTAAAATAATCATGGCTGATTGTGCATACTACATTTCTACAATGGCATCTGAAACTGTAAACTATTGATTTTATGATGCTGCATCCAAGCCGCTAAGTGTCAGTTTAAGTCCAAGATGACACAAAGCAAAAGTTACTGAATGCACCTTTATATTTGCTTAGCCTTTTTGAAAAGCCATGTACTGTCAGATGATATCTATTAAATTCTATTATTAAACAGTTTAAATGATAACCATAGGTGCTTTACCTTCTTTACCATGTCACCTCTACAATTGTAGTGGATGTAAAGGTGTCATCCACTGGACTAAGCACGATGACATTTTTCAAAAGGACTACCTTTTGATTGTAGAGAATGTTAATGGGAGAGAACTTGACATTATAAGGATGTTTTTGTCTTCATTTTTGTAAAACGTATTTTATGCAGTTGTTACAATCTCTTTGCCCAGAGTGTATTTGATAAGTATTTACCCTGTATTTTTGCTCTGTATTTTAAGAGTTCACTGGTGAGTCATCATTGTGTGCTTCCCTGGAAGGGATGAAGTGGAACACATAAGAAGGGGGCGAAAATGGGAGCAAAGAAAGTGGTAGATATTATCTACAGTATGTTAAACATCAGGGGCCTTATTTATAAAACCTGGTGCAGATTTCATTGTAAAAGCACAAAAGACAAAGTTTTTAGATTTATTAAACAGTACATACTCCTGAACCTTTGCAGAGTTCACTTTATAAATCCTGGATAGCAGAAGAATGTGCATACATGCAAATGTTTTATACCCCACCCTGTCTCTTTTCCCCGAAATATCCTTAAATGGAGCTTTGAACACCTGCTTTTACTATGCTTAAGCTCTTCTGCATATACAAACCCAATTCCAAAAAATGGTAATTAAAACAAGAAGTGTTTTGTAAATTCTATTAACCCCGTGCTATATTGAAAGCATTACAACAACACATAATTTGATGTTTTACCTTGTTAATTTACTTACCCTGTCTCTGCTGAGGTCTGTGCACGCCACTGTGTGAGTGAGAAATTGTGTATGCACACTTCAATGCTAATTTTGTGATAATACTGTACATCGGGCATCACTGGTGACCTAATGCAGCTTTGTCTTTATCAATCAAAATAATCTTTACCACCACCAAAAAAATAAAAAAATTAATACAGAAAGTTGAATTCTGAAAATCCAACATTTACTTCACTAATGCTTCAGAAGAATGCTTGATGTTTAGTTTGTGTTGTGCTTTCAGGCCTTGCATTTTAATGCTAGACTCCAAGTCTGTGCAAGTAAATGACAACATGGAGGTGTTCCAAAATATTTGAAGGTTGGTTCTATAGTTTAATGGCTCTAATATACAGTAAATGTATTTTTACACACAGTAATTTGAACCTGATGTAATAATCTTTGAATTTACTAAGATGTAATTAACAACTTATAAGTGCACACAGTAATTCTTAGACACCTAGTTGTGGAGATGCAGCATCCCTCAAAAGCTAAAGTTTTTATTTACCAATGCCATTGAAGAAATGTGCTATTTACCATCAGCTTTGATTATTTATTCTCTGAGTGTGTCCAGTATCATAGAGATTACAGAGATAAAGTGAGTAGTATTCGGCTAATTTTGCTATCTCAGAATGTCAGCCCCTATAGGTGACCAGCTCCAATTAAAATAAAAAAGCTTTTATTAGGCCACTGATACAGTATGACTGAAATCTTCATCTCATATGAGTGTGCGTTATTTTAAACATTTTTCAAAAGTGCTATTCATTTAAAACTTTTTAAATGATGGGAAAATTATTAAGTTAACATATGAAAGATTGCCGATTGAATGTTGTAATACTGGAACAGGAATGTGCTTTAAGGGAGTTCAAAGTGGCCAAAAATCTTTTAGACTCTCATTAAAAAATTTGGACTGTTAACTCCTAGAGCATTTAAGCTACATTCACCAAACTTGACTCAGAAGGCTGTTCTGACTTATCAGACAGTATTTTTTGTTTCATCTCTCAGAATGATCAGACTTGCGTTTCTCCTAAAGTGGACTATCAAAAATACCACAGGCAATTATTTCAAACCCCAGCTGTCAAAACACACATATGCTTAAGGCCTTAAATCAAAATTTCACTTTTACTTTCGTTTAATTGCAAAAAATTATTTTCCATATGCATATGCATATGATCTTGAACTTACATTGACACCCATGGGCATGTTTACAGCACATTCAAATGCAATAGATTCCAGTTTCCAATACCATAATAGAATTAAATTCATGATTAAATTCTAAAATCCATAAAAATTCTAAATACATGATTTAATCCAGAATTGAATCCATGAATCAAACTGTCCAATAACAGGCAGTTACTAAGATTAAGCGAGTATTATTCGGCTGGTCATGTGATCCTAACATCTCAGCCCCCATATACAATTAATTTCTTTAGCAGTATATTTCTTTCTTTTTAATGTGGAACAAATTACTGAGTGTACGTTTAAATACAATGTAGGTTGCACAAGCATACATTTCAGTTTAATTAATTATCAATTATTATTATTATTATTGTGAATGGTGAATTGAACATTCTCTCCTCTGTGGAACACACCTGGAGTTTCGACAGAATGTGAATATTTCCTTGAGACCTTCTGCAAATATCTCCTTTTGTGTTCCACAGATGAAAGAAAGTCATCCGGGTTTGGAACAACACAAGGGTGATTAAATGAAGACAGATAGGTGAACTATCCCTTTAAACGGTGCTATATTATTCTTGTAATATTGGCTACTGACCATTTTAATTTTACCTATGCAGTACAGGGAAGAGGAGCAGAGGAAAACAAAGCTGAAGAAAGAGAAATTGTAAAAGAGAGAAACGCTGCTGAGAGTGAGCATGAAGAAAGCATAGCAAAGGATAGAGAAGGTGAAAGTAGTGAGAATGGAAACATAGCTGAGGGAAAAGAAAAGGAAAAAATGGCTCAGGGAAGAAACTACACCATTTTGGGAAGGCTGACAGTGCCAGGCAACAAAAGAAAGTACACAGTCACTAAAGATGAACTTAAAAGAAGGATCATGACAGAAAACATGTCTAACAACATGTTAAGAAGTCTTATTAGGGTTTGTATTTGCTCCAATTAATGGCTGTTTTCATTTAAAGCAAATCAGAAAGGTATATTCATTTAGTAACAAAGTGATTTTATCCAAAGGTTCGTAAAGAGGATCTTCCCAAGGAACTCGGGGAACAGCGACCGAAAAAAGCAGAGACCAAAGTAAGTACCTTCTCTGCTCTCTGTGAAGGGAAGGCCACTGACTTAGCCCAGGAGCTGGAAGCCATGCTTGGGCGACATGTCTACCTTGATGTTAGCGGAAATATTCCCAGTGCTGAGGCAGAGGTTGTGAAGTAAGTTGCTTGATTTTGTAGGATCTTCAACAAAGTTAAATTTTAATTTGTATAATATTAATAAGATTCTTGCTTTCTTTCCTCTCAACATTACAGGAATTCACTATGCACTATCCAGCACTTGCTGAAGGAAAAACTGGGAGAAGAATCACCTTACAGTCTTCACACTCATACATTTGGACCACAAGCTGTTGATGTTATCATCTCATTTTTAATCAGTCAGTTTATATAAAAAACAAAAGAACATGAATCAAATCATTGTTACATTTCAATAAATATTTAATAGATGTTCAGGAGAGCTTCAGATAGTTTAGAAGAGTTATTAGAAATTCAGGTAGTGTAGATCAGTACTGGTGTAAAATGCTCTTTGATTAATGAAGGACATCATTGAAATCCTACTACAGTTGTGCTCAAAAGTTTGCATACCCTGGCAGAAATTGTGAAATTTTGGCATTGATTTTGAAAATATGACTGATCATGCAAAAAAAAAAAAAAAACTGTCTTTTATTTAAGGATAGTGATCATATGAAGCCATTTATCATCACATAGTTGTTTGGCTCCTTTTTAAATCATAATGATAACAGAAATCACCCCAATGGCCCTGATCAAAAGTTTACATACCCTTGAATGTTTGGCCTTGTTACAGACACACAAGGTGACACACACGGGTTTAAATGGCAATTAAAGATTAATTTCCCACACCTGTGGCTTTTTAAATTGCAATTAGTGTCTGTGTATTAATAGTCAATGAGTTTGTTAGCTCTCACGTGGATGCACTGAGTAGGCTAGATACTGAGCCATGGGGAACATAAAAGAACAGTCAAAAGACCTGCATAACAGGTAATGGAACTTTATAAAGATGGAAAAGGATATAAAAAGATATCCAAAGCCTTGAAAATGCCAGTCAGTCCTGTTCAATCACTTATTAAGAAGTGGAAAATTCAGGGATCTCTTGATACCAAGCCAAGGTCAGTTAGACCAAGAAAGATTTCAGCCACAACTGCCAGAAGAATTGTTCGGGATACAAAGAAAAACCCACAGGTAACCTCAGGAGAAATATAGGCTGCTCTGGAAAAAGACGGTGTGGTTGTTTCAAGGAGCGCAATATGACATGAGCTGCATGGTCGAGTTGCCAGAAAGAAGCCTTTACTACGCCAATGCCACAAAAAAGCCTGGTTACAATATGCCTGACAACACCTTGACACGCCTCACAGCTTCTGGCACACTGTAATTTGGAGTGACGAGACCAAAATAGAGAATTATGGTCACAACTATAAGCGCTATGTTTGGAGAGGTGTCAACAAGGCCTATAGTGAAAATAATACCATCCCCACTTTGAAGCATGGTGGTGGCTCACTGATGTTTTGGGGGTGTGTGAGCTCTAAGGCACAGGGAATCTTGTGAAAATTGATGGCAAGATGAATGCAGCATGTTATCAGAAAATACTGGCAGACAATTTGCATTCTGCGGCACGAAAGCTGCACATGGGACGCTCTTGGACTTTCCAGCATGACAATGACCCTAAGCACAAGGCCAAGTTGACCCTCCAGTGGTTACAGCAGAAAAAGGTGAAGGTTCTGGAGTGGCCATCACAGTCTCCTGACCTTAATATCATCGAGCCACTCTGGGGAGATCTCAAACGTGCAGTTCATGCAAGACAACCAAAGACTTTGCATGACCTGGAGGCATTTCGCAAGAATAGGCAGCTATACCACCTGCAAGAATTTGGGGCCTCATAGACAACTACTTCAAAAGACTGCACGCTGTCATTGGTGCTAAAGGGGGCAATACATAGTATTAAGAACTAAGGGTATCATTTAATTTTTTTCTTTGTTGCCATGTTTTGTTTTATGATTGTGCCATTCTGTTATAACCTACAGTTGAATATGAATCCCATAAGAAATAAAAGAAATGTGCTTTGCCTGCTCACTCATGTTTTCTTTAAAAATGGTACATATATTACCAATTTTCCAAGGGTATGCAAACTTTTGAGCACAACTGCATATGTAGGATCAGTGTAATATGGTCACTCTGCTGCTCAGACTGATCTTTTGTGGTTGTGAAGAGGCCTGTTTATTGCTGTATTGTAGTATTTGAATGAATAAACTACCTATATACAAACTAAAACAGCATTTTCTTTCATTTCTCTCTCTTCTGTGCACTTACACTCACATGTAGGAAGTTAACTTTGGGTGGTGTTTTTAAATTCAGACTGCATTTATGAATTGGTTTTTAGTCAGTCGTCTTTTAAAATGCTTTCTATATACTCTTTTCACATTTTTTTGCTCTGTGTGGAAACACTGGCTGTGTATTTCTAGTGAAATCAGGTGTTGCTGTTGGAAATGTACATGCAGTCATGCTGACATTTGTTACTGCATCATGCAGGGCATCAATTTGTTGTGTAACAGGCTGAAGAATTGATGTCCATTTCTGCATAGTTTGCAGTATTTCCTTTAATTTCTGTACTTCTGATGGTCCGATTGCTTCTGTATTCACATTTAACTGCTGAGAAGTGTTTTTGTGACAGACATAGTGAGTAGGTGCCTCAAACAGTTCACAAGCCAGAAGAAGACAAGCACATTTGCTTTTGTATGAGAATGTACAGCATGTACATTGGAAAGTTGTGGCAGAAGCGTGGTACATTTCACATGGTACAACTTCTGCCAAGTTGTGGCAGAAGCGTGGTACATTTTGTCATCACATAAACTCTGCACATCTACCTCAAGGGCCCAACAGTGGCATCTTGGCAGTGCTGGGGCTTGAACCCCCAACCTTCTGATCAGTAACCCAGAGCCTTAACCCTACTGCCCCTATTTTTGCATATCCCAGCCAAGCTGGGGTCAGAGCGCAGGGTCAGCCATGATACGGCGCCCCTGGAGCAGATGGGGTCAAGGGCCTTGCTCAAGGCCCAACGGTGGCATCATGGCGGTGTTGGGGCTTGAACCCCTGACCATCTAGTCAGTAACCCAGAGCCTTAACCGCCAAGCCACCTAAATAAAGCTAAATAAATGTTTGTGATTCTGCTACATTCAAAACATTAAGACAGTTGTGTATTGTTAACTGATAATTGAGTTGCATATGTTTTACAAAAATTTCCTTTCTACAAGATTGTTTGTTTCGGAGTCAGCGTGGTTGTAGCATCATCCAAAGTCAGACCATTTGTTTCCTATTTTCAGCCAGTGGTCTTTAAAATATGAGCAAAGAGCTGGGAAATCTTCAAATCTCTTGAAGAATTGTTCAGAAGTAGATGCAAAATCATGTCTCTATTTTGGGGGAAAAAATGGCTCTTTAGTTTGTATTTCAATTAATTTTATCCTTTTAATTAGGTAAATTTTATTATAAGAATCAAGAAAACAAAACTGGTTAATTAACTGTACATACTGTTGAACAAGTCTTCAACCTTTTGTAAAAGCAAATTACTTCTGTCTGAACATCAGTGTTAGATGAGCCACTGACTCCAGAAGCAGTCTTTGAGAGCCAACGGACGACGGTCTGAAAACAAAGAAAATAAAACAAAAACTAGACAAAGTAGCAAACTTCAATAACTTGTCACTTGTCTCCTAAAGTTGGTGAAATATTCAAGTGTTAGAATATTCAGATGATAAATTAATAAGGAATGTACATACTTAAATAACATGATTCCAACACAGCAGAATATCTGACTCTGGGAAGACTTTCCTCAAAGCATTTATCTCATGTCCACCATAAAGCACCTGAGTGGACACAAAATAGAATAATAATAATAAATAAATAGTTTAATCGTGTTAACTCATGTCTCGTTATGTTTGTCAAATGACTCTACATAAAGTTTTATATAGATATACTGTATAGACAAGACCTTAAAAAACAGCCACAAACAGCAATTATCATGTGTATGACCATTTGATAGAACTGATCCTGTGGAAAATTGTTTTGGTACCAGATTTTTAATTTATCTGATCTCAGTTATACAGTCATAGTACCTCTAGCACTGGAAATAATTAAATTTGGCATGTAACCTAACAATGTTCTACTTGCAAGATGCCAGTTGGAGATTATAGGCCACACACTAAATACATGCTCACTTATATCTTTCAAATGACTTAACCTTTTGTTAAAAACCACTCAAGATAATGCATACAAAATTTTATGAGAATCAGACAAACGGACTAGGACAAGCTTAAAAAGGTGGACCAAGTAGGTTTTTCAAAAAATCAAAGTGGTAGAAAAGTTTTCTTGCAGACAGGGAATTCCACATGACCATAAGCTTAACTGCATGACACAATACAACTGAATAACAAAACACAACTGTATGATGTCCCTAGGTCAACATAACTGTATAACACAACACAACTGTATGATGTCCCTAGGTCAACATATCTGAATAACACATCACAACTGTATGATGTCCCTAGGTCAACACAACTGAATAACACAATACAACTGAATAACACAACACAACTGTATGATGACCCTAGGTCAACATAACTGTATAACGCAACACAACTGAATAACACAACACAACTGTATGATGTCCCTAGGTCAACACAACTGAATAACACAACACAACTGAATGATGTCCCTAGGTCAACACAACTGAATAACACAACACAACTGTATGATGTCCCTAGGTCAACACAACTGAATAACACAACAGAACTGTATGGTGTCTCTAGGTCAACACAACTGAATAACACAACACAACTGTATGATGTCCCTAGGTCAACACAACTGAATAACACAACACAACTGTATGATGTCCCTAGGTCAACATATCTGAATAACACAACACAACTGAATGATGTCCCTAGGTCAACACAACTGAATAACACAACACAACTGTATGATGTCCCTAGGTCAACACAACTGAATAACACAACTGTATGGTGTCCCTAGGTCAACACAACTGAATAACACAACACAACTGTTAGATGTCCCTAGGTCAACAATGCCACATGTTCCTGACAGCCTGTCAACAATGAACGCAAGCGTCACGTTGCGTTAAAAGCAATAAACCCCGATTATAACCAATGAAGCGTCCACTGCAGCCTGTTGCGGAGCGCAGACAATAAACGCTCTATTTTGCACTGCACCGGTCCTACAAATGGACCTGTTTATAACGTTCGCTTTGACGCGTCCAGTACAGACAGCCTGAAGCGTTGTGGCACGTCGCGTCGCGTCATCGGACGCACCCGAAGACATGGTGTGAGACTAAACTGCTGAGTGCTTCACATTTAACCACATAAAGGACTTAAACCATGGTATAACCAATTGTAATAGTGGAAGTACAAAATAAACTAAAATATTAAATATGATACATAACACAGTTAGACATTCTAAATCAAATTTACTTTGTCCTGAGATGAAAAAAATTATGATGTCCCAAGGTCAACATATGATAGGTTTAGCTGTTGCAGACATATAGTCTAACAAGCAAGCAAAAGTATATCCAGTTTAATTTTGTCTTAACTTTCCCTTCATGAAAATAGTTATGGCTATTAGACAAAAGAACAACTTAGCATACCTATCAAATGACATTAAGCATGCTAACATTGGGTGACAGCAAGTTGGCAAAATCTGTACATGTGAGCATGTTTGCTAATAATCTCTTTATTCATTTTGTTATGGTAAAATTAAAGTAGTTTATGCTCCAAAGCGACATGTAAGTAAACATTTAAAATAAATGTCCATACCTTTACCAGTTGAACGATTTCAGATGTTGATTGCAGTCTGTTGGAACTCAAAAAGGGCGCACATTCAGCAGAAACAGGATGATGTCACATAGTCAGCTCTGATTGGTTGATAAGTATTAGCTTAAGCACCTCCCTTGTTGACCCAGGAACACCTCTCACTTGGTAAAATCAGGATGTGCGCACAAGGTAGGGAGTAGAGACGCAACCCTTTCCGGCAGCCACCTTTCCTCTCCCCTGAATCCAAGGGGGATGAAACGCATGTTATGTCTGATAAACCACTCTGATCAATCTCACAGATGCACAGCAAATCAGTGGAGTGAGAGCCTTTGAAAATGACTTGTCCCAGTTGTGCCAGACAATGATTATGTGGTCAGTGATGTCAAAGGCGAGCCAGAACATCAAGGCATTAGAAGTTGCATGCTGTCAGTTGTCTGTACTAATTAAACATATACAAGGAGTTCACCGAAACAGTTTCCAATGAGCAAAGATTATATAATGTTTATAAGTAAATACTTTTAAAGTATGTCCAGTTAAAGCTGAAGTGTGTTATGTTTGTCAATGTTAATATACTCTTTGGGCTAGTATGCAGAGACAACTATAAGTAAGCAATTGGCACTATAGGTTGATTTCCCTTAAAAGCTTAAACACTGTGGCTCTGTGGTGCTATCAGTACATTGTTCCGTTTGTTTGAGCATCCTGACCAGCATTGGCTCACCCAGTGGTATGAGTTTTCGATGGGACTATCTGTTTATCTGACCTATGGCAGATGGGGTGAGTGTTTAGGAAACCTACTTGAAAACAATAACTATTATTTTTGCAATTTAGTTTGGTGACGCTAGTGGTGTCGAAATTACAAACTTCAGCTTTAAACTTGTGTGGGCATACAGCCTGAAAGGAAACTTTCCTTGCATAATACATACAATTACTCAAGTGCCGGTATCTGTAAATGATCTGATGCACTAAAAACCATAATATGTTATGCAGTATTGCAGATTGAAGCACTGTGCTTATTCAAGCCAAATAATTACCTCAGTAAAACCTGAGCTGATTTACACTTGTATTTCAACAATATCATGTCATTCTGCACATAAAAGTAATTTGCAACCCACAGATTATTTGCTGTGATGCAGACCTTTTCTATTCACTGTTCACAAAACACTGTTGTGCCTTTTGATTTCCTCTCACTCATTCCCTGCAATAAAATATCAGTCAAATAATTTTCCACTTGGATGGACTAATTTCAGGTCCTTGAATGACTTTTCATTGAGCTCCATTAACTTTTACTGCGGACAGCCTCAAGGTGTTTCTTGCATTGCGACTGCTGTAGTGTTAGAGGAATTCAAAAATTGGAAGCGTGTTTGAGAATAACTTTCAGATGTGATAGTTTAGCCTTGACTCTATCCCAAAGGAGTGCATTTTTAAACTTAAAGAGCCCCTATTATGCTTTTGGGGATTTTACCTTTCCTTTAGTGTGTAATATAGCTGTTTGTGCATGTAAAAGGTCTGCAAAGTTACAAAGTCCACGCCAAAGGGAGTTACACTTTCCCACAGAAAACATTGCTCCTGAACTGCCTGGTTTGCAGTCCAGTCATTACTTCCATGACTTTACATTTTTACATTTACATTTATGCATTTGGCAGACACTTTTATCCAAAGCAACTTACAGTGCACTTATTACAGGGACAATCCCCCCAGAGCAACCTGGAGTTAAGTACCTTGCTCAAGGACACAATGGTGGTGGCTATGGGGATCAAACTGATTATCAGTTATGTGCTTTAGTCCACTACGCCACCACCACTTAGCTATGTCACTATCTAACACATCTGCATAATGCCCGCCTAGTGGCTACTTTAAGCTGAAACTCGGTTATGGTAAGGGCCGTTACATTTCCGACACACGCTCTAAGCGGTTGACCAATCACAACAGACTGGGCCAGCTGACCAATCAGAGCAGACTGGGCTTTTCGGAAAGGGGGGCTTTAAAGAGACAGAGCTAAAACAGAGCGTTTCAGACAGAGGGTGAAGAGAGGCGCTGTAGCAATGTACAGTATGAGAAAAATAATTTGTTTTTTGAACATTAAAGCATGTAAACCTATTTTGTTTCTGTTTTGGTGTGTATAAAACACATACACGCACAACATTCCTGTAGCCATACTATCATTTATCATAGGTCTATATGATGGAGAAAGGCTTTCTTAATGGTTTGTTTATTAATCAAATCAGGATCTGACTTTTATCATGTCATTTTGGTGGCAATTTAGATACCGGAGCTTCCAAGGTCGGAGGAGCCACAAATTTTCAATGTTGCGGAGGAGATTGTGATTTCTGTAGTAAATGATTTTTGTAAATGCAGCTACCTTGTTAGCACATGTCGCTTTGGTCATATGTTCATTTACGTACAGTATATCAGTAACCATTTGATGCATATTGCAATTTTTTTTTTTTTTTACACTGAGAATATAGCATGTATTTGACCAAAAAAGTGGGATGTATGATCATTCCGATAGCACATGAAGTTAACATAAGCTCCAATATGTACCACATTTAATGCTGGTAGTGAGATTTTTGGCTTGTGAGTCTATTAGCATTGTGCCTTTTATTTATTTATTTATTTATTATTATTATTATATTTTTTTGATAGACAGTCATAGAGAAACAAGGAATCAAAGAGTGTGAGAGTGGGGACAAGGAATAGGAACATGACTAAGGCCAGACCCAAATCCAAGTCTCCCATGAGCATGGCAGCTCAATATGTTGGAGTACTCCCACTGACCACAAGACCATCATTCTAAAAAAAAATTTTTTTTTTCAAATATGGACTGAGAAGCAATCGGATAGAATGAATTACCTGTGGAAATTAAATACGATTTAGATTAGTCTTCGCTTTATACCTTAGTTGGCTTTAAAGGTATAGCTGACCCAAAAAAGAAAATTATCTCATCATTTACGAACCCTCATGCCATCCCAGATGTGTATGGCTTTCTTTTTTTTTTTTTTTTTTTGCTGAACTCAAACAATGATTTTTAGAGGAATATTTCAGCTCTGTATGTCCACACAATGCAAGTGAGTGGGTTCCAAAATGTTCAAGCTCTAAAATGCACAAAAAGGCAACAGACTCCAGTGGTTAAATCCATAGCTTTAGAAGCGATATGATAAGTGTGGGTGAGAAACAGATAAATATTTAAGTCTTTTTTTTTCTTCCTATCAATCTTCACTTTCACTTTCATATTCTTCTTATTTTGTTTTTTGGTGATTCGCATTCTTCATGCATATTGTCACCTACTGGGCAGGGAGGATAATTTATAGTAAAAAGGACTTAAATATTGATCTGTTTCTCACTCATACATCAAATCGCTTCTGAATATATAGATTGAACCACTGGACTCTTATGGATTACTTTTATGCCAACTTTATGTGCTTTTTGGAGCTTAATTTTTTTTTTACCCATTCACTTGCATTGTGAGGACCTACAAAGCTGAAATATTCTTCTAAAAATATTTGTTTGTGTTCAGCAGAAGAGAGAAAGTCATACACATCTGAGATGGCATTAAGGGGAGTAAATGATTATAGACTTTTCATTTTTGGGTGAACTATCCCTTTGAGATGGCTTCATATTATATATAGTAGTCACCAAAAAAGTCTTCAGTATGCTGTGGAAGGTTACATCCAAAATGTAAAATGTATCAAATAAATGTTTAATGGAGAGGTTTGCTTCAGAATCAAAGCCAACAATTATACTGTTCTACTAAAAATAGAGATCCCTCATTTGATAGTGATAACAGTTGATTGATACATAACATGGTGCATAGATTTTATGCCTAATTAAAAACTTTTGATTTCAAAATGCATTCCAGGATATGAGCCCCAAAATAGCACAAGTATACATGTGTTCATGTCAACTTGCCATCAGCAGTCCACCAGTGGTAGACCCTGACTAGTCTTCTATAAGTAGCTTTGTACTGGTCCAGTGCAGGCGAGCTGCAGCTTAACTGATCATGGAATGCTACTGGTCAGTGTGATGTCACGGGAGGTTCTTTTACCATCATGGTGACAAACCACACACTTAATGCCAGAAGTGAAAGAGGTTGGTGTGACAAGGGTGGTAAATTGCCTTTCAACAACCCTGGGACATCACCAAGGCTCGTTTGGTGGGATTGATTTGTCATGATTCCTGTTGTGTTCCAATTCAAAAGATTTCCTACTCAGGTCATTGGTCAATTGATCAGATAATGTTAATTAACACAGGTCTATCAAAGCTCAGTGTTCAGGGTGTTTTTTGATAAAGCCATGCTAGCTGCTTTAATTATAGCCATCTAACATAGAATCAATATTAGTGATTTGGCTGTGGTAATGTTCGGCTATATTGATTTTAAATAACAATAAAATGAGACATATCACCTGTAGTGATTAAAGAATAATGTTGTTATATGTATGATGTAATCAGGTAAATTCCTCAATGTTTATCTCGTTTGCATTAATTGAATATAGATGCCTTTTTTTGGTCAGAAAATTTAAATATCCAAGAATGAAATCCTGTTTTCTCTTTTTTGTCTTTTGGTTGATTCTGTTGCAAGCAATTATTAGCAGCATTTATTGTGAAAGTTGTTCCATTCCCTGGTATATTTGTTCCCTTGAAAAGGATTTCTCTATTCATGGATATATGTGTATGGTTCATGGTTATAATTGTATTAGATGAAAGGAATAGTTAATTCTCTCATAATTTACTCAACCTCTTGTTGTTCCAAAACCATTATGAACCCTATAAGCTATGTCCAAGCAATATCTCTCATTGCAACAGTTTCACAGGATTGTGCCCGCTCTCCTTTCCGGTCGCTGCTTTCATTGAAAATAAGTTATGACGTAACGGGTAACTTTTTTTCCGAGCAGCTCCCTGTCCTTTCACTGTCTGTCTGCTCCATAGAAATATGACAAGTTGCCTGTCCTTGGAAACAAAAAAAAAAAAAGTATCTTTACCTGCAATAAACCAAATTCGGGGAGGGCTGGATGATAATTATTTTGTAAAGTACAAGTCAAATTAATCAAATCACAAAATAAAAGGGGCGCCTTATATCTGATCTTGTCTAGGGCACCATGTGAATCAGGGCCGCCCTTGCATATTGGTGTGTCTTAGCTTTGTATTCATTTCCAGACATAAAATTCTCTTAATTTATGAGATAAAGTGCACTGGGCAAAATGCACTTAAAGGGAACAATAAGTCTTGAACAAAACCAATAGATATTGTGAACAAATAGAGCAAACTGTCTCGTATTAAAGCATCTATTGATGTTATTTGTTTTTTAATTCTGGTCTCTTTTAGCTACATATGAGTCATCATAGCTTTTTAAGACAAAATGACCTTTACTTAGCATCTATAGAACAGCACATTGTTACTTTCTTTCTACTGGATTGTGAATTTCTTTAAGAATCAATTCATTCAATGCATCAAATGCTCTCCATGAACTCCATTTCATTTTCACATCTTCAGTTAAGAGTATAGTGACTCAAGAGTAGATATTTTGTTGAACTTTCTCAATAAGTGATCTTTCAAATTACCTTCCAGTTGGTTTCTCCTGTATAATAACTTAAATAAGTGTTTGATGATGTGAAGCCACAAGAAAAATTAGGAATAATACAAATTATAATAATAATAATGAATTTGACTGAAAACTTAAACAGTGTTGTAGTCTAAATCTCAGACAATTTGCCCACAGATAGTCCACAGTCTGTTCACTGACCGTCTGATGCCTATTACACAAAAAAAATGTATCCTGATCTCATGAAAATTGATGACGTTTTTGCGACATGATGTTACGTAGCTCCTTACATGTTTTGTCACAGTTCTGAGGTTAAATGTTCACTGAGTAGCACTAAAAACAAGTACATTTTTCTCCCACACAGAAGAGGTTTTTAAAGTTAATCCTCTTTCAAGTTTTAAATCAACAAAATCTACATCCCTACCCTAAACCCTAAACCTTAAACCTATCTGATAGTGTCAGAAAAAGCAAATATGTCATGAAAAACACTTTTGCTGAAGCAACCACGTCATTTTGTGGTGATTATTTGACACTTTCGTCTCATGTCTCGACTCTATTGCTCTTTAGGGCTTGTACCCCATTCTTTTGCATCGCAAGTGCAACACTTTATCAGTTGAGCTTCTGTGCAATTTGATTGAGCTTTAACAAGCTTGTAAATGTTAAAATGTTTCACCCGCAAGTCGTACACTATAGTAAAAGTGTTGTCATAAGATAGCATTGTGTGACAAACAGGGCAAAAAGTAAGTGTTCATGAAATGTGAGCGCAGCGTAGTTCTAGCGGGAAGACTAGCAGCTGTACATCATCGCACCATTAGCTAGGTAACTCCTAGCCAATCACATGTAAGCCATTGCTTTATAAGTCTGCTCACATTATCACATTGCTGTTTCAGTTGCGCTAACACGGCAACATCATTCTATAGCACTGTCTGAGTCGAGTCCATTTCGCTCTCCACTAGCTAACATCCAGCTATGGACACAGAATTATTCACTGCTCCTTACCTTATCCAGAATCAGCAGTTCCTCGCCGCAACACACGTCTGCAAATTTATGGATTCTCAGTGGGATCGCACCTAATAGACATATCATAATAGACATATTCTGACCTCTCCAGGCCACAGGAGAACCAGTGCACAGAACATCTCTGGAAGCCCGCCTTCCCAACGACGCCGTCACTTCATCTCAACTTCTGCCCGCATCAAACCCATGGGGAGTAAACAATCAGCAAACCAGGATCTTCATCCATATCTCATTCACTTAGGAGATTTCCCTCAATCGAGCCACCGCATCCTCAATCGGAATGCAAGACCCAGCGCAGAAGGAGTGCGCTCCTCGCCAAGTCTGTCAAAATCATCGGCTCAGTCAGCAGCTGATTTCCATCAGAAATAAGCTTAGTTCTTATCATACTCATCAAATGCATTCAGATTTAGTCATGGGTCTAGGCCTTCTGTTGCCATACTGTCTGCTCATCATAACACATCTGCATCAATATCAAAAGGCAATATTTCATGTCAACAGCGCATTCGCTCTCATAGTAACGGCAGGCAACCACGCGTTCACAGCGTGATCACATGAGGGTAACTCGGTCAATGTTCACTCGCATGTCATTCACCGTGTTGCATGCCCGAATGTTCCCCATCGGGCAATTAAGATCATTATTCAGGCATGTCATGATGTACAGTGCTCATTGTACAGGGTCCCATCACTCCATTCAGTAAGATATCCCTGTTTTGTTGGACGCTCTTTGCTCTAATTCACGTAGCGGATGCTTTCCAATACAAGGTTTCATCCCTATGCCCTTCTCACTAGGAAAGACAGAGCTCATGATGTGGGCACTCCGAGAGAGCACGGCATCACATTTTAATATAGTCTTCACCAAAGTCTTGTGAAAGGGTCCTTAGTGAAATAATTAACTTATCTCGTTCGGTTCAACATTTTGAGCGCTGTTCCCTACCCGAGCACCTTCAAGGGTGCATTAATGCCGCTTCGGAAAATGCAGTGTTTCCTTACCCTATACATACTTCCACATTTTCACCAGAAGCACCACTGTTGTGGCGCGCCTCTGACACCTAGCGGTAGGCTCCGCGCTGCATTCTCTTATTCATCATATAATTTCTTTACCAGTGCAATGCATATCGCCTACAGTATATGATCAGCTCATACAGGGGGTAATTCATTTTTCACAGCATATTTATTTTTGATTACTCATTCAGGCATTATTATGTGTAGTAATTTGTATCGTATGTCTTCTTAATTCACTTTCATCTTCGGTTGGACCATGTTTCAATCTATGGGGATCTTCAAGCATTGGGGCTTCATCAATGTTCAAAATTTCAAAGCTCACGAGTTTAACAGTCACGTCAGCCTAACTACATTACTTTAAGTATCAACGCATTTCAGTATGATGCTGTTCACTTTTAATGCACGTGGTCGGGGACGTTACATTTAGTAGCAAGTAAGTAGGTTTTGCAATCATTGGATAAAACCTGCGCCGAATCAAGCTCACTAATTTAATCTTGCTATTATTAATTTCTGTTTCTGCTGGTAAGTCATAGCTCCCTCCAAATGCTTTTGTTATTTCTTCAACTGTGTTGCCAAATGCCTTATTGATTTTAAAGTTATCAATGATTTCGTTTTGCTCCACTCAATGTACGTATATGTGTGTATGTGTATCAGGGCATCTCTCGTCAGCAGCAGGCAGTAGGATTCATTCCTCTGGATATCACAGTGCCGGATACGTGTTCTCGCAGCAGATACCGAAACTCAGTCCACTGGAGCTGCATGTCATGGACCATGCATGGTCTGCTGGTTTCACGGGCAAAAATGTATATATATATAAAAAAATAAAAAATAAAACCCCATTTTTGGACATTCTATTGAGCTTTTTCACAAGTTGGGTATTACCCTCTCAAGTGGAGAAGAAAAAAAAAAAAAAACGGGCCCTGCCATGTCTCTCGAATTTCTCGGCATCACGCTCAATTCTTTAAACATGCAAGCTTCCCTGCCTAAAGATAAACTCGACGGGATCAGGTCTATTTGCACGTCGTCCTCCGGTCAGTTTTTTTCTTCACGCGATCTCCCGTCCCTATTAGGCCACCTCAATTTTGCCATGCGCATCATTCTTCAAGGACGCTCCTTAGTTTCCTGCCTCCTCACACTAGCCCATTCCGTAGACAACCTCTCCTACATCATATCAATCGATGACGGCTGCCGCTCGGACCACCTCTTCTGGCCACAGCTATTAAATCACTGGAATGGCATTTCCTTTTCACGAAAAAATAAATAAAATAAAAAATAATCTCTGGACAACATGTCCCTTTTCACGGACGTAGCTCCCTCTGTAGGATTCGGGGGATATTTTCTAAGATCATGGTTCACAGGGAAATGGCCAGATTAATTTTTCAATAGCTTCCTTCGTCATGGACAGCATTATATGGGGTTCCCTTTGGACACGCAAATGCATCCTAGTTTTGCAACAATTCCACAGTCGTCACTATAATCAATTAAGGCCGGTCCTCCTCTAGCCTCATCTCCCTTATGAGACGTCTGACATGGCAGAGCATTTCCTGCAACTTCATTATCTCAGCCAGACACATTACTGGGTTTTTCAATGTAAAAAAAACAAAAACATTCCCTGCCTTCCCATCTCAGACCTCCTGCTGGATTAAGCCCCTCCATACTACCCCATTTCAATTTCGCTCCAAATCTCATGCAGAAAGCACTTGCCTGGTCCACACTCACTTCCTACAACTCCGCCTGGGCTCACTATTTCTCCTTCTGCCAATCACACAATACTCTTATTTTCCATTCTGATCTCACAGTGTGCATGTTCATTTCCTTTTCTTTCACACTAGACATCTCAAATTTCCTCCCCTATTCAACACTCCATCCCTAACCCCCATGTAGCACTACTGGTCCAGAATCCACCTCGCTGCTACCCTAAATCTTTGTGGTCTCTCCCCTCATGTCTTCTCGGGGCACTCTTTTCGCATCCGAGCAGCCACTACTGCCACTCGTCGAGGTATACCAGAGTCCAATGTCAAGATGCTCGGCCGCTGGTCTTCCTCACCCTCCCTGAAATATAGTCGACCTAACCCAAATCATCAAACAAGCTCAACTCTCCATCAGCCATAAGTTTTCATACTTATCTGGTGGTGGTTGGTGGCTCTCTCTCATCACATCTTTCCCTACACAATGATTGAATTCAAGCATGTCCATCGTTTCACAAGGATAATGCATAACTATGCCTACCCTCCTCGCCAGGTCTTCCATAATCTCAAGCATGGTTTCCTTTGCATAGGTATTGCACAAGCCAGCTCGCCCTCGCCAGAAAGCTCACACTATCATGGGATATCTTTCAACAGGGTGTTGCACGACAACATCGGCATTATTGTATGGATTTATGTATTCTGTTAACCTTGGCAAAGATAACCATTGAACAACGGCCACCCTCGTTGGAGGACTTGAGCCTCATGGGATATCTTTCAACACGGTATTGCACGACAACATCACCATTATTGTATGGCTTTATGTATGCTGTTAACCTTGGCAAAGATAACCATTAAACAACGGCCGCCCTTGTTGGAGGGCTAGAGCCTCATGGGATATCTTTCAATGAAGGGTTTTGCACACAACGTCGCCATTTTCGTATGGCTTTACGCTACGTTGTTCACCTTTCGGCAAAGATAACTTCGAACAATGTCCGCCCTCGCCAGAGGGTTCATAATCAAATGTTGTTTTCTTTCAACGAAGGGATTGCACGCAATGTCGCCATTATCATATGGCTTTACGCTACGTTGTTCACCTTTCGGCAAAGATATCCTAAAAACTCTTCCCTCGTTGGAGAATTTTCATAATCAATAGTTGTTTATCTTTCAACAAAGATACTGCACAACAATGCTGGCCTAACGTAGGGCCTCACGCCATGTTGTTCGTCTTTGGCAAAGATTCTGCACAACCCGGGGCTCCTCGACGGAGAGCCCAAAACCGCACTCAAGGACAAGAAGAAAAAAAAGAAAGAAAAAAGACCCACACAGCAAGGACAAAATCAAGGAGGAAGGAGAAAAAAAATGCATGGCTTTTCCTATTGCAAAGGTATTGCACAACCATGCCAGAGATAGCACACACCATGTCAAATCTAGGTGTTCACATCTCTCTCTCTTTTTTCCCCTCCAGAATGAACGCCAATACAAGACCTGGTTGTACCTGACTGGATCTTCTCTTTTGGGGATAGTAGTCTACTTTCTCTCTCTTTTGGGGTAGGCTCCTCGCTCCTGCCTCCTATCTCCGCAGGATATGACGATTACGAGTACAACTTCTTTGTACCGCCAGACGGGGCTTAAGCCAAAGAGAGACATTACATTTTCTGTTTTATATTCATCAAATAAATGTCTTGAATTTTGAATTTCACTCAAGTCTGCATGTCTTCCTGATAGAAATGTAAGCGCAGCGTAGTTCTATCGGGAAGACTAGCAGCTGTACATCATCGCACCATTAGCTAGGTAACTCCCAGCCAATCACATGTAAGCCATTGCTTTATAAGTCTGCTCACATTATCACATTGTTGTTTCAGTTGTGCTAACACAGCAACCTCCACCACCCCACCATCACCAGTTGAGTCCCATCCTGCACGGGAGTAGGCTCCTCGCCCCTGCCTCCGATCTCCGGCAGGATATGACGGTTCCGAGTACAACTTTTTCAGACTGCCAGACGGGGCTTATGCCAAAGAGAGACATTACATTTTCTGTTTTATATTCATCAAATAAATGTCATCCTGAATTTCACTCAAGTCTGCAAGTCTTCCTGATAAAACTAATAATCTGCCATTTTACTCGTGATTTGTGTGATAGGAAATAAAAGTCATTGTTGTTGTAGCACTTCCAGTGTTCATTTCACCAGAAAAATTGCCACGATACATCCAACAAGCCACATATAAATCATCGGTAAACAACAGGAGATGAAGCTGTAAATAACAACAGTTGATGTACACATCAAGAACGCATCTGTGAGGAGGTCAGGAGATACTTGCATTTGTTTAACTTGTGTCCAAAGTAATATAAAGACATCTTTATCATAATTATGGGTCTAAATTCCTGAAGAGAAATAGTCCAGTGTCTCATAGTAGTCAAAGTGTGCATGCGCCAACTGCCTGTGTTTGCATGCACAGTAAAATAAAGTATACTTTGAAAGGTGAGTGTTCAGCTGTACGCAGATGCTCAGCGTTCACATCAAAACCGAAGTATACTTTGGGCTTTAGTGGCATCAAACTTTTGAAAGATACTCAGAATT
This sequence comes from Myxocyprinus asiaticus, assembly GCF_019703515.2. Lineage (NCBI taxonomy): Eukaryota > Metazoa > Chordata > Actinopteri > Cypriniformes > Catostomidae > Myxocyprinus > Myxocyprinus asiaticus. The sequence continues at coordinate 31,883,451 of NC_059370.1, read as the reverse complement.
ATGTTTGAGGCACTTAATAGCAAGTGCACTATATAACCACAAGCAGAACTGTATATTCTATGTAATCTATTTCAGACAAACTCACCCCTAATGCCGAGTTTACACTACATGATTTTAAGCCCGATTTTCACTCGCCGACAGTTTTGTCGAGATCGCAGACAAAAGCCTGAAATCAAAGGCAAATCAGAGCTCGCTCCCGTGAGTGAGGACTGCAATGTATGAATTATCAAAGATGCGATCTGAGAGAAGTGCCGACGCATCGCCGATGTCAGCGAGATATCTAGCATGTTAAATATCTGGACCTGTCTGCGATTCCAAATAGCGCAATGTGAAATGTGTTTTGAATACTGAATACAACTGCACCGTTGACCTACAGCCAATGAGAGAGAGCAAGAAATGGGGCACGGGAAGTTTCAGTGGGAGGAGTCCTGATGTACCTGAAACAGAACATCAACTAGCATGGCTGCGGTATCAAGAAAGTCTCATTAGACTGAAGAAATGGAGGAAAAATTAGTGGAACATTTGCAGGAGCACCAGTGTCTATTTGATGTTTCCTCTGAACTGTACCACAACCAGGTGGAGAAAGAGAAGAGTTGGAGAGAAATTGCCAATTCTCTTGGACAGTCAGGTAAGCAAATTTGTAGATTTTTCAGTGGGAGGTACTTTTTCATATTGTAACCAATAAAATATATGATGCCTATACACATTATGTAAAGGCGATTAAAAACATACACATCATATTCTGAAATGCATAACATACGATAATGCATTTGTTTTCGTATCTCATATCACTTCTTGCGTGTACTCTATTGTGAAATGTAATTTGGAGTCCAGGCAGAGTCCTCAGGGATTTGTCAATAGTTAAATGTTTTGTAATGTGTTCACCATTGTCGCTGATTCCTCGTGTAATTTGAAAACCCTACGACTTCCATGACAAGACAGACAGTTGTGTAATATGAATGATACCACAATCCGACCTCTTTGAAAGTCGTGTAGTGTGTAGGAGACATAAGAGGCAAAAAAAAAAAAAAAAAATGTTTTAAGCCAAAATAAACTGCAATGAGAACAAGAGCTTATGCCGCAAGTCAGATGTCTGGCTACACAAGACTAGGGACCAAATCCATTAACAAGGCAAACAAGGCATACACAGCCATTGATTCATCAATCTCCAAGCCAAAGAGACAATAACCACAATGGGAAGAAAGTAGAGGATGTATACTGAATATCTGATTTAAACCTGTTCCTGACAGGCGCCTGCACTGGTTGTAAATCCAGTGATTAAATTACAAAGCACACTGGGCACTAATTAAAGTTTAACATGTACACAGTACAGTACAGTCAATATTGATTTCAGATCACAGATGTATTAATAGGAGGAGGAAACAGTTCTCTGAATCAGAGGATTGTCGCCAGGACCAGCAATCTGATACTGTGACCAGTGCAGAGGATTGTAAAACAAAGTATCCTGGCAGGGAGAGAATGTTACCCGAACAGACAAAGAAATCAATTTAGCGGAGACAATGTGGAACCTAGCTCCTTTATTTACATCTCAATTACTTTTTCATTTCGACACTGGGGGCTCAGGGCGGTGGTGTGACAGAGAGGGGTGAGACTACTCACTTGGGGAGCGGGAATGGTATTTTCTTTTCTTTTTTTTTTTCTTTTTTAAAGATGAATTTGTTGGCTTTAATTTGTCAGAGAAAATAAAAGAGTGAGCTTTCTGCTTTAATCGTTCCCTTGCCAGAGGAATGATTAGGGGGCTCACAATTTCAAAGGCAGATTTAAATGGGAGGCATGTGCTACAGGATGTAGTTGCCACACCATGCTGTTTTGGCAGAAATTATAAAATCCAGTTAATGATATTATTTACAGCATTGTCTACATCACACTCATAATACTCAACTGGTGTTTGAAAGTGACCAATGCTTGTAAAATTTCTCTTGCATTTAACACAGCTTTATTCCACACAGAACTTGTTTAATTTTAGATTTCACCAATGCAGTTTTCTCACTTTTTTCCAATACATTAATGACAATCTTAATGCAAAGAAGCTCCTTTCAAAGTTTAGATGTGTAGTTTGTACACCACTAGTGTCACCAAACAGCATTGCAAAAACTATTGTTTTCAAACAGGTTTCCCAAACACTCCCCCATTTCAGGTAAGGATGCTCAAAAAAACGAGTAATGTTTTGATAGTGCCACAGAGCCTCAGGGGGGAATTCACTGAAAATGAATTGCAACCGGTAAAAATGGCAGTTCTTTGCATTTGCTGTCTTCATTGGTTTAGCACCAGATTCTCTATGGTAATTATTCAGATCAGGTAAAGGCACAAACGCACCCACGAAATCACTACTGAACACAATTTGCACACGCAATTCTGGTCTTGCCTGCTGAATTTAAGCGCTATTTAGCGGATGATGCAGCAGATCACCGTGATCTGACACAGTCTGCCAGGACTGTAGCACATCGCTGTGATCCAGACACCTGAATCATCTCTTTAACATGTAGAAAGTGCACTTGACTACACCGCACATCTGGATATATGACAGGTTATAATGCTCTTCTCCATCATTTGATCATTATTTGATTAATTACTGCTGATATGACCAATAGAAAATGTACACACACATCTCTTTTACATAAAATGCATTTTACCACCTGCTTTCATCTGGTGGTAATCAGGGTCAAAATTAAGGGGGCTCAGGGCAAAATGCCACCAAAACAGAAAAATGACTTTTTGGACAAAATGTAAAAAAACAAACAAAAACAAATAAATCCTCTTAAATATTTTTTTATTTTTTATTTTTTATTTTTATCATCTGGAGTAGTTCTTAATATTCTACTCTAGGCCTATTTATTAATATTATGCCATAACATTTGAGTTGATTTCATTTTATGGGTGAGAGTTAAATTATCTAAATATTCAGAAAGAGAACTATGTAAATTGATTTATTAACCCTTAAACGCATACCTCAGGTCTTTATTGACCCGGGACCTCATTCCAAACCCCGTACCTCATTCCACCCCCTGTACCTCATCCATGTTTTGTAGCTGTGCCCACACCTCTTTAGTATTTCTCAACCTTTCTCTAATAAACAGGGGTTATTAGAGAAATAATAAAACAAATATTTTTTAATAAAATACATAGGTGTCTAGATATGGATTTCTCAATAAGTCTGTATAATTCACAGTTTTTTTTTTTTTTTTTTTTTCTGTTTGATTGGGGACTCCAGTTCAAATAAATAAGGCTGGGCATAGAAGTGCATCTATTTTTCGACAACAGACTCTTCAGACATATTTTGTAAGTTCTGGTCTCTGGTTTGTGTGCAGCTATGTTGTATTTTCTGTTGTAAATATCACTGGTGTTCCTGTTGAAGCGAAACAAAATGAGTTTTCGCTTGAACGGCCCACCATGCAAGAGGCTGCAGCACACTGCTCTCGTGCAATCTGTCTCTTGAATGCACACAGGAGATCAACGGTCGGTTAAGAGTTTCATAAAATAATACATTACATTCCGGGCTGTTTCTCACCAAACCTTATCGTATGCTTTCATAACAATCACGAGTCTCATGGAATGATTTATTAGACTTCTAAATGATACTTTTGTGTACTTGAAGCTTGAAGAGGTGGTCACCATAATCTAACATTATATGACATCACTGAGCACAATCTTTTTTCACAATATCTCACTTTGTGATGAGAAAAAGAAAAAGTCATATTGGGTTATAACAACACAGGAGTGAGTAAACGATGACTGAATACAATTTTTTGGGTAAACTATTCCTTTAAGTATCAAAAGTGTACAGTTTAATATCACAGTATATATATTTCTTTGTTTATAAAGAGATACATTAGCATACTCAGAGTACTATATACATTCAAATTACTATATCACGTAAAATTTCTGTGCATCAATGGTGAATTACCAGTATTACATATGCGTGTACATATACCTATTGTACATGCTATAAGTTACTCAAGGAGGCGCTGTTTTTAAGTAATTGACTTGATTTACATTTGGCTATTTGATGAAGAAACAACGTGGAAGTAAACTATAGCAAGTACAACACAAAAACTTTATATGACGATAGTCACTTGGGTGTACTGTACTAATGAAATTGTTTAAGTTGTGCATCTGTTTAAACTCATTGGGCCTCATTCTTAAAACATGAGCAGAACACATTTTTTTGTAAATTGTGGTAAAGCCATTCTGACGTAACTTTTATGATTCATACAAGTTTTTATTTTCAAAATGTTAGTTGGTTCAAACAAAATTAACACCTGCTCTCGACCACTCGAAAAACATGTGTAAGGCATCAGAAAGTTTTTTGTTCTTTTTGACAAACTGCCATGACTACATTTTGACAAATTAAATAAGTAATAAAAAACTTAACTAAAAATGAAATTAGTCCAATTTTAATCTTAAAATAAAAAAAAATAAAAAATTTATAAATAACAAAATGTAATTAAAAACGTTTCATCGATGCTTGCATTTATTTCTTTAAAGTTTATTCTCAACTCTGCTTCATTAATTTCATATAGATTTTCTATCTGAAGTACTTGGCATGGGTAAAAAGGAAAACTGCAGTTTGTATTTCATTTTCAGTTTCATGACAGTGCAGCTCCTATCTACCTGAATGGGGAACACCGAAATCTAAAAAAAACAATTTTACCAGCTTGTTTTGCTAATGCACATGCACATTCTCGAGTTGTTTGAAATGTGATGTCTGTATCTAAAAGGTGATTGGCTCTTTTACCTATAAGGCGGGAATTCCTCTCTATACCCGTTGACCGTTGGGCGTGAGCTCCTTGGTTGGGCCAGAGATTATTTAGCAGAGATGGACCACTTCTATTAAAATGAATGGGAGGAATTGGAACGCTCAACCAAGGAGCTCTGAGCGCCAAATGGTAAACATATGTGTGGCAGTGGGGGCGTGGTCAAGCGTCCGTCCGGAGAGAGAGAAAGCGGTAAGGCACTGACACCTGAGCTAAATTATGTCTAACACCTGTCTTTAATTCCAGTGAGCATGGGGAGAGCGGAATATAAGCGGCCACACTACCAGTAGGTACAAGAAAGCCCATGGTGCTCGAGAAGCTGTTGTGTTTACCCTATTGTGTTTGTGAAGCTAATGTGTTTAAGTGACTACGTGCCTGTGAAGATGATGAGTTTGTGAAGTTGTAAAGTATTGAACTGGCTGATTAAAAAGTCTTACCTGAGCCTGGAACCTGCTTCCCTGTGTCCTCCTTCCCTTCTGCTGTGAAGTCAAGTTACACTGGTGCCGAAACCCGGGACATTGAAGTACGCCCCATGGAGTCCTCGCAGTTGGCGGAGATCCTCAAGTCCCTTGCTGTCCTACACCAGACCCACCAACAATCCCTGCTTGAACTTCGCCAAGACCAAGATCGCCGGTTCTTCGAGATCCTAAGAGCTCAAGCAGATGACCGGCATGTGATCCGGAGCCTCCACAGCCAGGAGAGAGCCCCGGCCATGTCCCTGGACAACCACAGCCCCCTGCCCCCACCCACACTTTTGAAGATGGGGGCGGAAGATGACCCCAAAGCCTTCCTCGACCTGTTTGAGCGAACAGCCGGGGAACAAAACATAGAGTGGAGGCCGCTGTTAGTTCCCGCCTCACCCATCCGCTGATTTTGGGGACTAATTGGCCTGAATTTAGAAATGTATTAAAGGGAATATGTGCGGACGGGTCCTGCATAAAAGCGATGAGATGTGAAATGTGCGATGCTCTGGCAGGGGAGGCGGAGCCAGGGCCATCTTCGTCAGCTCCACGTCAGGATGATGTGGGAGGGGAGAGGCTGCAGCCCCTCCCATCCTCAGGGGATTTCCCTTTGGAACAGTCACAAGACGAAACCCTCAAGCATGCCTTCGACCAAGTGATAGTGATCGATGGTCAACAACTCCAGCCGAATGTCGCACTTTCATATCCCTATTTCGCAATTATAAATGAGCGGTTGTATAGAGTGATGCAGGACGCTCAAATGAAGGAAGATACAACCCAGCTCTTAATACCGCGGAGCCATCAGGAAATGGTGTTCCAGGCGGCTCATTATAATCCCATGGCAGGGCATCTAGGGGAAAGAAAAACACTGAACCGGCTAATAGCCTGTTTCTATTGGCCGGGCATTGGCGGCGATGTTCGCAGGTGGTGTAAGCCTGCCGTGAATGTCAGCTGGTGAATCCACCGGCCACCCCAAAAGCGCCTTTGCGCCCCCTTCCACTGATCGAGGTCCCCTTTGAGAGAATTGGCATGGACCTTGTCGGGCCATTAGAGCGATCAGCACATGGACATCACTATGTGTTGGTCCTAGTGGACTATGCAACGCGATATCCGGAAGCAGTGCCCCTGCGCTACATCTCAGCACTAAGTGTTGCGGAGGCACTCTTCTAAATAATCTCCCGGGTGGGGATTCTGAAAGAAATCCTCACCGATCAGGGCACAATCTTTGTCACGGACACTACACATGGTTTACGAATTATTGGGCATTAAGTAAATTCGCACCAGCATTTACCATCCACAAACAGATGGCCTGGTGGAGCGATTTAACAAAACCCTTAAAAATATGATTCGTAAGTTCATGCACGAGGATGCTAGAAATTGGGACAAATGGCTCGATCCCTTGTTATTCGCAGTATGAGAGGTCCCACAAGCCTTCACTGGGTTTCCCCATTTGAGCTGCTGTATGGGCGGTGCCCGCGCGGCATGCTTGACGTCATACGCAAAGCTTGGGAGGAGGGACCTTCAAACAGTAAGAATGAAATTCAATACGTTCTTGATCTTAGACAAAACTCCACACCTTGGGGCAACTAACACAGGAGAATTTGCTCCTAGGTCAAGAACAACAGAGCCGACTGTATAACAGGGGAACTCAGCTATGGGAATTTGCACTGGCAGATAAGGTACTCGTATTACTCCCCACATTGAGTTCCAAATTACTCGCCAAGTGGCAAGGACCCTTTGAGGTCACACGACGAGTGGGGGATCTCGATTATGAGGTAAAGCAAACCGATAGAGGGGGAGCGCATGAAATTTAGCACCTCAACCTCCTGAAATTGTGGAGGGAGGCAGCCCCTGTGACGTTGGCTATGGTAGTTCCGGAGAGGGCGGAGCTCAGGCCAGAGGTAAACACAAAACACAATAGGGTAAACACAACAGCTTCTCGAGCACCATGGGCTTTCTTGTGCCAGACTCTCTCTCTCGCTGTCTGCTGGTAGCGTGGCTGCTTATATACCACTCTGCCCATGCTCACTGGAATTAGAGACAGGTGTTAGACATAATATAGCTCAGGTGTCAGTGCCCTTACCGCTTTCTCTCTCTCCGGACGTATGCTCGACCACTCCCCCGCTGCCACAGTATGTAGAAAGGAAGTCCCGCCTTACAGTTAAAAGAGCCAATCACCTTTTAGATACAGACATCACCTGTCAATCATCTGTAGAACGCACATGTGCATTAGCTATGCAAGCCAGGAAACTTGTATTTTTTAGTGTAATATGAGGTAAAGAATCAGAATTTATGATACCAGTAATGTCAGATTTTATTGCTGATTTGAAATATGTTCTTTGATCATAATCTTGACCAACTGTTTTTGAGATTTTGGTCTTTCTCCATTCAAGTAGATAGGAGTTGCACTGGCATGACTGAAAATAGCCTCCCGAGAGCGTTCCAAGGATGACCGACAGTGGACTGACTTGCTAAAAAGACTTTGATTGGGCATTCCAATTTCCAATTTTATTTTAATAAAAGTGGCTTGTCTCTGCTATATAGTCTGGGGGAACACAACTGATGGCATGGGCAAGAAAGACAGTCCGACTAAGCTGATCCACCAATCAGAATGTTTATTTCAGATGTGACTAAATATTTGCTAACCAATCATATTTTTCGTTTCAGTAAGGGACGGGACATTTCCGTTGTCTAATGCTGATGCACAAGCATCCCTGGAGTAACCATAATTTGTGCTGTAAATTTATTTCCCTGATAAACTTAAATGTGTATATATATATATATATATATATATATATATATATATATAAACTCAGCAAATAAAGAAACGTCCCTTTTTTAGGACACAGTATTTTAAAGATAATTTTGTAAAAATCCAAATAACTTTACAGACCTTTATTGTAAAGGGTTTAAACAATGTTTTCCATGCTTGTTCAATGAACCATAAACAATTAATGAACATGCACCTGTGGAATGGACGTTAAAACACAAACAGCTTACAGACAGTAAGCAATTAAAGTCACAGTTATAAAAACTTAGGACACTAAAGAGGCCTTTCTACTGACTCTGAAAAACACCAAAAGAAAGATGCCCAGGGTCCCTGCTCATCTGCGTGAATGTGCCTTTGGCATGCTGCATGGAGGCATGAGGACTGCAGATGTGGCCAGGGCAATAAATTGCAATGTCCGTACTGTGAGACGCCTAAGACAGCGCTACAGGGAGACAGGAAGGACAGCTGATCGTCCTCACAGTGGCAGGCCACGTGTAACAACACCTGCACAGGATCGGTACATCTGAATATCACACCTGCGGGACAGGTACAGGATGGCAACAACAACTGCCTGAGTTACACCAGTAACGCACAATCCCTCCATCAGTGCTCAGACTGTCCGCAATAGTCTGAGAGAGGCTGGACTGAGGGATTTTAGGCCTGTTGTAAGGCAGGTCCTTACCAGACATCACTGGCAACAACTTCGCCTATGGGCACAAACCCACCTTCACTGGACCAGACAGGACTGGCAAAAAGTGCTCTTCACTGACGAGTCGTGGTTTTGTTTCACCAGGGGTGATGTTCAGACTCACGTTTATCGTTGAAGGAATGAGCGTTACACCGAGGCCTGTACTCTGGAGCGGGATTGATTTGGAGGTGGAGGGTCCGTCATGGTCTGGGGCGGTGTGTCACAGCATCATTGTTGTCATTGCAGGCAATCTCAATGCTGTGCATTACAGGGAAGACATCCTCCTCCCTCATGTGGTACCCTTCCTGCAGGCTCATCCTGACATAAGCCTCCAGCATGACAATGCCACCAGCAATACTACTCATTTTGTGCGTGATTTCCTGCAAGACAGGATTGTCAGTGTTTTGCCATGGCCAGTGAAGAGCCCGGATCTCAATCCCATTGAGCACGTCTGGGATCTGTTGTATCAGAGGGTGAGGGCTAGGGACATTCCCCCCAGAAATGTTCGGGAACTTGCAAGTGCCTTGGTGGAAGAGTGGGGTAACATCTCACAGCAAGAACTGGCAAATCTGGTGCAGTCCACGAGGAGGAGATGCACTGCAGTACTTAATGCAGCTGGTGGCCACACCAGACATTGACTGCTGCTTTTGATTTTGACCCCCTCTTTGTTCAGGGACACATTATTCCATTTCTGTTAGTCACATGTCTGTGAAACTTGTTATGTTCATACAAATATTTACACATGTTAAGTTTCCTGAAAATAAAAGCAGTTGAAAGTGAGAGGACATTTATTTTTTTTACTGAGTTATATACAGGTGCTGGTCATATAATTAGAATATCATCAAAAAGTTGATTTATTTCACTAATTCCATTCAAAAAGTGAAACTTGTATATTATATTCATTCATTACACACAGACTGATATATTTCAAATGTTTATTTCTTTTAATTTTGATGATTATAACTGACAACTAAGGAAAATCCCAAATTCAGTATCTCAGAAAATTAGAATATTGTGAAAAGGTTCAATATTGAAGACACCTGGTGCCACACTCTAATCAGCTAATTAACTCAAAACACCTGCAAAGGCCTTTAAATGGTCTCTCAGTCTAGTTCTGTACGCTACACAATCATGGGGAAGACTGCTGACTTGACAGTTGTCCAAAAGACGACCATTGACACGTTGCACAAGGAGGGCAAGACACAAAAGGTCATTGCAAAAGAGGCTGGCTGTTCACAGAGCTCTGTGTCCAAGCACATTAATAGAGAGGCGAAGGGAAGGAAAAGATGTGGTAGAAAAAAGTGTACAAGCAATAGGGATAACCGCACCCTGGAGAGGATTGTGAAACAAAACCCATTCAAAAATGTGGGGGAGATTCACAAAGAGTGGACTGCAGCTGGAGTCAGTGCTTCAAGAACCACTACGCACAGATGTATGCAAGACATGGGTTTCAGCGTCTCGCCTGGGCTAAAGACAAAAAGGACTGGACTGCTGCTGAGTGGTCCAAAGTTATGTTCTCTGATGAAAGTAAATTTTGCATTTCCTTTGGAAATCAGGGTTCCAGAGTCTGGAGGAAGAGAGGAGAGGCACACAATCCACGTTGCTTGAGGTCCAGTGTAAAGTTTCCACAGTCAGTGATGATTTGGGGTGCCATGTCATCTGCTGGTGTTGGTCCACTGTGTTTTCTGAGGTCCAAGGTCAACGCAGCCGTATACCAGGAAGTTTTAGAGCACTTCATGCTTCCTGCTGCTGACCAACTTTATGGAGATGCAGATTTCATTTTCCAACAGGACTTGGCACCTGCACACAGTGCCAAAGCAACCAGTATCTGGTTTAAGGACCATGGTATCCCTGTTCTTAATTGGCCAGCAAACTCGCCTGACCTTAACCCCATAGAAAATCTATGGGGTATTGTGAAGAGGAAGATGCGATATGCCAGACCCAACAATGCAGAAGAGCTGAAGGCCACTATCAGAGAAACCTGGGCTCTCATAACACCTGAGCAGTGCCACAGACTGATCGACTCCATGCCATGCCGCATTGCTGCAGTAATTCAGGCAAAAGGAGCCCCAACTAAGTATTGAGTGCTGTACATGTTCATACTTTTCAGTTGGCCAAGATTTCTAAAAATCCTATCTTTGTATTGGTCTTAAGTAATATTCTAATTTTCTGAGATACTGAATTTGGGATTTTCCTTAGTTGTCAGTTATAATCATCTAAATTAAAAGAAATAAACATTTGAAATATATCAGTCTGTGTGTAATGAATGAATATAATATACAAGTTTCACTTTTTGAATGGAATTAGTGAAATAAATCAACTTTTTGATGATATTCTAATTATATGACCAGCACCTGTATATACACACATTTAAATGTAATTTATGCAATTAAACTTTGTGAAATTTTGTCCATAAATTCACAATAGGTCCACCTCTTCAGACACTACTACACCACTGGTCAAAGACCTTCTTCAGGCATTCTATTTATTTATCTGAAGATTCTCTATTTATTTATCTTACTTATAGTTGTCTCTGCAAATTAATTTAGATAGAATACTTTAATATAAAAAAATGACACTTCAGCTTAAAGAGCTAAATTCAAGCTCAAACATCAGTTAAATGGCAATTAATATTGATCATTAGAGAGATTTACTGTATATGCATTTTTATTTGTTTGCACATATCATAAATTCAACCAGCAATTAATGTTTTATTAATTATTTCTATGAGCTAAATGATTCTTAAATAAGTGTTAGGCTTTTAGCATATCAGGACAATTAAATACAAATTATGAACTTATTTGCTATGTCAGCTTTTTCAAAAGAACATTAGCTATGTCCCAAGTGACATATGAGTTTGTGTAGTGTAGTACTATCTCAAACAGAACACTATTTTTATTTTTTTTACTTTATAGAAGCATTAATCGTTTATCAGCTGATGGAATAATGGAAGTGATAGGTGTTTGGTTTACTTGCTTTAACACGTAAGCCAACCTTAGTCCAACTTAGTCCATCACACAACTTGAAGTGATGGTAAAATGTTCAGCTCACCTTTGCAAGGTTCTGTCTTCACAGAGGTTCCACCAGTTGCACAATTACAATTATTTTGTAATGACACAGATCTTTTAACAGCATTTTTAGTGTGAACAAACTACTCACACTGCTTACTGTACACTACAAAATGATGTAGAATAGTCCAGAAGTGTGCAATTTGGGAAGCGGCTAAAAACAAATTATTTTTGACACAGTGGTTTTGGTATCAGATATAGATGCACCAATATTATATCATACTACAGCAGCAGAACCAAAAAGAGAAGAATTGTGTTCTTGCCTTCTGTGGCAGGTGAATATTTTTGCAAAAAAATAAATAATACTTAAAGAGCACCTATTATGGTTTTTAAACGTGCCTAATTTTGTTTTAAAGGTCTCATACAATAGATTTACATGCATCCAAGGTCAAAAAACACTTTAATTTGCTAATTTTCCCAGTGTCAAAAACGACTGGTTCAATGATCCATTATAAAGGATTCATTCTAAACTCCTCCTTTCAGAGAGCCTACTCTGCTCTGATTGGTCAGATGTCCCAATCCCTGTGATTGGTCTACCGCTTGGTGTAGTGTTTGAGGGCAGGTCAAAGCTGTTCGCAAGCAGCCAAAGAAGACCAGAGGTGGGTTTTTTGTTACCAAATTACATAGGTTAGCACAGGAAGTAAGTCTGGAATTAATAATGACTTGTTTCAGATGTTCAGAATCTGTTCTTTCTTTTGGGAGTCAATAACTCCATTTGTCATGCACTTTGATTTTTGAAACTTTGCAGACTTTTTTACATTCACAAACAGCTATATAACACACTACATGAAAAGTAATATTTGAAAAACCATAATAGTTGCTCTATCACACACTCTAAGCACATCACTTAGCTACAAAACATCTAGTCTCACAAAATAATAATTGTAAAAATACTGTTTATTGACTTTAGTGCCTGGTATGTATTGCATTTATTTTCTCTCACAAACAAAAGTAAAAATATATATATATATATATAAAAAACATTTGGTTTGATATCCTTCTAAACAAAGCCTGCTGTTTGCTAATGTTTATTAATATATATATATATATATATATAATAAAAAGTAGGCTATTCAACAGCAGCAAATCAACTCTAAATCCAAATGTTACCTGAACACAGAGCTGGTGGTCCTCTCTAATGCTGAAGCTGTAAACTTTGATGTAGATGAAAAATGTGCCTTTTAACAAGCATAGCATAGCTTGCAAACAGACAGCAAGAAAACATTAAGGAGAGTTCTATGAAAGCATATGATTCCTGACTTGTGGCAAAACTGGTTCCAAACAGCATGAAACTGTGCTTAAAGGCAAACAAGATGAGACATGGTTGGAATCCATCACAGAGGCAATCAAATACAGTTTGGCTCTTATGCTTTCATATGTACACTTACACTTTCTCTTGCTTTTAAACACACACACACACACAGACACTCACTCTAAACAAAATTTGCCTCAGGGTCCCTGTTTGACACCCTGAACTTTTATTTGCATCCTTTGCTGGTTTTGAAACGTATAACATTTAGGTCAGAACAAGGAAAGTAAACTGTCTAAGCCAGGGCATTGCATTGATGGATCACATGAATCTGTGAAGTGTACCAGCCCTTTGACAGTATACCATTAATAAACAGATTGTGAGATGCTTTCCTTTGTGTGTCATCATGAAGTAGCACCTCTGTGTTGCATCCATGCCATTGATAATAAATACTCATAAGCCTAATGATGCCTGATTACTGCAGCAATCTTTGCCTCATTAAGCTAATTAGCTGCAATGCTGTAACGGGGAGCATGCCTGTTTAATAATATCCAGCAAGGTAGACACCTTGCCTAGCAGGGAAGATAACTTGATAAATCCACCTTTAACCTTATAAAGCTTTCCTGCTGTCTCTCTTAACATGCAAATTTTTGTAAAAAAAAATCATAGCATGTTTGTCCAGTGATTGACTGTAAAACTCTGTAATGGTCCCATGGTAGGTATTTAAATGCTTGCTTTTAATGTGCTAACTCTCATTCGATATCAAGGACATTCAGTCACACAACTGGTGCCTTCGTGTCTGTTGATCCGATAACAGATTTTTAATTCATGAGCCGTTTGCTAGAAAAAATGTCCTTCAGTGTCAAATGGGTCTTGTGGGTCTTCAAACAAATCAAGGGAGCAAGCCAAGTCACTGACCCCAATAATTTAGCACACTACTTTGGACATTTTGAGACATGGGGAAAATGGACCAACTGGTCAAACAGAGCCCAGCCTCCCTTGCTTTATTACAGGCTTCTGACCCACATTGGAGCCTGCTGCTAAGACACCCCTGTCTCCATTTGAAACAAAATGCGCTTCAAAGACATTGAGTGAATGTTTGTCCCAGAGGAAAAACCTTTCACTTGGTAATACCTATGAGTGAATAACAAATTCAGCTTTGGGAATTTCTGCTGGGGCTATTTTTATCATGTCACGTCATTCTTATGTTTTCCCCGAGGACTCTTATATTGAAAAGACTCTTATTTTGAAGTTTTTTAATCTTCCTCTTCTGTCTGTCTTCCTGTTCTTTGCCATAATTGTATCCCAGGTGTTCCTCGTCTCCTTGTTATCCCATGTGTTTGTGGCGAGGGCACACCGTGGAGGACGCAAGGTAACTAGGAAACCTAAAGTAGCTGACTATGTCACCTCTTAAACAGGGAAAATTGTCCCTATCATTCAGAAAGGAGCAGGTTCATTGTTTCAATAGAAGGGTGCAGATCTTTATTAAACATTACAAGATAAGAAGCGATACTTTAAAATAATTGAATATGACTGTATGACCCCACATAACCCTCCGATCAAAACACAGGGATAAGAGGCACAAAAAAAGAAGAACAGAGACTATAGATGATGAGGCTTACCAGTGGCAGGCCGGCTAGAGACACTACTGTGCTCTATTCATTAGAGTTTTGGGATCTACACTGGACATGCATAATAAATAAGCCATGAGTGTCAGAGCCGACATTGATCCAGAGCCCCTTGACTGTGTTTCCCTAAAGAGGCAGCACAACTTATTAGAGGAACATGCTGCCTGTCTGCTTCCAGCTGCAGAACAAGATTATACACACAAAGCTGGCCAGCTGTTTCTCGCATGCATTATCAGTGACTAATTGAGACCAGTAAACACTGAGAGAGCTGAACCCCAGTAACACTTCATTTATTGTGTCCAAAATATATGACCAATGAAGAAGGTTACTTGCTGGGTTGGTTTCTGAGAGAGTGAGGCCTGATTAGTCATAAATACATATTCACCACCTCAAAGAGGAATAATTACAGAGACCCCTGGAGAGGCCCATGGGCCAGATCAGTGGAAATATTTGATTTGTGTAAGCTAAGATGCTTGGAGAGACATTTCTATAGATGAAAGTAGTGTCTCCCATTTGGACATCATTAAAGTCCAATGTTTTTACACAAGTATGAGTTAAGGCAAAGTTTTGTATTAACTTTAAGAATGTATGTGAAAAATCTTTGGTGGCATTACAAAAGAGCTTGGAACGAAGTCCCTTTTAGGCAAGTTATTTTACTTGGCAGCCTTGGCATCTATTTTGTATATAGGCAGGGGTGGGAAGAGTACTGAAATATCATACTCAAGTAAAAGTACTCTTACTTCCCAAAAAATGTAGTGCGAGTAGAGTAAAAGTATGTGTCCTAAATACTACTTAAAGTATGAGTTAAAAGTAGCTCTTTTAAAAGTACTCGGTATGTATTCAGAGTGGATGTCATCCAGGGTCCCTGCAAGCAAATCAAAGGTATGTGAACCTTTCAAGTGTCTAAAGGCAATGGAGGCAGACCTTCTTTCCAGTGCAGATTCATTGATCCAGTGTGCTGTTACACCAATATAACTCCATTGTTGTGCTGTCCAACGATCAGTAGTGGTACCTATATAGTTGAATTTGGCCATCTCCGCAATCATGATTTCCTTGAGCTTTGCAGCTGCTTCCTGGATTTTCAGCTTCACAGTTGGTCTGGACATAACTGTACAGCTAGGTTGCATTGTAAGGATTAGATTTTTGAATGTTGGGAGTTCAACAATGGTAAAGGGCTGAAGGCTTTCAAAGACAAACTCAACTACAAGCCTGTCAATTATGACCTGAGCAACCTGCCCGCATGACATGGAGTAGTCTTTAATCTTCATCTGGTTCACAGCTGAATCACACCTCTGTTCTTCAGAATTATTTCTTTTCAAGATGCATTCATTGTACTGCTTTAATTTGGATGGATGTTTTCTCTGTAAATAGAATACACTTCAAAATTGAGTAACTGTCACATTGCTCATCAATGATAAAAACTAACTATTTGCTTGCATCAATTAAAAAAAAATAAACATGATTGCACAATGATTACAGAGATATAAAACTGATGCTTTGTATAAAATGTTATTTGCAATACACAGACTACCATGTTAAATTGCAAAGTGAGAACAAATTACCCTCACTTAATGCACTAGATAAAGCTAACGAACTAAAGTTTGTAGTTCCATAATGTTGTAAACACTGCAGCTATATTTCTCACACAGCATCCCAATACTTTAATCGCTAGCTAGGTACAGTGATTGACAGGGTACGTTGTACATACATACTGTACAAATATCCTAGTTAGCAGGAATCCAAAACTTACCTCGATATGTTTTTTCAAATTAGAGGTAGAATTCTTGAATGCTGATATTTCAACTGGTTTAGGCAAACAAATCTGACATGACATAATCATACAATTGCCCTTCGTCTTCATCGCGAAAAGCTCTTTCAGGTGCGGCCACGGATGTTCAGGTGTTGTACTGGAACTGTTGCTTGTTGAAGCATCCACCACCACACTTCCTCCTTCCTCCTCCTCCATGAATACAAGAAATTGGCGGCAGGTGTTGTGAGGTCTAATGCAAGTTTTCAGTGATTTGATTTGATTTGATTTGATTTGATTGATTATTCTCCTTAGCCAATCACTATTGATGGGAAATAAAAAAAGAGTAAATTTCAACATGTAAAGCATGTAGCAATGGCAAGTCGAGGGAAAATAGCGCAGTGAAAGCACCGTTACAGCGCTTAAAATGTACTCAAGTAAAAGTATACTATTTTTAAACTACGCAATAAAGTATAATTCCTGAGAAAAACTACTTACGGTAACGAGAGTATTTGTAATTTATTACTTTACACCCCTGTATATAGGTAATAGGCATACATTAAAATTCTTATCTACTTGAATGGGGAAAGACAACAATCTTACAATCTTACATTACATTTTACAAAGACTATCCTACATTTAAATAACATATCTCAAATCTTAAATTTGACAATAATGGTATCATAAATTTAGCTTCATTAGGTCAGGTCATGCTAAAAAACAAAGCAAAAAAAAAGAAAAAAAAAAAAGCATTTTTCAGGCTGGTCCAGATAATTTGCATGCAAGTTTGGGTGTGTTCACACTTGTAGTTTGGTTCTCTTGGTCCTCTTGGTCCAGACCAAAAAAGAAAATGATACATTTAGTCCTGGTTCGCTTAGCGTTCACACTGGCATTTTAACACCGAACCTAAAGATATAAAACAAAAGGCGTCAGGAAAAATTCACAACCTGATTGGACAGCTTTTGTGACGTATTTTTGCGACGGAACTTTCAGAACATTCAAAACAATGCTGGCTGCTGGGCTAAATGCGCTCATTGGATTTATGTGTATATATATATATATATATATATATATAGTGGTATTTTTACCAGCTGAAAACAAACAAAGAGTTAATAAAATCTGTAAAGGAGTCAGAACAGCGCCAGGATTTCTTCCGTTGCACACACAAACGAAGACATGCTGCAAGGACGGCTGACGGCAGTTCCGACGCCTGTACCGAACTGTAATGGGCAACATAGCTCCTATGATGAGAAGAACCAGGTATGCTTGAGGTCAGTATTAGGCAAATTACTTCCTGTTTTTGGTCCGTTTAGACGTCTTTGGTCCATGTTGCATTCATATATCAGTCGAACCGCACCAGAGTTCTTTTGGAAGCGGACGGAGACCCACTATTCAGGCGGTCTCAGTCCACTTGTTTGGTGTGCACCAAGGTTCGGATGGCAGCGTTCACACTTGTTCAAATAACCACACTAACAGAGCAATCGCACCAGAGTTCGTTTTAATCTAACCAAACCTGCCAAGTGTGAACACACCCTTAGAGAGTAAGCAAAGACTATTAAAACAGTTATTGGCTCTATTAACTGCAAGGCAGGGCTTCCATTCCAGCCACTGCCATTCTGAATGTTACCATTTTTCCCATTCATTATTCAATCAGTGGCCTTTCACCTTCTTATAGTATCTCTGTTAAAATATAAAATATATTTATCTATTTAAAATTTAAAGGCACATTTTAAGATTGTATCAAGTGTCATTCCTTTCGAAAGGCCGTTGATCCACTGGATCCATTGAGCTTTTCAAAACGGATCAATAAGCTTGACTTGGAGGTTAATGCAATGAGCTTTATTGTTGCTGACTGACCACGCAACAATGCACCTTGCATGTTAAGATGGATGACTTTTGGGTATATTACTGTATGTCTCAGAATTTTCTTAAATGTTATGAATGTTTTTTTTATTTTTTTTATACTTGCTCATCTCCCATCTGAGTTTGCAGAGATAACTATAATCTGCTTTTCCCAAATAAAAGTGGAAACATTATAGCTGTGTGATGCTTTTTGCCTGACCAGTACAAGACAAGTGTTCACCCTGTTGTTATTTCATTATCATGTCATTAAAAAGGTAATTATTTTAGCAAATAACGTTAGTAGCACAGAAATTACACACTTCGCCTTATAAGGAAACAGACTGAACATATGAGATGTGTGGCATCTCAGTGCTGAGATGTTTGCCACACTGGCAGTGTTGTACTCGAGACCGGATTTGGGTGGAGGTAAGCAGAAATGCTTACTTGACTTTAATTACTGTAATATAGTAGCGCAATTGGGGAAATTGTGAGGAAAATTAATGTAAAGGTTTAGATTCACTTTCTATGTAAACATTGCCATATTGAAAGGTATAGTTCACCCAAAAATGAAAATTATCTCATTATTTACATTTAACATTTGGCTGACGCTTTTGTCAAAAACAACTTACAGTACCTTGATTACAGGGACAATCCCCCTGGAGCAACCTGGAGTTAAGTGCCTTGCTTAAGGACACAATGGTGGTGGCTGTGGGGATTGAACCAACAACCTTCCACTTACCAGTTCAGTGCTTTAGTCCACTACACCACCACCTTATTTACACACTCTCATGATATCCCAGGTGTGTATGACTTTCTTTCTTCACCAGAACACATTTGAAGAAATGCTGTGCTTGTTGGGGGGCAATTGTATTATACCTTAAATGTCCCCTGTACACAAATAAAGCATAATTTGCTGTTTTAATATTTGCGGGCATGCAATTTTTACAAATTTGAGTACAAATTTTAACATTTTTATTTTAAAATATATAAACAAACAGGCTCATGACAAATGTTTCAATTAGTCAATACACCCTAGCATTCTGGATTTACTCACAAACTTTAAGCTATGTTGCCATGCTGTTCTTTAGAATGACTAATGCAGTAAAATTCTTGGGTAAAATGAATGATAGTCTACATTAAGGTTTTAGGTTAGAATTTAATCAGTAGGCTACAATCAGCATGTACAGGTCTTGTAAATGGTCACCATTTCCTTTAAAATTATTTTAAGAATTTAAAGCACATTTTTAAATTCACTAGTTCATTTTAAATGGTCCAAAAGTGAATTTTTAAATGCATGTATCTATCCCAATTACTATGAGTTTAAAAAATGTGCAGGCATCATAATTATAAGTAACCAATAAGATTGCTTTAATGTGTCTTTTTAATCATTATTATGTCTGTCAGTGTCTGCACATTCCTTATTGAGCGTGCTTGGTGTGCGCCTCTTGTAAGAGAATGTGGTTGCTAATATTAAGCTCAATTCTCAGTTATTGAGCACACGTGTGCCTCTCCTTTGTGATTTGTGCGTGTTGTATTTGACTGATAAATGGTGTTTATAAAGAGGATGTTGTGTTTGTTATCTACCCTGCATTTCATTTGCAAGAGAAGCAGCAGGATCAACTCTGAAGCTTTGTTTTCTCTCTCTCCCAGTTAGTTGCTTTGCTTTTTATTCTTGCACCTGTACCCAACAGTACCAATATGAATCTGTATATATTATTAGGTTGAAGTGCGTTGATGTGGTGAGCTAAGTGTATAAGAGCCTTTCTCACTGAAGGTAAGGCATTTATTTGGGCTTAAGTGTGGTGGTTTATAAGGGTTCTAATTTTATGTTTTTAAGTGTATTCATAATAAATTTGCCATTGCAGGTGTGGTGTGGCCCTGTATAATGCTAGCTGCTGTTTCTTCATACCTATTTCTTTACATCTGTTCCTGCGTGCTGTTTCATTAGAGTTGCTTCAATGTTTGTTTTGCCAAACTTGTTGCATTACATTTGTCTTGTTTCTGCATTGTACAGTGCAAAGCATAAATTAAAGACAGTGGAAAGAAATACCTCATTATAAATAACATAAGTGTGTACTGTATGTTGTTCCAGAAATGAAAACCCGACAGATACACATACAAAAATATTTTATGATGAATGCTTGCCAAATAAGAGCGATCTCTAACGAGTTGGAGCATTCAATATGGCAGAAAATTACATCCAGATCAGGTTTTGTGATTGATTGGAATTTCGCTGTAAACGTAACTTAACTGACACTTACATTTACACCAGCACGTACAGTATAATTCACATTAAGTAGAACTAAAACTGGAGCTGACAGGTCCAAATAGGCTAAACTAACGCTGAACTTCTACCTTATCTCCAGATGTTGTTGGATCCTTAATCCGTTTGACATTTAGTTTCTCCTACCCGCGCTCTCTGGAGCCGACAATTTTACAACAATATCATTAGCACAGTTAGGTTAAAGAAAATATGACTATATCATACAGGCATTAAACATTGAACTCAAACGGTCCACGCTTGTTGTAGCTAGAAAATTATGGCTAAAAAAGCCTAATATGGCTTTCATTAACTAGCGCTTATAAGAGACTGTCTGAAAATTCCAACCACAGCACTAAAATGTCAGAGATGTCCAAGTATTCATTAATGAATTAATCCAATTAAAGTGTAAGTTATGCATACAATTTATAATCTTTAGAATGCGTAATTTGTTTTTTAATAAGTGTTTAAACAGAACAAGCAAGGCGGTTGCATTGAACACTTGGACACCAGTGACAATTTAGCACAGTATGTGTGGACTTTCTAGACAATCTCTTATGAACCATAAGCAATTATTTAATAAATATTTAACTTAAATTAAACTTTAGCCTGATAAATATTATTATGCAGTCAAAATTTATTTATGTTTTTGTGGAGCAGGATGTGGTCGTGTGTCTGTCAGTGGGGAGAGAGGAAGCGGTAAGAGCCTTCACTTGGTGACTATTGATGCTAACATCTATGTCTCATTTCAGTGACAGTGGAGACAGGTTTTGAAAAGGCCGGCGGAACGTCAGAGAGACAGAGAGAGACCGAGCTACACACACACACACACACACACACCCCTTGAAGCTGTATGCTGAAAAGCTGTTCATTGACTGATTTAAGTTTTCCTGACTGTTATCATTGAAGCTGTGTGTGCAAATTAAAGAGACTTGCTGGAAAGCATATTTTGAGTTTTGAGAATAAAAACAGACTTATGTGAACTGGAACCCCGGCTCCCGCTTCCTTCTTGCTGGAATTTCTTACACTGGTGCCGAAACCCGGGAAGAGGGAAGAAGACTGGCTGCCATGGACACCTCACTGCTGGGCGAAGTCATCTGCGCCCTGGTTAGCATCCAGGAGACTCACTACCAAGCCCTCCTCGCCCAGGAGCGACGCTTCCAGGAACTCCTCCAAGCAAAGGCCGAGGATTGGCAGGCCTTACGGAGCTGGTTAACTCCAGGCGGGTCCTCCGCCTCAGCCCCGGAAGCAGCGATGAATCCACACCTGCTGCTCTCAAAGATGGGGCCCCAGGATGATCTGGAGTCATTTGTGAGTCTATTTGAGCAGTCGGCCACCGGCTGGCTGCAAACCCAAAGGACCCACCACCTACTGCCGCTGCTTTCCAGGGAGGCCCACATTGCGGCACAGTAACTACCCTCTGAGGACTACCTGGACTACACAAAACTGAAGACAGCTGTCCTGCAACGGGTTGGCCACACCCCAGAACAACACCACTAGTGGTTCTGCTCCCTCACCCTGAGCGATGCCGGCCACCTGTTCGCGTTTGCCCAGCAGCTCCGTGATGCCTGCCGAAAATGGGTGCTAACCGAGAAGGTCGCGGCATGGAGGACGTCATCGAGCACCTGACCATTTGCCTGCCTTGAAGAACCACAGAATGGGTCCAGTGCCATCACCCCATGTCTGTGGATGATGCCGTCCAGCTGGCCGAAGCCCACATGGCAGCCTATCCGGAAGCTGGTGAGCAGCAGTCCAAATCTCTCTCTCACTCTCTCCCTCTTACTGCTCCTCCCCCTGTTTTCCCTCCCTCTCCTCCTTCTCACCCTATACATTCACATTTACATTTATTCATTTGGCAGACGCTTTTATCCAAAGCGACTTACGAAAGAGGAAAACATAAGCGCTGTTTTAACATATACCCGTATACCCGCTCCCCAGAAATGGGGAGTGTTTTCACCCAAACTGACGCCCCGCTTCCATGGGCTGCACTATGTGCCGGCCCCCTACCTTACCCCTCTCCATCGCACTTCCTAGGATGATGTCTCTGCCGCCACGAGTGCAGCCAGGAAGCCTGAGCCAGTCTGTTGGTGTTGCGGTGAGCCGGAACACGTCCAAGTCTGGTGTCCAATAATGGAAGTGGGGACGTGGATCCGGGTCCCCGACATGCCACAGACTGCCCCCGATCGAGCTGGGATGTACCGCATACCGGTAAGAATTAAGGGGCGTACATACCAAGCCCTGGTGGATTCCGGCTGTAATCAAACCTCGAATCTCCACGGCTTGGTTCATGATGGGGCTTTGTGTGTTAAACACAAGGTGATGGTGAGGTGTGTGCATGGGGATGTTCACAAGTCACCGGTAGTGATGGCCGTTATTCAATTCCGGGGGAAAAATCATAGAGTGGAGGCCGTGGTTAATTCCTACCTCACCCATCCACTGATTCTGGGGACCAATTGGCTGGGGTTTAAAATGTTACTAAAAGCATTGTGTGTGGATGGGTCCTGTAAACCAAAATCTCGGTGTGTGATATGTGACACGATGGCCAGGGAGGCAGAGCCGGGGCCGCCCATGTCTGCTCAGCGCCAGAATGATGCAGGAGGGGAATCCACTGGCATTTCTGCCCTTAGAGAGTTCCCAGAGGGGGATATTCCTCTAGAGCAGTCACGTGACGAAACCCTTCGGCACGCCTTTGACCAAGTGAGAGTAATCGATGGCCAGCAGCTCCAGCCTATCGTCGCTCTCACATATCCTTATTTTTCAATCATTATGGACCGGTTGTATCGAGTGACACAGGACACTCAAACCCATGAAAATACAACCCAGTTATTAGTCCCGAGGAGCCGTCGGGAAACACTTTTCCAGGCGGCTCACCATAATCCTATAGCGGGTCACTTAGGACAAGAAAGAACACTGCACCGGTTAATAGCCCACATTTATTAGCCGGACATTCGTGGGCATATGCACAGATGGTATGCGCCATGCTGCGAATGTCAGTTGGTGAATCCACCGGCCACACCAAGAGCGCCACTGCGCCCATTACCATTAATCAAGGCCCCCTTCAAAAGAATTGTTATGGACCTTGTTGGGCCATTAGAGTGGTCAGCACGCAGATATCGGTTTGTATTAGTCCTTGTGGATTATGCAATATGAAATCAGGAAGTGGTGCCTTTACGCAGCATCTCAGCATGCAGTGTTGCGGAGGCACTCTTCAAAATGATCTCCCAGGTGGGGATTCCGAAGGAAATCCTCACTGGTCAAGGCACAAACTTTATGTCACGTACACAGCGCAAACTTTATGAATTGCTGGGGATTAAATCAATTCGCACCAGCGTTTACCACCCGCAAACAGATGGGCTAGTTGAACGATTTAATCGAACCCTGAAAAATATGATTCGTAAGTTCGTAAACGAGGATGCTAGAAACTGGGACAAATGGCTGGAACCCCTATTATTTGCAGTCAGGGAGGTCCCGCAAGCCTCCACAGGGTTTTCCCGCTTCGAGCTGGATGTCGGCCCCGTGGGGTGCTTGACATCATACGGGAGGCGTGGGAGGAAGTACCTTCCCAAAGCAAAAATGAAATTCAGTATGTCCTTGACCTTTGAGCAAAGCTACACATGCTGGGATGGTTGTCACAGGAAAATTTGCTCAAAGCTCAAGAGAGACAAAGCCATCTCTATAATAGGGGTGCCCAGCTATGGGAATTTGCATTGGGAGACAAAATCCTTGTATTACTGCCCACATCGAACTCGAAATTACTCGCCAAGTGGTGAGGACCCTTTGAGGTTATACGGCGAGTCGGGGATCTCGATTATGAGGTTAAACGAACGGATAGAAGCGGAGCACATCAAATTTACCACCTCAACCTCCTTAAATTGTGGAGGGAGGCAGTTCCTGTGTCCATGACGACGATAGTTCCGGAGAGGGCGGAGCTCGGGCCGGAGGTGAAGTTCAAAGCCTATCCATTCACCCCGGTTTCTTGTGGAAGTCACCTCTCACCGTCCCAGCTCGCGGAGGTGGTCAAGTTGCAAAAGGAATTTGCGAGATTAGGATTATAGTTAAAAAGTACTTAAATATTGATCATATCATTTTAGAAGACATCAGTTTAACAGCTGGATTTGTATCGATGACGTTTATGCTGACTGTCTGTGATTTTTGGACCTTCAAAAGAGAAATCACCATTCACTTGCATTTTAAGGATCTACTGAGCTAAGAAATTTATATATATATATATATATATATATATATATATATATATATATATATATATATACAGGTGCATCTCAATAAATTAGAATGTCGTGGAAAAGTTCATTTATTTCAGTAATTCAACTCAAATTGTGAAACTCGTGTATTAAATAAATTCAGTGCACACAGACTGAAGTAGTTTAAGTCTTTGGTTCTTTTAATTGTGATGATTTTGGCTCACATTTAACAAAAACCCACCAATTCACTATCTCAAAAAATTAGAATACATCATAAGACCAATAAAAAAAACATTTTTAGTGAATTGTTGGCCTTCTGGAAAGTATGTTCATTTACTGTATATGTACTCAATACTTAGTAGGGGCTCCTTTTGCTTTAATTACTGCCTCAATTCAGCGTGGCATGGAGGTGATCAGTTTGTGGCACTGCTGAGGTGGTATGGAAGCCCAGGTTTCTTTGACAGCTCATCTGCATTTTTTGGTTTCTTGTTTCTCATTTTCCTCTTGACAATACCCCATAGATTCTCTATGGGGTTCAGGTCTGGTGAGTTTGCTGGCCAGTCAAGCACACCAACACCATGGTCATTTAACCAACTTTTGGTGCTTTTGGCAGTGTGGGCAGGTGCCAAATCTTGCTGGAAAATGAAATCAGCATCTTTAAAATGCTGGTCAGCAGAAGGAAGCATGAAGTGCTCCAAAATTTCTTGGTAAATGGGTGCAGTGACTTTGGTTTTCAAAAAACACAATGGACCAACACCAGCAGATGACATTGCACCCCAAATCATCACAGACTGTGGAAACTTAACACTGGACTTCAAGCAACTTGGGCTATGAGCTTCTCCACCCTTCCTCCAGACTCTAGGACCTTGGTTTCCAAATTAAATACAAAACTTGCTCTCATCTGAAAAGAGGACTTTGGACCACTGGGCAACAGTCCAGTTCTTCTCCTTAGCCCAGGTAAGACGCCTCTGACATTGTCTGTGGTTCAGGAGTGGCTTAACAAGAGGAATACAACAACTGTAGCCAAATTCCTTGACACGTCTGTGTGTGGTGGCTCTTAATGCCTTGACCCCAGCCTCAGTCCATTCCATGTGAAGTTCACCCAAATTCTTGAATCGATTTTGCTTGACAATTCTCATAAGGCTGCGGTTCTCTTGGTTGGTTGTGCATCTTTTTCTTCCACACTTTTTCCTTCCACTCAACTTTCTGTTAACATGCTTGGATACAGCACTCTGTGAACAGCCAGCTTCTTTGGCAATGAATGTTTGTGCCTTACCCTCCTTGTGAAGGGTGTCAATGATTGTCTTCTGGACAACTGTCAGATCAGCAGTCTTCCCCATGATTGTGTAGCCTAGTGAACCAAATTGAGATACCATTTTGAAGGCTCAGGAAACCTTTGCAGGTGTTTTGAGTTGATTAGCTGATTGGCATGTCACCATATTCTAATTTTTTGAGATAGTGAATTGGTGGGTTTTTGTTAAATGTGAGCCAAAATCATCACAATTAAAAGAACCAAAGACTTAAACTACTTCAGTCTGTGTGCATTGAATTTATTTAATACACGAGTTTCACAATTTGAGTTGAATTACTGAAATAAATGAACTTTTCCACGACATACTAATTTATTGAGATGCACCTGTATATATATATTATTATTATTATTATTTTTTTTTTCAAATGTGTTCTGGTGAAGAAATAAAGTCATACACATGAGGCATGTGTGGGTGAGTAAAACATTTTTCATTTTCATTTTTTGGTGAACTATTCCTTTAATAAATTATTTTTAGTTTTTTTTGGCCCATTTTAGTTATAGTACAGTATTACTGTACTTTCTTTTTTTATATATAT
Source organism: Myxocyprinus asiaticus (assembly GCF_019703515.2). Taxonomy (NCBI): domain Eukaryota; kingdom Metazoa; phylum Chordata; class Actinopteri; order Cypriniformes; family Catostomidae; genus Myxocyprinus; species Myxocyprinus asiaticus. Next base: position 31,856,913 of record NC_059370.1, on the reverse strand, counting down.
AGCAAGAACATGTTTACTTGACTTAGGCACTTTGCACCTTTAATTTGAATTTTTCACTGACATTTTGTTAAGACTGACATTTCGTAATTGTTATACAATTGTGTTTACATAGGATGTGGCATTATTTCATTTTTATTTTCGACTGGTAATATTACTTAACCAACATAAGCTTAAGCAAATAATAAATGAGGTATATCTGAGTCTACAGTCAATAGTTGTTTAAACTATACATTTAATACATTCATAAACAGTCTAGTCTCAGACTCTGCCATTTCTGGTCTCAGTCTCGACTTGGACTCGGGTCTCTCAGGTCTTGGTCTTGACTCTGACTTGACCTTCTTCTGCTCTTGTTCTTGACTCGAACTCGACCTACTCTGGTCTCGGCCTGAACTTGGATTAGCTTGTCACTTTTTTATATCGATCATCTGACTCATTACACCGCAAAGTTGTAGATGATTCACGCACATCAGTCCTATAACTTGTGTATGATACCTGTCAGACAATAAGCTACCTCTACTAGCTATGGTAACAGGGTTGCCATGATGATGTTTTGACTCTCACAGCTGTAGTTACTCTCAGTGCATTCTGACACCTCTGTGCATATCATAGGCCGTCAGATAATCACCCCTGTCTGTTTCCTGGTCCTCTACCCAAACACCTGTGCTTGTGTCACAGCCCAGATAAAACCCAGCTCATCTGTATATGACACTGTCACTAGCGTCAAACTAATCTCCTTTTTGAGTTAAAAGAGAATTTAACTTTGTATCTGCTAGAGCAGTGATGCAATTTAATGCTCTGTCTGATAACTAATGCGAGAAACTCTTTTAACTTCATAGCTTAGAATAAGCTTGTCAGCTTATCATATTATGCTTGTGAGCTTATAATATTAGCATTAATATATTCTAAGGATTTCAAAAATAATTTTAAAGGAGAGAACAACCATTTGACTTTACATGATCATGAATGAGAGGTTAAGAGGCAAGAGAGTGATTTCACAACAATCAATTTCTCATTACTCTCAAATATGTTTAATGTCTTATGCTCATGGTATAAAGTCATTTAAATGTGCAGTATTATAACACAGCCCTCACTGCTTGCACCAAAAACTCTATGTAAACTATGCACTATTGAAAATTAATCATTAATGTTTTGAAAATGTACAAATAATGACTGGCTTATACTTGTGAGGTTTATCTTTGAAAAGTGACCTAACAGCTTTTACAGATTGTACTGTATTTAACTAGCAGTGTTAATCACATACTGTATCATTGTAAATTGTTGAGCTCAGTGTTTGAACTGATCCAGAGCTATTTGGGGTCCCCATATACCCCTTAAAAATGCTGGTAGCCGCAAAAGCACAAGACTGTCTACCCTGTTTGAACTGAATAATTTTGTCAGACACACGCACGACTCCCCAAGAATCCCTACGTACCAAAAATTCACAATAAATGTTATATATTGATTAAAATTAGTCATTTTGATCATTTAATGAGTTATAAGACAAACATATATGGGGCTTAATAATATACTATAATTTTTTTTTTTTTTTTATTTGTATAGTGGTCACTGTGGCTGAGATGCAAAGTGTATGGTAGAGATATAAATAGGATGTAGCTCATATACATCATGTTTTCCGATCTAATTTGGATTATTTATGAAAACTGGTACAGAGAATGGACAATGTCACATTGTGTCACCGTAAACATTTGAATTTATATATATATATATATATATATATATATATATATATATATATATATATATATATATATGTTTCTAGTATTCTAGTTTTTATAAAACACTAGGGGAGCCCCCAAGTTACATTATTTTAGCCTTATGGAGGGTCTGGGACCCCCAAACCCCCTCTCAATTCAAACACTGCTTTAGATTACTTAAAGTCATTTATGCTGTTTCCCAGTTATTTATGCAATCATTCATAACAGTTTAATTACTTCTGCTGACATGATGTTAGAATAACGTCATGGTCGTGACATTAGTCCAGAGCCAACGCTACGTGGGGTGCAATTAAAATCCAGGCTCAGGTCTAAAAGATGCGTCAACTTTTAAGGTAATCATATTTTTTCAGTTTTTCAAGACCTAGATTTTATTTTATTTTATTTTATTTTTTTATGTTAAAATGCTTTCTGTGATCCCAGCTTAATATGTAGAGACATATTACATATTAGAACTATAAGTAAGCCTTTCAAAGGTTGTCTCTCTTGAAAAGTGTAAGCTGTGATGCTATCAACACATTGCTGTTTGTATTTAGAAACTTCTTCTTCAAGAATTATTGGCTATATCAGTATTGTTAAAGTTGAGTAAACAGAAGTATTGTACAATAAAGTGCTGACAGACATGCCTTTCCCCCAAACAGACCTTGAGATCACTGTGTAATTAATGATCCTCATGGCAAGATCCAGCATTAACGAAGTGAACAATTTCAGGACTGACAGAGATTATGAAACAAAAATGATTACGGTCATTGTAATAGAACAATAATATCCTGCATACTAAAGAATTAATGTGCTAGATTAAAATAGGCCCATCCATTAGAGAACTGATTTTTCATTTAATCTTTATGGGAAGGAAATAAGATTCGTAATCCTTTGATTTGCTAGGAAATGGGAAGCAGAGGAATATCTTTTAATAACTAGAGTCTACTTGACAGCCAAGTCATGCAGTTTGCAGAGCTAAAGAGAGAACAGAGGAAAGCATAGAACAGATATTGTCACTGGCACAATATTTACAAGTTGGTTTGACAGTAATGATACAGATGAACCCACAGTTCCCATCTGTGATTTTACAAACATTTTAATAAGGCGAGTCTACCTTGTTCAACTGGCATATATTATATATTTATTCATTTGTTAACACAACAAAACACAAGGATACCTGTCCTCTGAACTTACATTTAACATATTCAAATTTTCACAATAAATGTTATTTTTCCTTTTCCCTTAATTGGCCTAACATATTTTAGTAATTACCATTGTTATTACAATCAAGAATATTTACACTGCTAAGTAGCACAATTACAGAAACAAAAGCAGATAAATAAGTCTTTAAGAGTCTTGTGTTTAGCTAAAAAGCAAGCAAACGTAATCCTTACTATCACATTCTATTTCTTTTTTCTTTTTTCATTAAATTAACCAGTGCCTACCTAGATGAGTATTACATTTAGTAATGTCACAGAAAGGGGTCTCTCCTGGCAGATAGGGGAGAATGAGGCTAGTAGTCACACTTTTTGCTCCAGCAAATACTTCTCAGTGTAGGTTTATTTTTAAAAATCAATTTATAGCCACATACCTTATTGTCTTGGCTTCAAAAAAGCAATTTAACTTTTTTCCAGAAAAAAAGAAGAAGAAAAAAAATCATCAGTTCATTTAGCACACACTGACCCCTTGTAATAGCATGCCCCAATAGCAAGGCTTGTTGTCATACTTTATGGGATAAGTTGCCATAACGAGAGTCTGCCATGAGATAAGTCTATTATAGTATTTTCAGCAAAGTTTAAAACAAATATAAAACTGTAAAACAAATATCAGACGCAAAACAATTCATGAAACAGCAAAGAAAGAAAATCACACCATAATTTTTGTCAACTGAAATTGTAATAAATTGTATAAAATTCATCAGTATGCTTGTAGGGCTTTACTGGTTGTTTAGATCAGTGTTACTATCAGAAATAATTAATAATTATTTCTTTAGTTATTAATTAACTTTTAAATTAATTAATTGAATCTAACTCATTAAAACCTCATATGGGGCTCCAGTAAATGTAGTGTGCTACGTTAGGAGCAAGTTTGGTTATTAGCAATAATTAATCATTATCAAAGATAATGATTAATTATTAAAATCAATAGAACATTGATGAGAATCAATGTTAGCTTTTTTAATCCTTTAAATCAACAGTTATCAAAGATAATCGTTAATTGTTAACATTGATGAAACATTAATTAAAATTAACACTAGCTTATTGATCAGTCAAATTCAACAATCATCAAAGATAATGGTCAATTATCAAAAATCAATAGAATATTAATAAGGATTAACATTGAAGGGACACCACCCTGAATTCAGGGACTAATAACCAAATAGTATAACAGTCTCAATATTAGATTGTTTTCTTAGGAAAATCGACATCCGAAGAATATCGATTTTCGGAGAAAAAAACAATGAATGAAGGTTTGAATCCGAGCACGTCAGCATGACACAGGCGTATGCAAAACAAACCAAAACACTTCTCTTTGTAATATAAACAAAGTTTATTTATGCAGTAATATAAATTAATAATTAATACAATGCAGTCAATAAACTTCTGACTTACAACTACAAACTAAACAGTGATATGATTAGATATGGAAATAAAAAATAATCCTATAACACATAAGGTGTGTGTGTGACAGTGTGTGTGTGTGTGTAAGGAGGGATGCGCACAAAATGGCGGACGTGACTCTCGTGGAGAGTATGTCACGCGAGACTTCCGGCCAGGGAATATGACCGTGAATGGGGGCGGCGAGAAACCAGTCAATGGGGTCTACCAGTTACTGCGTGTATCCGCTTGTACGATAGCTTAGGGACAAAGCTGGGCTTTAGCATTTAAGCTATCTACGAGCCAAAAATGTGTGCCAGAATGTTTGTGAGGGGTCGCGTGCGTGTATGTGTGCGTGTGTGGTTAGTACGAGAGAGAGAGAGAAGTGACGGCCCTAAAGCCGATTTCGCGATCGTGGGAGAGAAAGCAGCTGTTAGTTCATCGCTCAGAGACGCGGTGGATGGCTCGTAAACAGTCCCGCGTTATTTGACTCTTTAATGGATGAACTCAGTTTCTGTCTCACCCGTGATGGCGAAATTGCACAACAGTCCAATTTGGTTGGACCACAATACAGCAAAACAAATTTGTGATAATTAATACCCTGAGTATTAATAATGAGTGGACATGGCGGTCCGTAAACTGTACAAGCAAAAAACCTTGAAACTCAAGAATAACACACTATAATATTCTATCTCTGCCCAGACGTAAACTTCTTACTTGAATCGCATGAGGACACAGGTAGAACGTGTTTTCCTCCGTCCTTTAACTCTGACCCGGTTCCTTGAGGCTCGGGTGATGACGGGAGGCCGTTTCCTCGCTCTGTCGGCGGGCGGTACGGCTGTTGATTCTCAGCGGGCTGGCAGAGAACTCAGAAATGTCGACTTGATTGAAGGTGGAAGAGAAATCTTTAATCTCTTCACATCTGTAGGCAAACGGATGAAGATGCGAATTGCTCGGCGGTCTTCTTCGGATCCGTTAGAGTGTTCGGTTGAACACAGAGTAACCTCAACTCGTCCAGCGAGATGGAGATTGTATGGCCACAGTTTCAAGTCAGACATTACTTCCTTGAGCCACGAGGTTGCACCTGAGAGCAGCGATGAAACTGCGCCTATACAGGACGAACAAAGTTGCTGGAAGCAAATCCTGGAAGCATTTCAGAGGTATTTCAACTCCTGATGATGTCATGTTTGAGGGACATTCTGTTGTGTCCCTCATCCAATAGGAGTTGAGAGTTCGATCCTTTAGTGAGCAAGGCTTCATGGGATTTGTAGTCTGTTTTGGACTCCCTTTGTTTGATTTTGGCGCAATTTTTATCAATATAATTTACGACTTGGAATGTGGGGGCTTGAGTTAGGTTTTTACGACTGTGTTAGGCCTGCCTTTGTCTTCTATCTGAATACATGAGGCCCAACATTCCCCCCTTTGGTCTGAAGAGTTGGTTGTTGTCCAGCATCTTTAGAGCAACTGAAGGGCCGAACAGTTCTTGTCGGTTCACAGTAACCTGTGGGTTACGCCATCCATGTATTCCTGATAGGAAAGAAAAATGGTTGCACAGTTCATTAGAGTTCACAGAGGCTTTATCGTCTGGACAGAGATTGAGGCACATCTGGGCATAGAACTTCTAGCTAAAACTAAAACTACATTCATCACACATAAATATTTCAAGTTATTGGAAGGCACAGCATTAACCGTAATACCCTTGTGGCAACTTCTTTAATAAAAATCTATAAAAGTGTCTCGACCTGACAGGTATGAAACATTAATGAAAATAAACCTTTTGTTTAAAATCTACCTGCATTATATAGTTGACCATATACAGTCACATAGATTATATAAACATTCAATGCTATTACAATTTTAGTTTGGGTGATAGAATTTGCAAATTATACAGTAAAAAAAAAAAACAAACAAAAAAAAAACAAACAATACAAATATGCTTTTTAAGAACAAATATGCTTTTTTTTTTTTAGAATAAATGTGTGTGTTTATGTCCAGATTTGTGCATGTGCACTGTGCCAAGGACGTCTTTGATTATCTGTAGTGATTTCCACATATTGCATACCAGTTACTCCCAAGATAGTTTCTACTGTGCCCTGGCATTTCTAAATATTTGAAAGCCAAGGCAGATGTGAAATTGAGAATTGAATGTTTATTTAACGTCTCAGCACTCTATGTGCTAGCAGAATTTCACAAAGACTGAAAGACATCTCATTAAATCAGTGCATGCCAAGTTGGTCCTTGTGGGTGCATGTGTGTTTGTGAGTGGGTGTGTAAGTGGGTTTGTGTCAAAGAGTGAGAATGCATTCCCAAGTATTTGTGTGAGTTACTGAAATGCTGTGCCCACAGTAAACACCTAGGTGATTATGCACAACATGAATTAATGAAATGTCAACTCTGAGCATTAGAAACCTGTTCGCTTCATACCTCCATGCTAACAAATTAATTTAGAGGTCTTTTTGCACCTTTAAAGTATTAATTAGTGGCCTTGGTTCATAAGTAAGCCCACAATTATTTGTAAAGTAAACTTGATTTAATTAATCTTAATAGGAGACCTTTTAGCATTACTTTTTTTAGTATATAGTTTAAAGTTAAAGTTTATATAGTTTAAAGTTAAAGACCACACAATCGTACATATTTTTGCATCACTGAAACACCTGTTGGCTATACTTTGATTTCGCATTTTTATAGTATTAATAACCAGTCAAAATGTTTTAATGAACCGCATCGTATATTCCAGTGTTTTAGTCTCCATCTGAATTGAAATCCCTGGCCCTTGTAGTTCACTGATTCTTGAGATAAGGGACAAAACATGTCCTATATATATAAAAAAAAGTCCCCTTCATGTTAAAAATCAAGAAATTCATAATAATAAAAATACTGGAAATTTAAAGGAAATGTGTATACTCAGCGCATTTATTACATATGTTTTTTAATAATTTCATTAGAACTTTTTTTTAAATGCATGCTCTATACTTGGAAACACATGTAACTTAACCTGTCCTCAACAAGAGGTCACAATGTTAAACTGCCAAATAAAGTGTTTAAAAACAAATTCATAAATATAAATATCAAATGAAAAACAGGGATCTGTAAGATATCAAACAATACATAAAGTAAACTTTAAATGATATTTCCTATGAATAATAACTGCCTATCAAAGTTGTGTCCTCACTTTGCTTCAACTCCTTCAGATTTTTTTATAATCTTGAATAAATCAGACAATGCCAAGGTCATCTATAACTCTGAGGACCCCTTTCTCATTTCGTGCTCATTGTGGATGCAACAGTAGTATACATGGTCTGGTAAGATTTATATATTTTTTTTATATTTTACATCAATCGATGTTGGAGTCTCTGTGGTCACAGCTTCAACTTGTCAACTCTGTCATCCCACTGTGATAATTTCTGTTAGAGTTGTGGAATAATTTTGGCATTTTAGTTTAGGTTACAGAGGCAGCTTTAACAGAGGTTTATACATAGTTGTGACGTTGGTGTCTAGAGTGGAAGTGGAAGAGAGGAGATGCAGGAGTAGGATCTTTCAATCTTTTAATATTAACGCTGGAGTTGAACAAACGCTGGAGTGAAAACAAACAATAAAGCTCAAAATGCAAACTTAACACAGTAACACTTCAATAACTCAACGTAACACTTGAAGGACTGACAAATGATGAACAAAACTAGAGGGTATATATGTATACACAGGGAAACTAATGAGGGAATGGAAGGCAGGTGTGGATGATGATGAACCGATGGAAGTGATTAGGGCAGTGAATTCTGGGAAATGAAGTCCAGGGGAATACTTCAAAATAAGAGTCCTTGAAGAAAATGAGGGAGACAGATTGTGACTGAGCCATGGAAGGCGAAGCCAAGGAAGGTGGAGTCAAGGAAGGCTTGGGACTGAAAGCCGTGGAAGAGAGTACAGGAAGAGACTGGGGATCGACCTCTGTGGTCATGAGCATGGACAGAGACTGGGGAACGACCTCCGTGTTCGTGAGCATGGGCACTGGCTCACTAACCGTGGCAGGCATGGGCACTGGCTCGCTAACCGTGGCCGGCATGGGCACTGGCTCACTAATCGTGGCCGGCATGGGCACTGGTTGTGGCCCGGGGTTCCCACCATAATTCACAGCGGGGAAATGTAACTTCCGTGGTCGCTACTGCTGACTGCAGCAGGGAATCGACCACCGGAACCTGGAGAGGATGAGCCCCCCCCAAAAAAAATATTTAGGGGAATTGTATGGAGTGGAGTTACCTTGGAGATGGGGGGGCGTGGTAGGCGCGGAGACAGGGGGCGTGGAAGGCATGGAGGGAGGAGTCGTGGAAGGTGGAGACAGGGGCCATGGAAGAAGTCAATTTCTGTATTAAACATGACGCGAATGAAGGGTTATGCATATTCAGGGTGGCTAGGATGTAACTCGCCAAGAGAAGATCTTCCACCTCCTGAAGTGCTGTAGGTCTGTGGAAGTTTAATCCCATTCCATAAATGGGCTTGTGGTATATGTCCGGAATTGATGACGAAGCAGTGAGGTGAAGGAACTTGGTTGTGTATTCCAAAAGGGGAAGATCCTGCCTGAACACTTATGTGAGAATGCTGTTTGTAGACTACAGCTCAGCATTCAACACCATAGTGCCCTCCAAGCTTGATGAGAAACTCCGGGCTCTAGGCTTAAACAGCTCGCTGTGCAGCTGGATCCTGGACTTCCTGTCAAGCAGACGCCAGGTGGTTAGAATGGGCAGTAACATCTCCTCATCACTGACCCTCAACACTGGAGCCCCACAGGGCTGTGTTCTCAGCCCATTCCTGTATTCCCTGTACACACATGACTGTGTGGCAACACATAGCTCCAATGCCATCATTAAGTTTGCTGATGACACGACGGTGGTAGGTCTGATCACTGACAATGATGAAACAGCCTACAGAGAGGAGGTGCACACTCTGACACGCTGGTGTCAGGAGCACAACCTCTCCCTCAATGTCAGCAAGACAAAGGAGCTTGTGGTGAACAGCCCCATCACCATCAATGGAGTACCAGTGGAGAGAGTCAGCAGCTTCAAGTTCCTGGGTGTCCACATCACTGAGGAACTCACATGGTCTGTCCACACTGAGGCCGTTGTGAAGAAGGCTCATCAGCGCCTCTTCTTCCTGAGATGGCTGAGGAAGTTTGGAATGAACCACCACATCCTCACACGGTTCTACACCAGCACTGTAGAGAGCATCCTGACTGGCTGCATCTCCGCCTGGTACGGCAATTGCACCGCCCACAACTGCAAAGCCCTGCAAAGGGTGGTGCGAACTGCCAGACACATCATCGGAGGTGAGCTTCCCTCCCTCCAGGACATATATACCAGGCGGTGTGTGAAAAAAGCTTGGAGGATCATCAGGGACTCCAGCCACCCGAGCCATGGGCTGCTCTCACTGCTACCATCAGGCAGGCGTTATCACAGCATCAGAACCCGCACCAGCCGACTTCATGACAGCTTCTTCCCCCAAGCAATCAGACTTTTGAACTCTTGATCTCTCACGATCAATATACATCAGCACTGCACTTTATTCATCTTATTATCTCACACTGGACTGTCATAAATTATATTCTCTCTTAACAACACACTGGCAACTGACTATCAACCGACAGCCTGAATGTCAATACAGTACAATACAAACAACTGTACATTTTATATATACTATATATACTATTTTTTATTGTATAATGTGTATTCTATATTGTGTGTATTGTGTACTGTACATTGTATGTTATTATTTGTATATTGTGTTGTGTGTAATTATGTGTATCTTAGATTCTAAATTGTGATGTGTAAATCTGATATTTATTGTAAATTGGTATATGTCTCATCACTGTTATGACTGCTATGTTGCTCGGAACTGCACCCAAGAATTTCACACACTATTGCTCTTGTGTATATGGTTGTGTGACAATAAATGTGATTTGATTTGATTTGATATAGCACACAATACTTATTGCAGATGTAATTAGTTTTTACACAATATGGGCAGGATCAGCTCTATCTCTCTTGTATCAACTGTAATATTGACCATGCTCACCGCCCTGCCCCTGCAAGTCAGTTTGTCCTAATAGCCATCAGCTGACGTTACGTTTGGGCAGTGTTGAGCATCATGTAGAAAAAGGATGCACAAATACAGAATAGAAATGAAATAAAAATAGATCTGCTGGCTTTACAATTGAATCATGAAGCAACTAGAAATGGTGGGAATGTTTTCATGCAGAAACACCCTCATTTAGAATAATTAAAATGTATCAATATTAAAACGAAAGAACAAATGTATGTATCTGTTGTGAAACCAGTGGAAATTATGCATGAGATTTTATGTTTTATTTTTTTTTGCACACACAAGAAAAATTGTACGTAAAAATAAGTGAATAAGACCCAGTGTCTGTCACACTCCCTGTCACCTTCTCACACTTTCTCTGTCCTCCCGTACCTTCTTTGTTATTCACACTCACTGCTGAGGACTTCATGACCTACTTAAAAAAATAACTCTCCAACACCACTGACACTACCCTCCACAAGATCGTATCACCCTCTATGCTATACTAACCTCATCTGAGACCGTTTTACACCACAACATACTCTATATTCTCACCATACAATGTGCAACCCCCCTTACCTAGTTTATATCTAACCTGGATAATAAGTCTTACCAATTCATCTGGAAAGGCTCACACCCTTCACTGAAGTACAGTAGGGATCACTGCTTCAGTGCCTTCTCTTCTCCACCAGCACCAGATTGCTCAGAAACATCATCCAATCACACAAGAAAGAAGCATCTTTCACCACTATGCTGATGACACTCAGTGCTACATCTCATTCCCCCTGAATGACTCTTGGTCATATTGAACTGGATGGCTACTCATCACCTCAATGTCATTCTTGACTGTCTTGACTGAGTTCTGCATTCTCCAGGGCAAGATTTCCCTTACCAGTTGTCCAAGTTCAGGTTCCATGAATGGGATAAAGCTGTATAAAGCTCCAAGATGCCATCTGATTTTCCACAACTCCTATTGTCCGTTACTGGCCTACTACAGAGCATTGAATAGCTATTTCTTTTCCATTTAGCAATAGAAATAACCTTACTATCGCTAGAACCTTACATTTACATTTACATTTTTCAGTATTTCAGCACTCAAGTCAAACCAGCAATGTCCGAATTGTGAGCAAATTACTCTTTTAGTATTTGTCAGTTATTTTCTGTGAATCTGTCAAATCGGTTAGCAACAGTCTGAATCGATTTGTAATTCAGTACAAATGAGCTCATGCACGCACCTGGAAAAAAACAACACTTATGTGAGAATGCTGTTTGTAGACTACAGCTCAGCATTCAACAACATAGTGCCCTCCAAGCTTTATGTGAAACTCCGGGCTCTGGGCTTAAACAGCTCGCTATGCAGCTGGATCCTGGACTTCCTGTCAAGCAGACGCCAGGTGGTTAAAATGGGCAACAACATCTCCTCATCACTGACCATCAACACTGGAGCCCCGCAGGGCTGTGTTCTCAGCCCACTCCTGTATTCTCTGTACACACATGACTGTGTGGCAACACACAGCTCCAATGCCATCAAGTTTGCTGATGATGCGACGGTGGTAGGTCTAATCACTGACAATGATGAAACAGCCTACAGAGAGGAGGTGCACAATCTGACACACTGGTGTCAGGAGCACAACCTCTCCCCCAACGTCAGTAAGACAAAGGAGCTTGTGGTGGACTTCAGGAGAAGAGAAAGAGAACATAGTCCCATCACCATCAATGGAGCACCAGTATTGAAGCGGTTTATTCTTTCCGGTAAACAACAAAAGGAAACTTCAGAGCACAACGCGAATGAAAAGACCGCTGGATGAAGTGGAATATTTACCTACAATCAACTGAAAAAAATTTTTTTTTGCCATTGATGAAGGTCTTCAAGTTCAACACCTGTGTGTACAGTTATTGAATGACTCCAAATTGCATTTTTCAATCCAAAGAGTAGCAAACAGTACAAATTATTTTTTTACATTACATGTACCAGCTGTTTTGGTGACAGTTTTGTTTTCTAAAAGAACATTAGATAAAATTACTGTGAGCTATTTTAAATAGCCTAGTTCAAACACACACACACACACACACACACACACACACACATATATATATATATATATATATATATATATATATACAGTGTTTGAAGTGGGGCGGTACGCGGTACCTGCACTTCTATAATTTACTCTACAGAGTTTTTCTTGTGTACCACCACTTCTCAGAGTCTCCTGGTATGATGTAATGTCTTTATTTAATGTAAGTCAGTGATTTGATGAGGCTCACCAGTCACTTTTATCTGACCTTCCAAATGATTTTGATAAAATCGCAGTAAACATCCGAACTCTCTCTGAGCAAAACTCAGCGGTGATTTTAATAACACTCAATACGTGCAACAGCATCTGTGCTTGTCAAGCTATCCGAGGTCCAGTTCCAGAGGAGCGCACATGTTTAAGCTTGTCTGGACATAGTTAAATTTCACTCTTCTCCAAAACATCAACCAGCAACGTTTGGGTGAGCACATTTTATCGTGTCTTATTCACACAAATGTATCTATGCAAAGTGCTTAGCTGCTGGGTTCAGTCAAAACTACAGACTTTAAAAAAAGCTGTTACAGAAGTGATGTCAGCTCATATGCACAACCTTTTTTCAAGAGGCAAAATGATGATGAAAACCGAACCTTCAAATAAAATACATAGGAAAATGTGTTTTTATTCTCCATTCTTTTCTATAGTGCTCGTAAAAGATTATGTGAATTGTCAGTGAACTTGCCTATGCATATATCCTGACAGTGTTTGGTTCTACACCATTCTCAGTCTTGAACATCTTTAAATCAATTTGTTCACCGTTTCTAATTATTATTATCTGCACAAGTATCTGGCTCCTGTGTGCAAATTAATGTGTGCAGGATAAGGAAGGCAAATTTTGCCCTCATTGAATGGGAGGATAATAAAAATGGTAAAAAGGAAAAACAGACATAATGCTCTTTTTCAGTTTTAGGCTACATTTATTTTGTGTAAAAAGAGATTAGATTGCCATTGTTCTCTTACGTGTGTTGATACTGACTAAGATACTAACTTTAGCAGATCTAAATATTTTCTCAGTTTTCATAAACAATAACCCTACTTTGTATGTTTTTATTTTCAAAGTAAAGCTAATCAAAACCTATTTGTTAGTTTGAGGATGTAAGGCCATATTTGTTCTTCAGCCAGATCTTAAAAAGTAATTTACGGCCAGACCTTGAAAATGTAATTTAAATACCTCTTTTATTGTAATAAAATATTATTTTAATGTAAATAAACACATAATTAAATGTTTTGTTTTTACATGTTAACGTTAGTTACAATAAAAGTGTAACGTTTTATAACTCTCAGAGTATATATTTTTTTATAAATAAATTTTGTTATTATTTATATATATATATATATATATATATATATATATATATATACACACACTGGGGCCAAAGGTTTGGAATAATGTCCAGATTTTGCTGTTTTGGAATGAAATTGGTACTTTAACTCACCAAAATGTCATTCAACTGATCGCAAAGTATAGTCAGGACATTACTGATGTAAAAACATTATTTTTTATAAAATCTAGACAAGCCCCATTTCCAGCAGCCATCACTCCAACACCTTATCCTTGAGTAATCATGCTAAATTGCTAATTTGGTATGAGAAAATCACTTGCCATTATATCAAACACAGTTGAAAGCTATTTGGTTTGTTAAATGAAGCTTTGTGTTTGTTTTTGAGCTGCCACAGTATGCAATAGACTGGCATGTCTTAAGGTCAATATTAAGTCAAAAATGGCAAAAAAAGAAACAGCTTTCTCTAGAAATTCATCAGTCAGTCATTGTTTTGAGGAATGAAGGCTATACAATGATTGAAATTGTCAAAAAAAAAAAAAAAAATGAAGATTCCATACAAATGTGTACACTACAGTCTTCAAAGACAAAGGACAACTGACTCTAACAAGGACAGAAAGAGATGTGGAAGGCCAGATGTACAACTAAACAAGAGAATAAGTACATCAGAGTCTCTAGTTTGAGAAATAGATGTCCTCAGCTGACAGCTTCATAGAATTCTACACGTTCAACACCAGTTTCATGTACAACAGTAAAGAGAAGACTCAGGGGTGCAGGCCTTATGGGAAGAATTGCAAAGAAATGCCACTTATGAAACAGAGAAACAAAAAGAAAAGGTTAGAGAGGGCAAAGAAACACAGACATTGGACAACAGATAATTGGAAAAGAGTGTTATGGATCTTAAACCCATTGAACTTTTGTGGGATCAGCTAGACTGTAAGGTGCGTGAGAAGTGCCCGAGAGAGCCACATCTATGGCAAGTGCTACAGGAAGCGTGGGGTGAAATGTCACCTGAGTATCTGGACAAACTGACAGCTAGAATGTCAAGGATCTGCAACGCTGTCATTGCTGCACATGGAGGATTTTTTGATGAGATCTCTTTGAAGTAGTTTAAGTGAATTAAAAAAAAAATTAAAATTGTAATAGTAATTATTCACGTTATTAATGACCTGACTGTACATTGTGATCAGTTGAATGCCACTTTGTTGAATAAAAGTTCAAATTTCTTTCCATAAGAGCAAAATCTGTGCATTATTCCAAACTTTTGGCCGCCAGTGTGTGTGTGTGTGTGTGTGTGTGTGTGTGTGTGTGTGTATATATATATATATATATATATACACACACATGTAGCTTGTAGTTTTGCTGCTTTTTTTTTTTTATTTTCCTATTATTTTCCAGCAATGTTTTGTTGGTTACTGTAAACTGCTGTACAATTTAAATGTAAGAAAACTGTCAAATATTGTTCTGTATTTAAGCAAGAAATAAGCATTTTCATGAGACACTATTTTGCTTATGCTGAGAAACTGTTTTCAAGCTAATATTCTGTTTGTAAATAAGTTTTCAGTTAATTTTCTCATTCACTGAGAATCATTTTTTGCATTTTGTTGTTTCACACATTTTTCAAGCATGTACACCATTGATATTAGTCACATAGTTTCAGGAGAGGAAGACCCCAGCTCAATATAAAATGCCTTACTTCAGCAAGTCAGAGATATTATATTAGTATTCGGTTCAAGCAGAACAGCAGAAAGATAAATGGGTTTGAAATGGTTCTGTGGCTTAGACATGATGCAAGTGTCTCTTTGTTTACTGTACATCAGTGCAGTATTTTATATAAAAGAGCAAACAGTAGAACATCTCTTGTCTCTTATTGTAATGCTGGAGTGAGGTGTGTATTAAACTGAATTGACAGACAAGGAGTGCAAAAATCAGTGACACTTGAGGAACCTTTGATTTTGGGACAAGATAGTTTGTGGGGCTTTTGACTGCTCCTCAGGGGAGATCCTCTGCCAATGCCTCCATGATGTTCCACAAGCATTTCTCTGTGGGCAAGCATGATTTGTTTATATTGGGACAATATATCCAGCTAGATGTTCTGTATGACCTTTATAAATAGACCTTTATATTTATTAATTTTTTTTACTTCATTTTTACTGAACATATGAATCAAGCAGGCAAGCACAGCACTTTACATTACATTTCGTAAGCCAATCATAATCAAATGAAGCATTTGTAGATTGACAAAGGGTGCGATATGTTATGAAGCCCATTTATATAGGCACTCACTGGGTCTGACTTGTAGGCAAACAGCACAAATTGTACATTCAAAATGAAATTATTATGTAAAGACCTTGACATTGAGTCTTATTGTTGAATATTTAATGAGCTACGGAAATTTCTTATATCAATGGAATTTTTGCTGATATGACCAAGAAGGTCTAATACCTGGTGAAAGGTTAGCATTCCCATTCATCTCAGTAGCAGTTGCCCTGCTGGTGCCAAACCTTAACCCCCTGTATATGACATAATGAACTTCTAAAAAAATGATTAAGTGTGATTATCCCCGCCTTTAATACTGGCAAAAAACAAAAAAAAATTTGGGGTCTGTATGTTTCTGCTGTGCCACAACAGAACATATTCTCCTCTTTAGCCCAGGTTGAGGTTCACATTTTAGGCAAATTGTGGCTCAAGGCACCTGTGACTGGTTGCAGCTACTCTTTGGATATCACATTGTCTGCTAAGTCAGGTATGAGGCTCAGAGGTGATTAACCACTCATGTGTTGGAAGCCTGACTAACAATAGTGCTGATCTCTGTGGGCCAATTAGCCCTTTAGGTTCTCATGTGAAATACCTTCATGGAACAATTGAAAATACAAGGTTCTCTAGTGTAAGAGGCCTGGAAGAATATCCAGCTCACGGGACATAATTCGGACAAGAGCTGCTGGCTCTTATGACAAGCACTTCATATTTTGTCCAGAACGTTTTTGAGGATTGAAGTGTAGAACCTTATGGGTACAGTAGCACAGTAATTGCTCATTAATTAAATATTTTGACTTGTGAAAGATCATTGAGCTGAATTGTTGAATTCTGAACTTCATCTGACTTCGTCTGTCTTTGCTTTTGTCTTGGTGATCAAGTCTACTTTGGTTATGCATTCAGACAGACATTATTATTGATCCAATTCTGTAAGCTCTTGTAAGAACAGGGTAATTCAGTATATGGTTATCAAACCCGAACACAGACTGTGTGAAAGTTGCCAGTGTGTTAATGAGAGTTTGCAGTCATTATTCCCATGGTCTGTGTGTGAAGATAGAACACCTGTTCACTTCCTCCCATGTGACAGGTTTTTATCAAAATAAGTTTAGTGGGAAAGTTTATCCAACTTGCTATGGCCTTGGTTTGTGTGTGTTTGTTCTTTGGAAAGCGCGAGTGGGCAACTCTGGTGAATTAGTTGAAACGCAAGATAAAAACAAGCGAAGCATGTAATCTCACTGGCAGCCCTCATGAAAAGGGACAGTTATTTTCTTCCAGTATTGTGGTGGAATGCTTTTGTGAAATGGAGAATCTCATCACAGTGTACCTTGGGCAGAATGTAGGAGCTGGCCTCGGTTGGCTTGTATTTATCTGAAACACAGTTATATGGTTCACTCACTTTAATTTAAACTGTATCAGAACCTTGTGTGTCAGAGGAATAGGCTTAGGCTGAATTTACCATTGGATACTTACGGTGTCCTTTCCCCCCAAAAAAACAATAATCTATCTAAAAGGATAATTGCATACTGAAAAATAACACAAATTGTATGGAGGAAGTACATTTCATTTGGGACCTTCATGAGGGAAGAGCTTGCAGTGCTACTTAGGCACAGCATGAGCTTTATCCAACCTGGTCTCATAGAAACACGTTACTATACATATATTTTAGGAAAGTAATTTTTACGTGGTTCATTTTAAACATGGAGGCAGTTTCCTGGAAAAATGAACACTAGAGGCACAACAACAACAATTAACTTGTATTGCCTTTCACACAAATCAGTAGTAAAATTGCATATTATCTGTTTATAAACACACACTTTTACATTTATGCATGTGGCTGACGCTTTTATCCAAAGCAACTTACAGTGCCCTTATTACAGGGACAATTCCCCTGGAGCAACCTGGAGTTAAGTGCCTTGCTCAAGGACACAATGGTGTGGGGATTGAACCAGCAACCTTCTAATTACCAGTTCAGTGCTTTATTCCACTGCACCACCACCACTCCACTTTTCACCCTGTTCCCCACACAATGCTGTCTTATGACATCAAAAAATTGTACTATGGCATATGACCTGTAAGGCGAGAGATTTTAACATTTGCATTACATAACTGACTACAGTTACAAGCTTAAACATGCACTATAAAATTGTGTTGTAGCTTAACTGATAGAGCAATGCACTTGCTGTGCAAAAGGCTGGGCTATGAGGCTTGAAGAGTACGAAGGTGGACCAAAATGCCAGAGAAACAACAAAATGATGTGGTTGCTTCAGGAATTGCATTTTTCATGTCATACAGTATTTGCTTTTTTGACACTGCTACACACTGACTATCTGTTAGGTTTAAGGTTTAGGGTAGGGAGGTAGGTAGGTAGGTTTTGTTGATTTAATGGGGTCATGAAATGGAAAATCAAATACTGTACTATAAAACATTCTGTACATTTCAGAACTCAAAACTTCCTCCTCAGTCTAAAAAGAGCAGTTTATATTTCCCATTTGTGCTATTTTTAATTGTTGGTGTTTGTAAACAAGTACAAGCTGGATGTTTGGATGCATTTCTGCCAATCTGCACCTCAGTGCACCTGTGTGTGTGCGTCATGTTTCGCCATGCTATGGACTGTGTTTGTGCAGCTATCAGCGTGGACTGCTTGTGAACCAGTCATAATACGATTCAAGCTTTGCAAAGGAACTGTTCTTGAAGAATGAAGCAGTTAAAAACACTTGGACTTAACTGCAAAACTGTGAGTAAACTGTTTAATTCATGAATATTTCATATGTCAGGACTGTTTGATAGCTTATGTTGCTGCTTGAGTGAACAGTTTAATATATTCAGATGCAATGTGCATTATGTGTAAACCCTGAAATGTAGTTTTATAATGTTGTGGAGAGCTTGTTTATTCTCTCCCAATTGAGTTTCAAATATGGCAGTATTTGAGGGCTGCACCATGTTTACATTGAAGTTTAAAGGAGCCTCTGAGGCCAAAACTGAGTGTTTGAGACAGAGGGCCGGAGACAGGGTGGAAAATTACAATTTATTACAAAACATTGACAGTTTTGGTGCAAAAAGCTTTACTGACATTATCAGTAGACCTTAGGGAAGATAATAAATTCTAATAAAATAGCATTTTGTGACCCATTTAAAACTCTAAAAAGCTTAACCTCAGAACTGAACTTGCTGTTTGTGCCACACAGTGGACAATTCACCTCTGAACTGCCACATTCTGGGCATTCTGGCTACAAAATTATATCTCTATATTTTTGAGCCAACTGACAATTTTCAATATATATTTGTTTTTGTTTTCAGAGGAACCATCAGTTTATAATACAGCCATTGTAGTCAAGTATTTAAAAATGTTTAATGCATGAAGTAAAAATCTATTTTAAAATAATGAAGGCATATTTTCCAAATTTTAAACTAAATGAAAACAAGGAAAAATTATATTTAATTGTTTTCATGTGTATGCACCCATATACAAAGATACATAGTAGGCTAATCAAGCATTATTTACCTAAATATATATTTTGCCAAAACATTTTGTGAATTAACTTCCCTCACTTATTTTTCCCAGTTGAATACTTTATAATACTGAATTATTATTGTGGGACCCAGTCAAGTTCATTATTATATATAATACAGAATAATTATTACTATTATTTTGAGGATTAGATTTGATTTATAGTTATGTGTTTCTGTCATATTTATTTCACCTGGAGCTTTTATTTTGGTAGAACATTAAAAATCCACTGTAGTGGCAGTGTGTATAGTGTTCCGTTAATATTGATATGACTGCATCGCAATTCTGATGTTGTTTTGATTAACTGTCTGTGAAAATGCTGTGGCCAAATAACAGGAGAATTAAAATTATTGAGGCATTCACAATATAGCTTAATTTTATATCGTCAGCAAAGTTATAGCAATTATATTGTGAATATTTTACTGTATATATCACCAATAATTTTCACAAGATCAGGCTGGCTTAATAATGCTGTCTATTTGTGAATATATCTCAGATGGAAGCAATTTACAACACAATCTGGTGCTAACAGCAACAGTAAGTCAAACCACATGATATCTGTGGTACAGTGGCATACACTAAGGATATACAACACTTACACAAAGAAATTGCATTGTTCATGTTTACTGACATGTGAATTGATAGTGTCTGTTAAAAGAAACGGAGAAGCCTTAGTCTGAAAAGTAACCATGAAATTTAATCCATATAGTTCCTCTATCAAAGTGTTTTGGTAGAATGGACAATTGATTCGTTTTCTGGAAGATCCTAAAGCTTGGCCCAATTTTAAAAATAAACAATATTATTTTATTTTGGAGTTTAGAGTGTAAGGCTTCAAAATCAAGCTTCAAAATCAAGAACATACTTAATGGTATTGAGTTATACTGTAAATTATCTTTATTTCCATTTTGCAACATAAAAATTAAATAGGCCTATGTGAAATAATAATCCTAAACAATTATTTGTTGCTGTTGATGTGTTTTCTGGCTACTACTACTTTTGTCTGTTGTGATGCTTCATTCAGAGACTAACAACTTTGTTACAATCAACCACTCTACTAAATTGGTGGGATTATATTTAGGAATTATTATATTGAGAAAAGGCCAATTAGCTGCAATTTGTTCATTTTGTTAGGAACATTTGGCAGTTGTACTATCATACTCCTGCAAGCTAAAAATGTCTCTTAGAATATGCATGTTGCTATGCATCTGTGCTGCTCCACAGAGGGAAACACACCGCATGGCTAAACTTTGGTTAAGTGTGCAGCTATCAGGTTTGTGTCTTTAAGACTTCCATCCTTGAAAGGGATACTCAGCTCCCATATGGTGCGCATTAGCTATTTAGATCTGACTTGGAAAATACTGTATTATTCTTGATTTTGCATCTCAAAGAGATGGTTCTCATTTTTAAACCATGTACGAGACAGAATCATTTCAATGCACTATTGCCATTTCTCTTTGGAGGAAGACAGAAAAGTGCACAATAAGGAATCAATAAGAGGAAAACACAGTCTGTGTCAATGTAGTGTTCACTTGTATTTGTTTTCAAAATAATTTAATTAATGGAATTGGATTCATTTAATTTTATCATGTGGATTTTTACGTTTATTATATGATGAATATAATTAAACATGCTAATCATTTTATTTTGTAACTTGTGCAGATATCTATCAGTCCATCTGTATCTATGTTGCAGTAAAATGCATGGCAAGTTGTATTTAAGCAACCAGACTTTGCTTTATTTGATACTTCAGATTGGTCAATCAGTCTAAACCCTAATGCTGTGGTAAATTACAGAATGTTATTGACCATGCATAATATGACCATTGCTGTCTTTGTGGCTCATGCACAATGTAGCCAATTCTCATGTCCCGTTCATTAATCTATATATTTAGACTGCATGCCTATTGCAAATTACTCTATCACAGGGAAATGCCTCTCATAAAATCTGCAACCAGAAGTTATATTGATCGTTTTAAATGTTAATGTCCTCTGAGCACAGACATAAAATATGTCACCATCAAACCAGCAATAAAGCATGCAATATTGTAATGATATTTACCAACAGCTGTTCAGCTGCTCTTGCAATAGGCACAAGTTGCCACCCTTTATGTTCCTTGGCACTGGATATCTATTGATTCTTCAGAAAGAACCAAAAAAAATCAACACATAATGTCAAGAGACATGTTCCCTAATGATGTTTTTGATCTAAAAGGGCAATAACAATGCCAACATTCCCCCTTTCAGTGTATGATATAAAAAAATTTCATATGAAAGCACTAACAAGTATGAAACAAAATTGCCACCAGCCAAAAAAATAAATAAAAAACGTCAGCAATTGGAGTTTCAGTGCCTTGTTTGCAGAGAGTCTGAGCTTTGTGTTTTTGTACTCTTGTTATAGTGCTCCAAGTACTACTGTACTCTGGACACTTGGCAATCGGACGGTTATTTTCTTTTAAACCCTTGTGTAACAGATCTCTTAGCTCAGGCAATGGAGGAGTCAGGAGACAACGAAGCAGGTTCAAGGTCAGTCCTTTTATTCTCTCTTAAACACAATCGACGTTAACCGTCGATAATAAAGAAAAACGTTTTAAATAAATGAAAAGCACTTTAGCTAACACTCCCTTGGTTCAGGGCTGTCGTGCTTCCTGGTCACTCTCTCTTTCTCTCTCTGATGCTCTGGAGTGCCTTTTCAAGTCTCCCTCCGCCATCACTATAATGAGAGACAGGTGTTAGAGATAATTATGAACAGGTGACGAGGCTTACCGCTCTCTCTCTCCCACAGACCGACACATGACCACGCCCCCCATGCCACACCTTGTTTTAGCGCAGCGGTGAGCAGTTCATCAACAGCTGAGAAGGAGGTTCATTGCTGTTGTCTTGAATGCATTAGTGTTTACACCAGATATGCGAGGTGGTCACATGCATCCAATGTTTTTCTCCAAGAACAACAGTCTGTCCAAAAAGCAGGGGGTGTTTTTGAAAAATGTCAAGATTGTCTCCAATAATTGCTTCATTAAAAGCATTTGCTTTGTGTATACTAGAGTAATTAAGCAGTTGGAATTTTACATTACACAAGTGAAAATTAACAAAGAGCACATCTGGGTGTCCCTTAGGTTTAGTCATTAAAAAATCCATTATTTTTTAAATTACTTTTTCAGTCTTTCAACCCTTTTAATCCAGGACTATTTCCCAACAGGCAGCTCCCGCTCCTTGCTTTTGAATGACTCCTGTTGGAAAGTTGAACATTTAGAGATCAGATAGCCCAAACCAGATGTGTTTCTCCCAACCAAAACCAATTTCTAAGGCAAACAATCCTTTTATAATCTGGGAGCAGATTGTCAACAGTGAAAAAAAGCTGTGTATGTGTGCCATCAATGACTCATCATCTGCAATGCCATACTCTTACCACCACATAGCGTTCAGCTGACACTTTGCTCACATGGACCACTCGTTCAAGCTTTGTGTCTTGATTAAACCAGTTAATTTTTGCATGCATTACACAGCGATTATCCAGCCTGTAGAGTGAGACCTTTTTAAGTGAGCAGGGAACCATAGACAGAAACTCTCACTGAGATCAGAAAAAAAATTTGTAGGCTTTTCCATTATTAAAAGCATATTTCAGCTGAGTGAAGGGTCATTTTGCATCCACCATAAATCAACAATGCATCTGATCAAAAATAATGCTTATTTTAGGGGTTGACAGCTTCAAAACCAATGTTTTTGTTTTGACTTTGTTTTCCAAATTAAATAGATAATCTTAACTGTGGAGTCAGCCTTGATTGCAGAGATCATAGCATCGTCTACACCTATTTCTTCTCAAAAGCAGAATGCAGTGGACCCAGATGGGATGTGAAGAAGGATCAAAGCTGTTTCAGGACCACCCTCTTAAAGCTACCCAACCTTTTGGCACTGGTACTGTGTAGGAATTTGTGTTATCCATTGCATAGTGTTAGGGAAGAAAAAAAAAAAAAAGCCACACTGTCTCAAAAGTTCAGCAGATGTTTCGATGTTTAAATTATTTTTTGTAAGCCATATTAATATGAAGAGTCATCTATAAGTAAGCCATTTGTAGGTTGAGTTCACCTAAAAGTGAAACACTTTGGCTCTGTGGCACTTTCAAAACTTAGTTTGAGTGGCCCATCCAGGCCGAAACAGCCATTTTGACTTGGCAAATGGTGTGAGTTTGGGACAGGACTTTCTGATTGTTCATTAAATGGAAGACAAGGGTATATGTCATATCCTCTCGATCTGTTCCCACAAGATCCCTTACCCTTAGTACTAACCTCAACCCGGACTACACTTCCCAGAATCCCCCAAGTCCCGCATTGACTCTCACACCTGATCTTCATTCACTAATCAACTTCCTGTGTATATAAACTCTGCTCTCACCACACTTCTCTGTGAAGTCTTGCCAAGTCACCCAGTTGTCTTGCATTTCTGAGCGTTATTGCCTGCCCTCAATTTGCACTACTGTCTGTTCAAAATAAATGAAAAGAAACCTAGCATTTGGGATTTGTTGCTTTTTCCTGTTGTACCGAACTCGTATCGAACCATGACCCCAAAACCGAGGTACCTACCGAACCGTGACTTCTGTGTACCGTTACACCCCTAGTAACTAGACATTAGAAATAAAACATGGAAAATTTTAATGTAGGCATTTCACAGACCCAAAACCCAAGTAAAAGAAGTTAGTGGGGGTGAAATATTAAAATCCCCACTAATTGAACACACTTGGATACTCCATTTTGAGTTTGGTGAGCTCTGTATGTTTGGCCTCTGCTGTTGATATGGTTTCTGCAGAGTGTGGGTCCTACACAACACTGGCAAAGCAATAGCATATAAAGAAACCTCTCACAGCAGGTAACATGGCCACAGCACTACAGCAGCTACACTTTCAGGTTGCAAACATGTGCTAGTAAAGTAATGTGTTCTGGATTGCACAATCTTCTATTCACAAAAATGTCAAGTCCACCTCGCTTCCTCTGGCTGCTCTTACTGACCCTGCTGCCTGAACATACAATATGAAAACCACCCAGTGTCTGTCTTTACTTTTTGTTCTGAATTATTTTGCCAGCTCTTCCTACCATGGCATTGCTTGCCTTAAACAGCTTATTCTATCTTATACATGCATAAACAAATGACACAAGTCCTTTACACCTGGCTTGCAGCCCATTTTAAACTTCCACCTTGCTCTTTTTGAGGAATAGGTACTTGCCTTTGGATCTGTTGGATTTGGTGGTTGATGAAGTTCAAGTGTACAGTATCTTGAAAGTGCCATTCATAGCAGAACATCCCTCAAGGATGGATGGATGGATGGATTCAAGATACCAATGTGAATATTAATATTCAACATGATTTCACTGGAAGTTGGCATGTTGTTTCCAAGAGTACCAGTACCCTAGGATCTGCCACATTATGACAACTCTCTGACAAGTGGCATCTCCTGTTAGACATTTTTACATGGGCAGCTTGTTTACTTTCCATTGTGGCATGACCAGAAGCATGGGAGACCTGAGTTTGGATTCTGTGTTGAAAACAGGAAGTAATTGTGTTCGCAGAATCATGATTTGGAGGTTGCATTTTTTCCCTAGCATATAGCATATACATTCTAGTTTATAGAATCTTCATTCCTCTTCACTGCATTACAGCCTGTACAGCTGAAAACAACTTGCTTTACAAAACAACTCGCTTTTGGTGCCCCTCCGTGGAGATTGCACCTGGAAAATGGAGCTCACGTGTCTATACGGTCAACAACACAAACTGCTTTGGCGACTAGGGGCAGTGTAATTAATTTCGATACACACAGACCGATAATAGCTAAAGAAAACTCGACCTATACTGTTTCCAATTTCAATGTGAGATCATTCTAAATTAATACAACCAACCAATGGAAAAAACGTTGTCCTTAAATCAGAAATCAGCAGTAACAAAAGCCAGCACATCACAGTACCACACCAATGTGTTTGTCACTTTCAAAATCACATGCACCGTGGCTTCTTTTTTTTAGGTTCTGTTTAGTTGTATGTTTCCAGCAGGAGAGCAGTTGTTATAAGAATGACCCTTAGATTCTCTGTGAGAGACCACAGAATATATACACAACAGTTGCTGCTTCAATTGCTCTGTGAATCTGTGTTCACACATTTGATCACACTGCCAAACGGCCTCATGCTGAATTCCTGAAATTCAGGTTTAATAGTTGCCATGTCAACAATAGATTTATAGTTTTATGCCTGCCTCCAGGGGTGCCTGCCTCAAACAAAATAAATATAACTTAAAAATAAGGATAAATATGTAACAAAGCATGAAAATTAATGGATTCAAAGAAGGCAGAATGGATATTCTGCAGCATGAGCATTGAATATACACTGTAAAAACTATTGTGCTGGTTTTACTCAACACAATTGAGGAAATTATTTGCATCAGGTTTTTGAGTATTTTGAACAACAAATTTTTGTTTGACATATTAGACTTCACATGTAATGCCAACTCAAATGTACAGGCCATTTTTCTAAAGTTCTAAAGGCAATATTTATCTTGATGGGAACTACCATTATCAAGTAATATTTACTTATTTTTTCTGATAGGCTAAACATTTTTATATTAATTACACTTGATTTTCAAAGGCATTTAATTTATATAACAAGTTCGCTAATATAGCCTATTTATTATAGAAAGTGTAGTTAACAAGTGTTTCAAAATAAATTAAAAATATGTTTTTCATATTACAATGTTACAAATTCATTAAACATTTCAACAGCAATACATCTGTAAATGTATCCAAGAAAAATAGAAAAACACAAAAACACACCTTCTTATATAGACTAAAACACAATCTGTTGCATTTAATCTGTTGTGTTTGTGAAGCTGATGTGTTTAAGTGACTATGTGCCTGTGAAGCTGATGAGTTTGTGAAGTTGTAAAGCATTGAAGTGGCCGATTAAAAGTCTTACCTGAGCTTGGAAAACCTGCTTCCCTGTGTTCTCCTTCCCTTCTGCTGTGAAGTTGTGTTACACTGGTGCTGAAACCCGGGAATCAAGATCAAAGATGGTACGACTCATGGAGTCCTCACCACTGGCCGAGATCCTCAAGTCCCTCGCCAGTCTACACCAATCCCACCAACAGGCCCTGCTTGAGCTCCGACAGGACCAAGATCGTTGGTTCCACGAGATACTCAGAACTCAGGCAGAGGACCGGCAGGCGATCCGGAGCCTCGTAAGTCAGGGAAAAGCCACGGCTGTGACCCCGGACAACAGTAGTCCCATGCCCCTGCCCATGCTCATGAAGATGGGGGTGGAGGGTGACCCAGAAGCCTTCCTTGACCTCTTTGAGTTGGCCATGAGCTCAATGGACAGCCCAGCTCATTCCTTTGTTGTCCTGGGAGCCCCAACTTGCAGCCCAACAACTGCCGGCGGCTAGTCTCTTGGACTAAAGTGACCTAAAGAAGACCACACTGCAACGGGTTGGCCGAAGTCCAGAACAGTACCGGCAGCTCTTCTGGTATATGGAATTGGAAAAGTCCGGCTGCCCGTTTGCCTTCTCCCAACAACTTCGAGATGCCTGCTGAAATTGGCTGCTGGTGGGGGGCCACGGCGTCGAGGGAAATATCGACCAGGTGGCACTGGAGCAGCTGATCTGTCGACTACCGGAGAGGATGGTGGAATGGGTCCAGTGTCACTGTCCGGCATCACTGGAGGAAGCAGTCCAATTGGCGGAGGACCATATGAAGGCATACCCGAGGGTGGAAAAGTCCTCCCACTCTCTCTCCCCTCCCTCTTTTTTTTCCCCATTCTCTTCCCCCTCCCCTCTTCTCTCTCACTCTGTTCTCTCCCCAGAGCCCATTCCTGCCCCGCAGAGGCAAGGAGTCCCACCACTGGAGCCAGTTCCCCACGTGGGGGTTTGCACCACCCACAGCAGCTACAGTGCCCCGCCGCTCTCCCCCTCAGGTGGAAGTGTCCACTGACACAGGTGTGGGCATGGCACCTGGGCCGGTCTGTTGGAGTTGGGGGGATCCGGGACACTTCCGGGATCAATGCCCGGTGACTGAGTTGGGGACGGTGGTCTGGATCCCCGACACCTCGCAGGCTACCCCCGATCGGGCCAGAGCATACCGGATACTGGTAAGAGTCAAGGGGGGGTACTCACCAAGCATTGGTGGACACAGGTTGTAATCAAACCACTATCCACCAATGCTTGGTTCAACGTGAGGCTTTGGGCACAACCAAAAGGTGAGGGTGAAGTGTGTGCATGGGGATATTCATGATTACCCCATGGTGACCCTTATGATCAAATTTCGGGGAACAAAACATAGAGTGGAGGCCGCAGTTAGTTTCCGCCTCACCCATCCACTGATTTTGAGGACTAATTGGTCTGAATTTAGAAATGTATTAAAGGGAATATGCGTGGATGGGTCCTGCACAAAAGCAATGAGATGTGAAATGTGCGATGCTCTGGCAGGGGAGGCGGAGCCAGGGCCGTCTTTGTCAGCTCCACATCAGGATGATGTGGGGGGGCAGAGTCTACAAAGATTTCCCTTTGGAGCAGTCGAGAGACGAAACCCTCAAGCACGCCTTTGACCAAGTGAGAGTGATCGATGGTCAGCAACCTCAGCCAAATGTCGCACTTTCATATCCATACTTCACAATTATAAACGAGCGATTGTATAGAGTGACGCAGGACGCTCAAACAAAGGAAGATACAACCCAGCTCTTAATACAGTGGAGCTGTCGGGAAATGGTGTTCCAGGTGGCTCATTATAATCCCATGGCGGGTCATCTAGGAGAAAGAAAAACACTGAAACGCCTAATAGCCCATTTTTATTGGCCAGGCATTGGCGGCGATGTCCGCAGGTGGTGTGCGGCATGCCGCGAATGTCAGCTGGTGAATCCACCGGCCACCCCATAAGCGCCATTGCGCCCCCTTCTGCTGATCGAGGTCCCCTTCGAGAGAATTGGCATGGACCTCATCGGGCCATTAGAGTGGTCATCACGCGGACATCGCTTTGTATTGGTCCTAGTGGACTATGCAACGTGACATCTGGAAGCAGTGCCTCTACGCAGCATCTCAGCATGTAGTGTTGCAGAGGCACTCTTCAAAATAATCTCCCGGGTGGGGGTTCCGAAAGAAATCCTCACCGATCAGGGCACAACCTTTATGTCATGGACACTACGCTAGCTTTACGAATTATTGGGCATTAAATCAATCCGCACCAGCGTTTACCATCCACAAACAGATGACCTGGTGGAGCAATTTAACAAAACCCTTAAGAACATGATTTGTATGTTCATGCACAAGGATGCTAGAAATTGAGACAAATGGCTCGATCCCCTGTTATTCGCAGTATGAGAGGTCCCGCAAGCCTCCACTAGGTTTTCCTCATTCAAGCTGCTGTATGGGCGGCGCCCGCGCGGCATGCTTGATGTCATACGCGAAGCTTGGGAGGAGGGACCTTCAAACAGAATGAAATTCAATACGTTCTTGATCTTAGAGCAAATCTCCACACTCTGTGGAAACTAACACAGGAGAATTTTCCCAAGCTCAAGAACAACAGAGCCGAATGTATGACAGGGGAACTAGGCTGCGGGAATTTGCACCGGGAGATAAGGTACTCGTATTACTCCCCACATCGAGCTCCAAATTACTCGCCAAGTGGCAATGACCCTTTGAGGTCACACGACGAGTGGGGGATATCGATGAGGTTAAGCGAACCGATAGAGGATCAAAGATCAAAGATTTAAAAAACAACAATAAAAAAAAATATACCTGTATGCTCCAGAAATGAGACATGTAACTGGTGTTTCATGAGGATGATATGGAGTAGACTGTTTTGAATATTCATCTTCACCCTGCAGCTAAACAGCTCTGATAATAATAGCCTAATTGCCATAGTGATCTTGCTTCTTTTCATATCAAACGCCATTATAATGTCGAATTATCTGTATGGGAGTATGGGAGTATAAGTGAGCAGGAAACCGTGCACCCTGAGGCCGCGTTCATTATGACCAGGGACTTTAATAAAGCTAGTTTCAAATCAGTCGCACCAAAATACCACCAGCACATTAGTTTCAATACGAGGGGACCGGGTTATGGACCATTGCTACTCTCCCTTCCGGGATGGCTACAAATCCCTCCCCCGCCCACCATTTGGCAAATCAGACCACTCTTCCATTCTGCTTCTGCCCGCTTACAGGCAGAAACTGAAACAGGAAGCACCCACCCTCAGAACTATCCAGTGCTGGTCGGACCAGTCAGACACTATGCTACAAGACTGTTTTGAGTCATCGAGGTTTACGCTGATATAATTTAATTAATTAATTTATAATTTTATTTATTTATCACACATTATACATTTGCACATATACAGTGAAATTCTTTTTTTTTTGGGGTCAGCTGGGGTCAGAGTGCAGGGTCAGCCATGATACGGTGCCCCTAGAACAGATAGGGTCAAGAGCCTTGCTCAAGGGCCCAACAGTGGCATCTTGGCGGTGCTGGGGCTTGAACCCCCGACCTTCTGATCAGTAAAACAGAACCTTAACTGCTGAGCCACCACTGCCCCTATGATAGTGTAATGTGTTTCATCAAAAAGTGCATGGAGGACGTAGTTCTAACCAGAACAATATGGATCTATCCAAACCAGAAGCCATGGATAAATAGCAATGTTTGCGCGGCACTTAATCTGCGGACCTCCGCTTTCAATTCCGGGAATACGGAGGAGCATAAACAAGCCAGTTATCAGAACAGCAAAATGCCAGTACAGGAACAAGATTGAAGGACAGTTTAACACCACCAACTCTAGAAGCATGTGGCAGGGAATTAACATCATCACGGACTTTAAAGGGAATAAAAACTCCGCCATGAACACCGCTGCCTCTTTCCCGGATGAGCTAAATACTTTTTATGCTCGTTTTGAGGGAAATAACACCGCACTCGCAGAGAGAGCTCTCGCGGCCGAAGCTACAGAGGTTAGTTCACTCTCCGTCTCTGTAGCGGATGTAACCTGATCCTTCCGATGGGTGAATATCCGCAAAGCCACGGGCCCAGATGGCATTCTGGGCTGCGTCATCAGAGTGTGCGCGAACCAGCTGGCTGGTGTTTTTACAGACATTTTCAACCTTTCCCTCTCTTTGTCTGTAGCCCCACATGATTTAAAACATCCACCATTGTGCCTGTTCCAAAGCAATCAAAAATAACTTAACTTAAATGACTGGCGTCCTGTTGCTCCGACCCCCATCATCAGCAAATGCTTTGAGAGACTAATCAGAGATTACATCTGCTCTGTGCTGCCTCTCTCTCTTGACCCATTGCAGTTTGCTTACTGCAACAACCGCTCCACTGATGATGCCATTGCATCTACAATACACACTGCTCTCTCCCACCTGGAAAAAAGAACACTTATGTGAGAATGTTGTTTGTAGACTACAGCTCAGCATTTAACACCATAGTGCCCTCCAAGCTAGATGAGAAACTCCGGGCTCTGGGCTTAAACAGCTCGCTGTGCAGCTGGATCCTGGACTTCCTGTCAAGCAGACGCCAGGTGGTTAGAATAGGTAGCAACATCTCCTCATCACTGACCCTCAACACTGGAGCCCCACACTGCTGTGTTCTCAGCCCACTCCTGTATTCCCTGTTCACACATGACTGTGTGGCAACACATAGCTCCAATGCCATCATTAAGTTTGCTGATGACACGACAGTGGTAGGTCTGATCACTGACAATGATGAAACAGCCTACAGAGAGGAGGTGCACACTCTGACACACTGGTGTCAGGAGCACAACCTCTCCCTCAACGTCAGTAAGACAAAGGAGCTCGTGGTGAACTTCAGAAGAAAAGACAGAGAACACAGTCCCATCACCATCAATGGAGCACCAGTGGAGAGAGTCAGCAGCTTCAAGTTCCTGGGTGTCCACATCACTGAGGAACTCACATGGTCCATCCACACTGAAGTCGTTGTGAAGAAGGCTCATCAGCACCTCTTCTTCCTGAGATGGCTGAGGAAGTTTGGAATGAACCGCCACATCCTTACACGGTTCTACACCTGCACCATAGAGAGCATCCTGACTGGCTGCATCTCTGCCTGGTACGGCAATAGCACAGCCCACAACTGCAAAGCACTGCAAAGGGTGGTGCGAACTGCCAGACACATTATCAGAGGTGAGCTTCCCTCCCTCCAGGAAATATATACAAGGTGGTGTGTGAAAAAAGCTCGGAGGATCATCAGAGACTCCAGCCACCCGAGCCATGGGCTGTTCTTACTGCTACCATCAGGCAGGCGGTATCGCAGCATCAGGACCCGCTCCAGCCGACTCCATGATAGCTTCTTCCCCCAAGCAATCAGACTTTTGAACTCTTGATCTCCCACGATCAAAATACATCAGCACTGCACTTTATTACTCTTACTCTTATATCTCACACCGGACTGTCATAAATTATATTATTATTATATATTCCCTCTTAACAACTTACTATCAACCGACAGCCTGAATGTCAATACAGTACAATACAGCCTACTGTACATTCTATATATACTACTATATATACTTTTTTTATTTTTATTGAATAATGTGTATCTATATTGTGCATATTGTATACTGTACAGTGTATGTTATTATTTGTATATTGTTGTGTGTAATTATGTGTATATTAGACTTTAAATTGTGTTGTGTTAATTTGATGTTATTGTAAATTGGTATATGTCTCATCACTGTCACGACTGCTATATTGATCGGAACTGCACCCATGAATTTCACACACCATTGCACTTGTGTATATGGCTGTGTGACAATAAATGTGATTTTGATTTGATTTGATTTGAATTAATGTTTACAGTCAATTATTCCTTCATGTGTTCAAAAATGACTAAATAAACTAATAAAATAATGACTTTCAGCTTACATATTCCAGTTTCCTCTTTCAGTTTGGCGCTCTCTCTCTCGCGCATGGCAGTCTTGACAAAGATTTGAAATTGTAGTAATGACGTACGATGTACATTGTTTCTTTCACGTCTGCATTCCAAACCGTTGACACAAACACCCACAAGAACATATCAAGCATATTGTTAATCTTTTTTTTTACATTAAAATTTTTTTATTGATTCCTATATTAACACATAAAAGCAAGAACATATACAAATAGAATCAATACTTATCCCCCTCTATTAACCCCAATCCAAAAATCTTGAATCTTAACACACCCCCAAAAGGCATGAGTTGTGTCTCCAACTTCTGATTGATAACGCCAGCAGTTGGGTGTGTCTTTAAGACCAAGCCTGTATAATCTAGAGGGGGTCCAGTAAAATCTATGTAAAATCTTATATTGCATAAGGCGAACCCTTGCATCTCTAGATGCAGACTTGAAATTGTTTTAGAATCCTATTCCACACTTCTTCCTCCAATACCAAATTCAAATATTTTTCTCATAATCTCTTGAAAGCTCCATCCCCCAGACTCCGAACCAGCAGGGAGTAATACACTGATGACTCATGACCTTTTCCAAAAGCAGTAATCACCTCTCCCAAAGCATCTGCCACTTTAGGGGGGTGTGTGCTACTCCCAAAAATAGTACAGAGCATGTGGCACAGCTGTAAATACCAATAAAACTGAGATCTGGGAATCCCAAAATGATGACCCAAATTCCCAAAAGATCTCAACAATCCACTCTTATGCAGGTCGCCGAGTGTAGCAACCCCTCTCACAATCCACTCTGACCAACAGAAAGGGGACTTATTGATACATAATTTTGGGTTCAGCCATATGCTTGAGGCAACATTTAAATAAATGTCTGAATTAAATACTCTGGCCACTCTTGTCCAAATCATGTGCAAATGTGAAATAACGGGGTGTGACTTAACTTCTCCGGTTAGTTTAATATAAAGATTTTGCAATGGTGAAATAGGGGCAAGGACTTCCTGTTCAATAGAAAACCAGGGAGGGGCTCTCTCAGGTGGAAGCGACCAATGAGCCAAATGCCTGAGACTGAACGCATATTAATAAAACAAAATCTTGGGTAAGCCTAACCCACCTTTGTCAGTCGGCCTATGTAATTTGTTGGAATGTAGTCTGGGACGTTTACCATTCCAAATGAAGGACTTCGCAATTCTATCAAATTGATTAAAATAAGAGAAGGGGACATTTATAGAGAGTGACTGTAGCAGGTAGTTGAATTTTGGAATACAGTTCATTTTAATAACATTAACCTTCCCAATCATCGATAAATGTAATGAAGCCCATCTGTCCACATCGCTCAAAAACTTTTTAATTAAAGGGTCAAAATTAACTAACTAAATCAGACAAATTTGCTGGGAATAAAATACCCAAATACTTAATGCCCTGTTAGGGCCACTGAAAGGCGCCCGACTGAAAGGCCGTTACTGGGCAGTACGCAGTCAGAGCTAAAGCTTCGGATTTAGACCAGTTGACTTTGTATCCAGAGAACTTGGAAAAGGAATTAATAATTCTGTGGAGGCAAGGCATAGATCTAGTGGGGTCGGAGACGAATAATAAAATATAATCTGCGTAAAGCAGAAGCTTATGCACCACACCTCCCGCCACCACCCCTGGAAAATCATCCTCCTTTCTTATCGCTGCTGCTAATGGTTCCAGGGCAAGACAGAACAATAATGGGGAAAGAGGGCAACCCTGCCGAGTGCCCCTATCCTTAGTAAAATAATCTGAAATTAATCCATTTGTTTGTACCGCTGCTACAGGGTGTCTATAAAGTAACTTAATCCAACCAATGCATGTACTCCCGAACCCATATATTTCTAAAATCTTAAACAGATAATCCCATTCTACCATATCAAACGCCTTTTCTGTGTCAAGTGAAATGGCAGTGACCGGAGACTGATCATTCGCTAATGATTATCAGATGAAACACCTAATGTTATCAGAAGAGCTGCGGCCCCGAATAAACCCCACCTGATCTATATGTATAAAAGATGTCATAACCTTACTTAAACGATTAGCCAAAATTTTGGACAAAATTTTTACATCTAGCTGGATCAGGGAAATTGGACGGTAACTTTTACACACTTGGATCTTTGTCCATTTTAAGAATCAGACTGATCCGGGCTTGTGTCATAGTTGGAGGAAGTTTTCCATTCTTTAATGATTCCGTATAAACTTCTAACAAATGTGGAGCCAGTTCTGTAGCATAAGATCTAAACAATTTAGCAGCAAAACCATCTGGCCCCGGAGCTTTGCCTGTAGGTAAGGCCTTAATTACCTCATCAAGTTCCTCCAAGATTATCTCAGAATCAAGATATTTTTTTTGCTCAGTTGTCAGTTTAGGAAGTTCTAATGGTTCCACAAAGTTTCTAATATCTTCATCAGTAGACGAAGACGTAGAACTATAAAGATCAAGATAGAACTCTTTAAAAGCATTATTAATATCAGTGGCCAAGGTAAAAATTTCACCACAAGCAGATTTCACTCAGGGAATGGTAGAAAAAACTCTCTCTGCTTTATATATCTATCCAAAAGCTTCCCTGCGTTGTCCCCCAACTCAAAATGTGACTGTCTTGCCCTGAATAACCAAAACTCCACTTTCCGTGACAAAATAGCATTATATTTGTATTTCAATCGAGTCAATTCTCTGAGGCCATCAGACGACATTCTGTGCTTCAGCTCTGCCTCTACACTTTTAATATTCCCTTCCAACTCCACAAGTTCTTGTGCTTTGGATTTTTTGGTGAATGAGGCATACTGTATGATTCGACCCCTAAGAACTGCCTGAAGTGCCTCCGAAGCCACGCCCACAGAAGATCCTGTGGACCAGTTGGTCTCCATATAAACACTGATTTCAGTCTTTAACATTTGTTGGAAATCAGGATTTTGCAAAAGGGATACATCAAAGCACCAACTATATGATTTCTTTTTCTCCATATGTGGCAACATCTCCAAACTCACCAGGACGTGATCCGAGACTAAGATGTTTCCAATTGAGCAGTCAACAACAGATGAAATGCGGGACTTATATATATATATATATATATATATATATATATATATATATATATATATATATATATATATATAAAAATCTATTCTAGAATAAATCTTATGGACTGATGAAAAAAATTTATAGTCTCTACCAGATGGGTTCAAAAGTCTCCAAATATCTGCAAGACCAAGATTTTTACACATCCTGTGAAGCGTCAATGTTGCTCTAGGGAACTTACATACTTTTGCATCACAATAATCAAGAACTGAGTCCATCAAAAGATTAAAGTCTCCTCCCAATATTATATCATGAGGGGTGCCAGCGGCTTGCAGCATCCCTTCAAGATCTATAAAAAAGCCCTGATCATCAACGTTAGGCACATAAATATTAGCCAAAATCAACCTTTGCCCCTGAATTTCTGCTAAAACAATAATGACTCTTCCTAATTTATCTTTAATCTGTTTGAGAAATTTGAATTGTAGATGTTTACTTATTAATGAAATGACTCCCCTGCTCTTACTTGTGCCAGCACTGAAGAAAACATGTCCACCCCATATCTTACCAAATTTTTCAGCTTCCTGCGGGGAAAGATGTGTTTCTTGAAGAACACTATATCATATTTCTTACATTTAAGAAAAGAAATAACCTTCCTTCTTTTTATAGGGTGCCCCAACCCATTCACATTCCATGTGGAGAGAGACAACTTATTCATATTTTTTATAATAATTGACATAATGATATAATAAAAATACATAAATTGTGTGTCAAAAACAAGATTACACAGACCACATTCCCCATTAATGCAACAATCAAACCCTGAACTTTCCCCCGAACAAAACAAACAGAAAAAAGAAAAACGTGCACATTGACCCCACGCACGACAGCGCCAACCGGCGTCAATCCCTCTAAACTCAAAGAGTCCATGTACTCCTACGAGAGCCCCGTGACAACTTTGCCATCGGATTGCTCAAGTCCGGTGCTTCTATACAAATTTTGTGTGGCAAAATTACATAACAGAAAATACTTTGTAAAACAGACCCCAGCCAACAGGCAGAATAACAAAAAAAACATGTAGACTCTTTCACAGAACCATCTTGAAGGTTTGATCCTCCGCAAAACAAACTCCAGCTGATATAAAGCCATTCAGTTTCCTCGGACAGACAAACAATTGTTCAGTGAGGCGGCTGTTATGAGTTCAGCAGATGATGTAATCATTCTACTGTCCCTTAAAAATACTCCACAAAACCAAACTCCAGCCAACAGGATGCATTAAGCACAAAGAACGGACAGATTTATCCACAGCTGTTCCAAAGGAGTGTTATTCAACAGAACAAGCTCCAGCCGCTAGGCGGAGCCAGCATGAAAAACAAAACCGGCATCCCGGTTCCTCGGATGATCAAGAGCCAAACTAACTCAGAGGCTGCACAAAAAAAAAAAAAAAGAAAAATACACCATAACTTACTCAGCCCGTCAACTTTATAAAAGACGTCCTTTATGTGAGCATGTAGATATTTTGCGGTCATCCATAGTGTCCATTCTTGGTCTGGCCAGGAACTTCAATGTAAAAAATTATCTTCCGTCAATGCAAAAGTTTCTTGGAGTCATGTCACAAAACAAACTCTAGCCGCTAGGCTGAACCAGCACAAAAAGAAAAAAAATGGCACCCAGCTTCCTCAGATAGTAGAGTCCCTGAACCGCGAGTCAGTCCACTAATATAAGAAACATCAAATGTCTTACTCCAATGTATTTATGAAGGAGAGTGCCTGTTTTGGACATGTAAATACTTTGCGACCATTCTTCGTTTCTATTCTCAGTTTGGCTGGGAACATAGTTCAAAAGTGATCTTCTGTTGGTGTAAGAGTTTCTTACATTCCTTGAACCGATCGCATTTCTCTCTTGTCGAATTCGCAAAGTCTGGGAACAAGAAAACATTGTGATTCCTCCAAGAAAGCTTTCCTTTGCTCCTCACCTGGCGCAACACGAGATCTTTATCGGATGATTTCAGAAATTTGGCCAGAATCGATTGGGGCCTGTCTCCCTCAGCAGTTCTGCGAGCCGGGACTCTGTGAGCTCGCTCGATTTCCAGTTTATGACCTGTTATGTCGAGCAGACTCGGGAAGAGCTCGTCCAGGAATTTCACCATATCTCTGCCCTCTTCATGGTCAGGAATTCCAACAATTCGTATGTTATTCCTTCAGCTCATATTTTCGAAACATTCCAGTTTTTCCTAAATTAATTACAAATCCAAGCGGATAATTCCCTTTCCGATGACTCAAGATAATCAATACGTCTTTCAACTTCTGTCACTCTTGTAACCAACTCAGAGAATTTTGTTTCCATCGCCATAATCGATCGACGTATTACAGCGAGATCCTCCAAGTCAGCAACAACCTTCGTCAGCATTACCGAGATGTTGGACAGTTGACACTGAATTTCATCTACCGACTTGCCATCCAAATCGAGTCCCCGGTCCGCAGGCCCGTCAGAGGCCTCAGCTTGAACACGTAAGTGTCTTTTAATGTCTCCAGAGTCTGAGGATTTTGACTTCTTTGCCATGTTTACCTCAAAGAGTAAGTATGTAACTGGGTGTATCGAATCTCACCGGATTATAACATGAAAATAATAATAAAAAAACTAGCAAAGTTCGCAGAGCTCGTGTCTCACACGTCTGCTTCTCGCATGGCATCCGTGGACTTTCTTCACATGAAATCATTCTTAAGTAAATTTGTTCTTATCTAATTTAATTTGATTCTTACCTTTTTTTTTCCCTGTTGTTTTGACTCCTCTGTGACAAGAACTTTGTTTTGACATAGAAAATGTAACCGAGTGTTCGTATAAGATTCGCCTAAACCAGGGGTCTGGAAACTTTTTTCACTAAGGAGCCAATTTTTAAATTTTGGCTGTTGCATTTTTTCGAAAGAGCCATAGCACAAACTAATACTCTTTTCAAAAAACAAAGTTTTTCAATA
Source organism: Myxocyprinus asiaticus (assembly GCF_019703515.2). Classification (NCBI taxonomy): domain Eukaryota; kingdom Metazoa; phylum Chordata; class Actinopteri; order Cypriniformes; family Catostomidae; genus Myxocyprinus; species Myxocyprinus asiaticus. Next base: position 31,818,516 of record NC_059370.1, on the reverse strand, counting down.
AAATAAAAATGTTTATTATATAAATATGCAACAATAAATAGGTTACACACTGCAATATGGAATTGAGTACACGTGTTGCGGGTCTCCATAAAATGACTTAAAATTCAATTAAATTAACTTCCCTTTTGGGTTGGGCGATATGTGAAAAAATATTTTAGTGATAATTGCCTTAAAAAAATATCTCGGTATCCGCATATATTATCAACACCTCCTGCAGAGGGTCAGAGAATATTTTTGCTTTATTAATTTTGCTTTAAAAAATGTATTAATTTATTGAAACACGACAAACTTAAAAGACATTTCTAAATTCAAATTGCACTTTAAATGAAATGGGAAAAAAAAGCAATTAAAATAACGAAGTGATCAGAAAATCTTATATATAACCACCTCCCCAAATCTAAACATTTACCATCTCCAATGGCCATCACGCAAGCATCCGTCAATGACAACAGGTGAAAAATTGCTAATAGCCTACAAATTAAGAACTAAAGACAATTATAACTGTAAAGATAATAATAATGAAAAGCATAATAAATAAGCCTAATAAATTCCCATGTGCTCCCAAACAAAATGCTGCCAAATGTGTGTTCTTACCAAATGTGTATTTTATTGTGCTTTGGTAATACAGATAATGCTGCCTAAAGAAAATAAAATAGAACTCAATTTTAGGTTCAAGGTGTCAATTTCATCTTTGTTTAATTCAAATATATATATATATATATATATATATATATATATATATATATATATACATATATAATATTTATTTTGGGTAGATGAGCAAAATTACTTGCGCATGAAATACTTGCATTTGGACGAGAAGCTTGCAAACTGGATTGAGCCTCGTCGCATTTGGAGGGTGGCGGGTGCTAATTCACACCCTGGGTGCACATAAAATCGCTTGTAGAAAATGCTCTTAACCGCTAAGATCAATAGTTTTTGGGAAACGAGGCCCAGAACTCTATGTATGTGAGTGTCTTGGAGAAGCGCTTTCATTGTACTCGTGAACAACAGAGCTCACTGTGCACACATGTCAAATCAGATGTGCATCAGTGGCTTTTCTTTGTCTGTTCTTCTAAATATAATCACACATGTTTCATCAAATGCGTGTCTTTGTGTCTAATGTCTTGTCATATATCACTTTGAGAAGTCTAACAGGTCACACTCCACAGTGGCTGGTACTTCAGCAAAATTACCCGCCACTGCGCATGCAAAATCTGCATTTGGCTGGTGTTAATTTCAAACCTTGTTCACCAGCAGTAGGCTGTACCACAAATTCGGGAGAAAGGAAATCAAAGCAGTGTCATTGACTTCAACCTTTGCAATCGAACCAACACTTTCTGCAGGAAAATTATCTCTAGAAAGTTTTAAACGATCATGAGTTGTTGAATGGTGAGACACCCGGCAAGCCACTTGAGGCTCAATAGCCATAGGTTCCTGTCCCCTGGCCTAAACACTTGTATATGATAAATTAAGAAAAGGAGACAAGTTAAAGTTTGAACAGAACTTCTCCCACATTTATCTGATGCAGCACGTTGCAACTCTTGACTGAACTGCCAGCCGCATATTTGGCGTGCATGCATTTACATCCCGCCTGTGGCAAGCCCCGAAGGAAAAACACACACACACACTGTGCAAAATCACTTAGCATTACAACAATAAACTCTATGAAAATTAAGTCTTTAACAGTAATAAGTGCAGCTTCAGATGTTAAAACTTTAAAATTACTTTAAAATCGCATGTATCTCATGGCATAGTCCACTGTAGAGAAGTGTTTCCTGCTGTTTAAACCAAATTGCATTATTCAAATTCAAGAGTCAAGACAAGTTTAAGTAAATTTAAATTAAATACTATATCGAAAATCCACACACCAGTAAAGCCTTGTAGAGATTACTCAAGATAATACATACAATATTTAACCATAAAAATTATGTGTTTGTAACTAATGATATTAAGTAGGTTATTTAAAATATCAAAGTAAATTAACAAACATAGATTCATTTGTTGAAAATATTATCTCTTTTATTTTTTATTTATTTACTTTTTACAATTACAACCCAACTGATTCATTTTTCCCAGTGTAGTATTGCTTTTAATGTTTTTACCACCTTTAAACGGACTTTGATTTATTTGCTTGGACAAGAAAGGAACATTTTACAAAAAGTAAAAAACTTTATATTTTAATCTTTTAATAAAGATTTAACATTGATATCATTTTATTCTAACATACTGGAATAGAGTGCTAGCGACATGTATTACAAACTCGTCAGATTTCCAGGGCCTCCACTTGGCAGCAGACTATAGATCAAATCAATTCATGCAATGCTTCTCCATGAGGTGCGATGAAAGCCATTTGTATTGTAGATATTCCCATAAATCCTCTCATACGCGACATCAATACTTATTTTATTTGCAGAAGTATGTTTGCCTTGTACCTTGCATTACCTTCATCTTATTTTTTGATTCAGTTCAATTCTTATTTTCCCTTGCTTTGTTATTTTGCCATGAGAATTAATCCACACAGTGAAGACGGAAATCTATTTTACTTAAAGGAATAGTTTAACCAAAAATGTGTTTTACGTGAGAAAGAAAGTCATACAGGTTTGAATTATGACATAATTTTCATTTTTGTGTGAACTATCCCTTAAAAAGAGAAAATATCCAAAGAGCATTTTTATTACATATAAGAGTATATCTACATCCACAAAGTTTGTTAAAAGTTGATCAGTCAGATTTCAAGAGTGATAATGACAAAATTGTGGATCATGTTTTTCACTGATATCCTCTGCTCAGGTCTTGTTTAAAATGTGTAAAATCTTAATTTAAAACCGAATCCCAACGTGGAAGGTCATTTATTTATTATCTTGAGCAGTTTCCTGTTTTATATATGTCACCTCTTCAGAGTGGATCTTCAAAGTCCAGCATAATATGCTCACTCCCCTTAAAAATCCTCAAAGAGTACAAAAAATATTGCATAAATTATTTACAGACATATTGGATGTTTCTCTTTTACTGTTAGGTCTGCAGCAGTGTAGGAAAGGCTTTCATCCGCCAAGGGTCCTGACAGTGGCTGCTTTCATAAAGGGATGGCATAAGATAAGAGGAAGCTTTGACCAGCTTGCCTTCCCATGATAAATCTTTATCATTTCAGGTGATGGTCTGACCTCAGAGGCATGTGCCAGCATGGGGTTCTCATTAATAAAATTTTAAAACCTCCTGGTTCATTCTTCCTATTTTCTTGATGCCTGTGACCTTCCTAGAATCGCTGTTATCAAACAGGGCCATCCTCGCCTGCCTTTGAGTCGGGAGAAATGAAAGGTTTGAGAGCCATAGGTTTTGTGTAGCTTGAAAAATGACACATTCAGACTCATGTGCTGGTGTTGTCATTGTCAAACTGAAAAGATAGTGAGGGATGGGACCACAAAACACTCAATGAAGTTCAATGGATGATACAAAAGTAAGCTATTATGCAGAGTTGAAATTGTTGATTTTTGCAGTGGAAAGTCATGTCCAGGCACCCAAATTTGAAATTCATCAAAAGTATTAGGCTATACCCTATGTTGCACCAAGTAAATATTAATGATTATAGGAATAATTCATTTAAAATTAAAAGATTGTGTCATTATTTACTCGCCTTCATTTCAAACCTGTCTCACTTTCTTTCTTCCATGGAACACAAAGGCTGAATTTAGGACCACTCTTTTTGAAAATTAAAATGTGATCGAATGATGATTGGGCTGTCAAGATCACAAATTGGAGAAAAACAAATGGATCCTAAAAGTGGTCGATACAACTCGGTGCATTAAGTCTTCTGAAGCCATATGATACAGATTTTGCATGTGGAACAGACCAAAATGTAAGTCGCTATTTACTGAAATCTTCCCCTCAACTGAGCTGTTAACTGCTGCGACTGAATCAGTGAGTGAACAAATCAAACCCATTTCTTGATCTGGATCAGTCGATTTATTGAAAATAGCTGGATATGGTTAATGGATAATTATCTCATCAACGCTTATAAACTGGTGAATGAGAGCTAGGAAGTATGTCAAGATCTGTTAAAAATAACAACTTGAATTATGGTCTGTTCCTCACACAGTTGCAATCGTATGGCTTCAGGAGACTATAAATATTGGGCAAAAAAATGATGGATCACTTTTAAGATACTTTTTTGGTGCTTTTTTGTTGTTGTTTTTTTTTTTTTCTTCATTTTGGAGCTTGACAGGCGCAGTCCTGTATATTGTTTTATTGCCAGTGTCCAGAAAATTCTTCAAGAATGCACCTTTTGTGTTACAAGGGTGACTAAATAAAGACTGAATCTTGGGTGAACTATTCAAGCAAATGCTTCCCTGATACCCAAATGTTGTTAGTTACAGACAATCACCTTGACATCTTCTGTACTATAAACTGTATTTAAGACAGTAATAGCAGGTGCTTTACAGCTGCAGGTGCATGATGGAGTCACATTTACTTCCTTCAAACAGCTGCAAGGCATCCCTGTCCAAAACACACATCAGATACAACTTCATATATAATTCTGCTGGAGGTTTCGAAGATGAAAGATCAGGCAAAGTGAAGACTCCTTCTCATGTCGGTTTGTATTTTAAGATGAAGTTTGATGTGAAGAGAGTTTCAATCTTTAGATTTCAGGCCATCATTCTGTACTTTTCAAAGACTATCTACCCTCTCTACTTTTCTCAAAATGGCTCTTAACTGCACCCAGCATTTCCAGGGTATTTGACACCATTTGATCATCTATTTTCTGTCATTTGGGTGGTCCATATGTTTTCACGTGCCACAGAAACCCACTTTACGAGCGATGATTGAAATGGAGGAAAATCATGTCGTCTTCCTGAGGTTATAGGATTGGGTTAAAAACCCAGCTTTTGCTCAGTTCAATGTAAAATGGGGAAATATGGGATAAGCCTGCTCCATTACTGGAAGATCTGGAAGATACAAGATATCTCTGTATAATTCTGCTAAATCAAATTTCCACCAATAAAATGCTATCTAAATATTTCAGCGAGCATGAACTCAAATGCATCCTCTCCCAAATTAATTTTAGCCAGATATAGCCCACTTATGTGTTCATAAACAGAGAGGTTTTACTTGAGCGATATACATTGCATTCCTCATGAGCTTGTGTTTGAAGTCATTCAGAAATGAGTTTTTCTCTTTATCAAATTCATTGTCACTCTTTTCCAAATGCATTCAAAGAAATCTTCAACCCTTCATTGAAACCCAGTATATATAGCAGAGTTGCAAGATGTTGCTGCTACAGGTTGTTTTAAACTTCTAAAAATTATTATAATTGTATACAGTATATAATGCAGAGTGAGAAAGGCAATCCTGTATGTCCATCTAAGTAAAAAATGTACACTTAAGAAAAAGTGGACCAGATTGTTTTGTTTACTCTATTAACATTACATCTGTCATGCATTCCATATGGTCTGTAACTGATGTAGATAGAAACAAAAATGATTTTCTCTCTGTGTCCTCTGGCAGTTACTAGGAAAGAACATGCATATCAAATTAAATTATAAATTGCTTCAGAAATTATGTCCTACATGCAGCGAATTATAACTTGTTGTGTGGTCTATACCCTTGAGAATGTCAATAACTTGAGGCCAAACTGTGATGAGCTATGTGCTGATTAATGTATATTAAAGAGCACCTATTATATTTCAAATATTACCTTTCATGTAGTGTGTTATATAGCTGTTTGTGAATGTAAAAAAGTCTGCAAAGTTTCAAAAATCAAAGTGCATGACAAATGGAGTTATTGACTCCCAAATGAAAGAACCGATTCTGGACACCTGAAATGAGTCGTTAGTAATTCCAGACTTACTTCCTGTACTAACCTATGTAATTTGGTAACAAAAAACCCACCTCTGGTCTTCATTGGCTGTTCGTGAACAGCTTTGACCTGCCCTCAAACACTACACTAAGCGGTAGACCAATCACAACAGACTGGGACATCTGCCCAATGAAAGGAGTTTAGAATGAATCCATTAGAATGGATCATTGAATGAGACGTTTTTGACACTGGGAAAAAAAGGTAATGCTGCAATTTAAATTATGAGCAAATTAAAGTGTTTTTTGACCTTGGTATCTTGGGATGCATGTAAATCTATTGTATGAGACCTTTAAAAACAAAATTAGGCACGTTTAAAAACCATAATAGGTGATCTTTAATGAACTCCATAATGGTCAATAATTGGTACAAAATGTCCTTAGTATGCAGTAAGTCCATCAGTGTTTACAAGGGACAGATGTAACTTTACTGAGTGTTTTAAAGTCTGGAGCCAGAATCTTCAAGTAGATTATTTGCCAAATGGTTTAAGCCTAGGAGTGTTTGGGTTAATTGGATGACCCAAACCTTCTCAATTAAATGCCTTGAGAACTGTGTTTCCTTAGTTTAGTGTGTAAAAGTGCATATATATTACAGATTTCACCTCCAGTGGGATTGATCTTGCTAACTGATGGAAAGAGACATTTCTGTTTTAAGAAAGATGCTAACTTAGAAGAGAAAGGTCACCTACTGTGCTGCAATTGACATGAAGTGGCAGCTAGTTTGATGTGCAGTGACTTATTCTAAGGTGACCATACGTCCTCTTTTTCCCGGACATGTCCTCTTTTTCGGACTTAAAAAGCATCTGGCCGGGATTTCTAAATTTGCAAACATTTCCGGGATTCGGCTTTAGTTGCATTATGATGTGCATCTGGTTTAATACTTACTTTTTTTTTTTTTTTTTGCTTTAACCCCTCTTTGTAAGTCCCGCCTTCTCGCACACCAATTGGTCAATTATAAGAGTCTTGCAGCAACTATTGGCCAAATTCCTGCCTGTCAATCTCTCCACGAACGCACGAAGCGCTGTTGTGTTCGGCATCAAACAGTTGCTTGACAGTAGCAGCAAATAACAGCTGAGTGGAAACAATGCCAAAATGAAAGTGCAAATTTACAGAAGATTTGCACAGAAAATTCCCATGCTTTCATCCAGGTCGAGATCCGTGGGAAGCAGAATGTATGACATGTAAAGCTGGCACTTGATTGTTGATGCAAGTGATTTAGAAGCACACATTAGCTCTGTGAAGCATAAAGGGTCAGCAAAAGGTGAAAGTTCATCAGGTAAATTAATGGACTACTTTTTGTGACCAGGTAAAATTGTTATCACATTGCTTCATTTTCCATGGCATTTCAAAATAATAGTAATAGTAAATGAAGGTACACTCATGGCATCAAATATTTTATTTTAGTACATGGACATTCAAAAGAATGCTGAATTGTATTTATTTATATATATTTGTTATGCTAATAGAGTGTCTTTTTCACTGTATTAAAGTTTGCATTCATAGTAACACTGTTTTGAACCCTATTATCCTCCACCCCCCCCCCCCTCCCCCCACCACCCCCACCTCCCACCTATGAGCTTTCTGAACAGAGTACCACAAAGAGAAGCATAAAAGTTTTGTGGAATACTGCACTGAATACTACAAAAACATGAATGCATCAGTTTAAATATTAGATACTGTATTTGCATGATTCACACCGACATGTACTATTCTAAAGCAATATTGATGCGTTTCTCTTATAATTTGCCAAGACATTATCTTTCTGAAAGCCGAGTTTAATTTATTCCAAAGAACTCCGTAAGCCCAGTTTTATTGTTCAGTTACTCTAGTTAATTTAAACCTCTGTGCTGTTGTCAGTGTGAATACAGCTGCGTGAACATCTGGTGGCACTAATGGCGTAATTGGTCTTGTGTATCTCATCCAGAGGTCCCACTGAAAATGGTGCTTAATTGTGTTAATTCAGAAAAGTCACAGGATAATTAGAGGAAGAATCACTAATAGGATTCTTCACCGTATGAATCTGGTTTTAATCGGCCGTAAATGACAATGGCAATGTTCAAATTTCGGGAGAAGCAGCGCGTGTATTTTTTGAAGAGGTCTAGTGCATTTATTTTCAGAGATGTGGGCTCCAGACTTGTGAATTGAACTCGAGTCAGCCTTGAGTTTCAATTTTGAAGACTTGACTTGGCAAATACGTGACACTTGACTTTGACATTCTCACACTTCCTGGTGACTTGCCTTGTACTTGACGATTTAAGATGAGTCATTCTTTCAAAGACTGTGCTGCAAGCTAGCTGCTCTTTTGGTCAGATGCAGTGCACAGTGTTTTTAGAAAAGCATTCAAACTAAAAAATACTGCACCTTCTGTGTGCATAGTATAATGCTACATATGCGTAGAATATAAACATAAGCAAATTAATCATGAATGGATCTGCCTCAGCCTCATGCATCCTTTTGTACTAAAGAAATATCAATAACTATACGGCATATGGTAATTGTGCAATTCCTCCTGATACTGGCATGAGTTTCAACATGTAACACACTGTTCTAGTTAAATTTGTGAAATTGTTATTGCTTTAAGGTTATGTGTGTAATATTTTCATTGTTAACATAATTTCTCCTGTCCCAGCATAATATGAAGAGGCAACTATGAGTAAGCAATCTGAAGGTTGATCAGACATTTTTGTACCAATTCAAATGTGAAAACATTTCCCTCTAGATCTACTGATAGCTCATTGCATGGGCAACCTCAGAGACACAGGTTTTGGAAAATGGTCAACGAGATTCAGAGGTTGCATTTCAGCTCTAAAATTATATTTATACTTCACTGATGTTTAGGTTTAAAGTTGGGGTTTGGGTAAAGGGGTAGGCTTAATAAAATATGCATTCCTGTTGACTATATTACATTATTTACAACTACAAAAACTCTTCGCTTTTGACGCCACTTTGTGGACATTTCACCAAGAAACTGAAGCAGTAGTCTGTTACATCTCATCATGTCTTTTGAGAAAACAATACAAACAAACAACTCAAACCAGCGGTCAGTACAAGGCACTGTCTTTTATTTTTCTAGGCACACTCCAATGGCCATTACAAATCAGAACAGAACCTATAAGAGACTTAATTCCCCTGGGCAGCCCTGGCCATCTTCCACCACAAACACTAGCAGCAGTGCAGACACATCATGTTGACTTAGTGAGGAATTTTTTCACCTCATCCACGACGTTCCTCAGGCACAAAGAAAATGAAAAGGACAGCGAGCAGTCCACAGGGAAATGGCACGTTATTTCTGAATTTGCTGATAACCTCATGTTGTCGTTAGTGAGACAGACTCTTCTCTGGAAATAGGGGCTGGGAGATGATTCGGCTATCAAAAGACTTTTGTTCATTGTGCATGTTCCTATTCGGTAAACAAAAATTGAAGCAGGTCTAAGGAATTACTTGATATATCCCTCAGAGATTCCATTAAAGACTCTCTGAATGCCTTTGCGCACCCTCTGGTTTGCTGCTAAGTACATGTTAGTGTAAATTGACACATGCTGGAAAAGATATTGATTCATTTAGAGAGACCAAATGCATCTCAGCATTTTTGTTGTGGGCAAAGTTTAGAATTGGGAAATATTTACATTCCAACAGCATCTGGATTTAAAACTAGAGAATATGCAGTTGCACGAAATCAATTAAGAGGACTGCCAGGTAAGAAATCATTTCAAACAGACAGTGCTAATATGTCTAATCCCCATGCCTCTAATTGTTTTTCTCCTTCTCTGCAAATATAAAAAGGCAAAAAGGAATTATGGGTTTCTATAACTTATGGACACCATCTTTGCAAAGATAATTAAAAAAATAAATAAATAAATAAACAATCACACCCTCTATGAGTGCATCTTTCAGTGTTTGTGTATATCTGCTTAAATAAGTCAATTGACCAACCGATCCATCAATAAATCAATCAAACATCATATGGTGCATTTTGAAAGCAGAGAATTCCAGGTGAGTGTTTTGATGTATGTTCAACCAACATGTGCTATTTCCTACTTGCAGAATAGGAGAGAACATGTTTTGATTTAGCACTGACATTTCCTCTGATTCACAAAAACCAAAAGGTAATGTAAAATTAAACCAAGTACACTGTAAAATTACTGAGAAACTGTGAAAATGGCCATAGGCTTTCTTAGAAAGGATTGACTCAAATGCAGTGTAACAAGCATGTAGCTCTTCAGCAAATGAGGAAGCAGAAGGCGATGAAATCCAACTAAAAAACATCTTTATTAACAGAACTTAAAACTCACTTTTTATCAAACTCAAATAACACAGTCTCTGAGTGTGAGTGTCTCCCCCCCCTGTTGTCTGGCTCCCTCTTAAATCAGTCTCCAACTCTCACTGCAATGACAAACAGCTGTTAGAGACAATCATTGCAAGGTGATGATCCTTACCGTTCTCATCTCCTGATCTCGCTTTCCATTCACAAGCCAGCACTCAACCACGCCTCACCATATGCATTTTCTTTGATATCCATTTTATTCATTGTTATTTTTATTTTTTTATTTTTTCCCTGTGTTTTAGAATGAATATGTAAGTTATTAATTGGGACATATTGAAGGAACAGACACAGAAGCTAAACAAGATCATTTGGTCTCATAATTATTCAGTCAAGACAGTGAAATGTCAGAAAAAAATAAATAAAATTGCAGCAATAGCAATTGCAAGTGAGAGGCGTTATTAGGATTTGCTGGTGCTAATGTAATCCAATCTTGCATTGGAACACACTGAACTTCTTGAATATCAGTCTTTTGTAGTAAATTGAATTAGGCTATGCAAATGTAATTCCACATATTGAGAACTTAGCAGCTCCTTAACCAAAAGTGTAGGTATCTAGAATATATTGACTTCAGAGGTGCATCGCTGGTATTTTGTTGCAGGCCACGTAAAACACACATATTAAGAGGTGTCGATGTTGATCAGCTCTCTAGTTGTTGTTGTTTAGTAGTGGCTTTATCGTACTAATTGTTGAGCTGTGTTGAATTGGTCTGGTCAGCGGTATCCATTAATATAAGACTACATTCAACAAATTAGCATTAGTTGTTATTTTTGTAGATGTAGTGTATTTTAAGTAATTGTCAAGGCACCAAAAAAAAAAAAAAAAAGAAAGAAAAGATATATATATATATATATATTTGATTTCAGATATTATATTTTAGCAGAAATGTTTACAGGTTGGCTGAATTTGTTAACAATTAGTCACAAAATATTTTTGTTGTGGAGCCCACCCTGCACATGTGTTAAGTTTCTTTTTCTTGCTGAACTTGATAAAAATGTGTGACGTAGTACACAGGGAGAAAGTGGAAGACTGAGAAATATAAATAAAGCTGACTATGCCACCCTGTTACACAGGGAAAATATCGTCCCAATCATCCAGAAAAGGGACACACAGGTTCGTGGTTTCGACAAACAGGAAACAGAAACATGGATACAAAAGTACAAATAGTTCTTTATTTAACACTGCAGTATCACAAACAATCACTTAGAATCACTTAAAATGGCTGTCCCACATAACCCTCACACATTCCCATACACAAAAGAAAGCCTAAACAGACATTTCAAAAGGCAAGGATTACCAGTGACAGGTAGGCTACAAACTCAGCAATCTCCTATTTAAAAATGCAATTCCTCACCACCAAGTGTACAAATCCTGCTCACGCACACACAAGCACACAGGTGAAATCAATCCTGAAAACTCAGCATTCCATGACAGAAGTACCACCACCACCGGAAAGGAGAAATGGCTAGACCATCTGCCCTGGGCCTTCAACTCCTAAAACAAAAGACAAAAACTATTAAGCCAAACAAACAAATTAATCAAAACAAAAAACAAACAAGGTTCAAAATAAACAGTAACTCAATGTAAACAATCAAAAAAAGACAAAATTACAAACACAAGATTGTAAGGGAGGTGAACAAATGGTAAGCAGGAGTAATAAAACTAGTAATGTGCCACCCTGTTAATACTCACACACACCCATTCAACACAAGAAGAAACACTTAAAAAATTATTATTATTCAATAAACCCCCAAAATAACTAAATCAATCTCACCAGCTCCCATATAAGTGTTCACAGAGAATGCTTATGTCTCAAGTTGGCAAGTATTGTGGAGCTGGCAACAGGGTTTTAAAGAAAGACAAAATAAATAAATAAATAAATAAATAAATAAAATAAACCATCCTCAAAATAAAACAAACAGTATAAAGGCAAAACAACTAACACTCACTTCAAAACAAACAAAAATAAATCCACATAAACTCAAAAATAACAATTTACAACCCCACAGTCTCACTGGCACGTATGCTTGGAGAGGCTGCTCGTACCACTCTCATCAGTGTTAGATCAATTTCTGAGCTGGTGACAGAGGTTGGGTAAAATAAAAAGGAAATATAACAACCAAGGCTGGAAACAAAACAGCAGAGTCCAAGAATGCCGCACTACAGGCTCTAATCAGAGGAATGCTTTTTTTTTTTTTTTTTTAGAGCACAGGTCAATTCGCCTAAAAAACAAATACAACCAAAATGTTTACCATGCACATCTTATGTCCACACAATTTATCGACAATCTCACATGCCGTCATGATGAAACTACAGCCATGAATATGGCCGCATACACACATGTGGAAGCCAAGATCTGCACACACATTAATAGGACACCGAACTGAAGATGGGGAAAATGAGGGAGGGCAGCCGTCAGCCAACCACATTAAAATTCCTGCATAGACACGACTGTTGTAAATAAAGAGAACCTTAAAAAAACAACATATCACGCCAGTCAATTTGACAAACAAACACATACCTTCCAAGCGGAAGTACGTGGCATCAAAACGGGGCGGTCCTCAGACTGTAGTACACTACTGCCCCAATATGTACCCTCTACGCTGATCTGTTGATTGGCTATCCCCCCCTTTATGCCAAAGGCGTGGCATAAGGGTGTAATTCTCTAAACATACTTACAGTGTGAACCCAACAAAGATGCTGCTATGTAACCCGCTACAGTCCTATAGCGTCATACAGCTTTTTCATAACCTTTATCAAATAGCTCAAGTTCTCTATTATTCTGTAGAGCCATGTTTGTAACAAAAACATGGATAACTAATTGTTAGACATTGTGAAGCTTTATTATTTAAATGCATCATGTATCAGTTCTGTCAAAATTGTTGAGTGTTTGGCAAGAGATGGAGGATCATTTACCTGCCTTCAAATCAAACCATTCCAACTACTGCACTCCCTTACAAAAAACTAAACTAGTCACAAACTTGCCGCTCATTATTTTCACATGCAAATGAGCATTTCATTCACCGCAAATGTTTGCCAGAAGTTTGCAGCTTTCTGCCGTTAGTGGTGAACATTTGCCGCAAAGCTCATTTACATGTTAAATTTATCACTGGTGAATTTGCAGCAAGTTTGTGCAAATTTGCCATGATCTCTCGATTTTTCTAAGGGCTCATATTAAGTCTGAGAGTAGTTCCAGAGGTGGATATGCCTGAATACCGGAATTATTGGCCCACGTGCAGGAGGAAGATGGTCACTCAGATGTCTTTGATGGGAACAGCTTTTCTGCAGCCCAGATCTCCTTCAGCAGTTCTCGGGCCTCCTGACAAGGGAGACTTTCGACCTTTCGACTACCACTTTCAGTTGGCACTGTTATCAGCTTAAGACTGGGATTTTGAAGCTCTCAAGAGCTGAGTACAGCAAGTAATGCTCTCGCACTATCTTTTATTCTCTCTCTCTCTCTCTCTCTCTCTCTCTCACACACACACACACACACACACACACAAACACACACACCCTCTCTCACTCATATATCTGCTTTCTTTGCCCCACCACCCAATTTAGTAGAGTCATTGAAGCTCAGGAATGGAAAGAACTGCACTCTTCCCCTTTCAAGGCAGCCTGATGCATTAGTCTACTTGCAAGGCACTCAATTTAAGGTGCCACACTATGCCCTTGTATCTGCATGTTTCATTTGCTCTTTGCTGCCTCCAGATCTCCAAAGTGATATCTCATACTTCACTGTGACAATGGATTAACCATTTCACTGTGAAACTGTGTCACTGCAGGCATCTGAATTTTGAATAACTCAAAGATCCATTCACAGATATTATTAAGACATCTTTGCTTAAATCAGTTCAAGGGAAGCTATATCTTGTCAAGCTGAACTCTTCTCATAATTTAAAATAGTTACAACTACAAGAACATTGATGCTATTTAGAACATTACTATTAAAATGATTTATTTTTATTATTATTATTTAAAAAAACAAAGATGATCTTATATAGGGTGACAGCATTTTAACTGATAAGTTTGCACTAAATGCAACTAATAAAACTAGAAAATATCTTCACCTTGAAGTTATATAACTCCAAAGTCAAAAACATGATAAACGGCAGTATTTGACTAACACTATATTATTGTAAAATTATTGTTACTATTATTGTAGTATTTTGTATTGTTAAAGGCACTGAATGCTGCATAGGGACCCAAATGTACCGATTCACTAAAATCAATCTGACTTACTATTGCTTCATATGAGAGAGAAAGTGCTAGAGTTTTGTAGGTGTGTTTGAATATTTTCTCAGTTTGCTTGTTTGTAAAGCTGTGTTTGTAAGAATTTCACTATTGCAAAAAATATAGATATCTTGTGTTTCATCACACAAAATTGGTAATAATTAGAAAAATAAGCTCTTTGATTTTGAAAACAGCTAGACTACCATCATGCAACTGAAATTTGTAGTTAAGTTGATAATTTTAGTTATTTTACAACACTGATATTATTTATATTTATTTTATACATGTGTACTGGGCTGTATCTGTATCAGTTTGACATGGCTACAGGCCAATGGAAAAGCTGATTTTAACGAATCACTTGAGAATCTTTTACCATTTTCATCATAGGGCAAAATTTTCTGGTCCAGTAGCTGAAACACATTACACAGAAATCATAGGGATCAGATATATCATGGTGCGATACTGAGTGATATGGAGAACAGGTCATACCTATTATAATAGGGAAGGAATAGAATATTTCTGCTGCACTAGTATCCAGACAGAGAAGCTTTCTTTGTGCAAAGCTCATTTGGTGGACTTGTTCATTGGGTCAGTAGCCTGTCAGAACTGGGAGGTAGGGGGCATTCACATAGAACCTCTCGCGAAAGTTTTCACCAGAGCGTAAAAAGGAGGAGGCTCTTTTTAAAGCTCTTTTTTTAACACTCAACCCTGCACCTGCCTGGTATTGACTCCCAGAATTAACATTTTAATTGTTTACTAGCATCCTCATGTTGGTTTTATGAGTCTTGCCAGAGAGACAAGCAGCGTGCATGCAATTGCGTCTGCATATGTGTCCTCATCGACGCTTGTTAGGCTGGGTAATCAGAGCAGCTTTGGAACTTTACAAGAAGTCATTAGCAGTCAAGACTATTGTGCAGACGTTCTGATTTCAAAGGTGCTCCACAACAGCTTGTGTGGTGAGGAGTGATTGAACCGGAGCACTTGAAAGGGGAAGAGAGAAGTCAGGTTCGCCGCATCCTGTCGCGGCCCATCTGCCTACTTCGCTGCCACCACAGCCAGCCTCCTTTGTAAGGAAGGAGGGTTTTGAACATCAAAGGCTCGGCTTGCTACCTAGGAGACGGAAACAATCAGTAAGGGATTTGGTGAAAGGTACGTGATGGAGATCAGAGCCGCTAAACTAAAGATGGACCGAGTGTGTTGTGGAAGGTTCACAAGTGCGAAAGGCAGATAATTTGCCTGAAACATTATGAAACGCTACAAAGGTAGATCATTTCCTCAGCCAACATAGGGGTTTATAATTGTTCTTAAATCCTCACCATTTGGTACGTACAGGAACTGGGCATTTTCACGAATCCCTGCTTATGCCTCCCACAGATAACAAAATATCTTGATTATAATCTAATTATCCTGTACCCAGTAGGCATTTTACATTAGTGTTTTAAACATAGTACCTCCTCAGAATTAAATGATGACACTGGTGTATTGGTCTGAGTCTGGTGACTGATGTCATAGCTATATTTCTCATTATCTTTTATATATTAGGGTATTCCCAGAGCTACCTTGTTGATGGCCATGGCAACCTTCAAGGGAAACAGCTTGTTATAGGGTCCCCTTGGGCTGTTAAAGTTCTGTTGAATGATTCAAGAGCAAATTTCCAACAGTTCTTACATGATTTTTATGCATTTATTAATTTATTTGTCTTCTATCTCCAGCAATTAGTCTCATTTCCATGTTTATATTTCAGTTGGAGGGCATGTTCACAGGATTTCATAGTCTGTAATATTAATACACATATAAATAAATTAAAGAATGTATTTTGCATCTACTTTTATTCTGGTACGTGGTTAATGCACTCAGGCAGAAATGCATTATGTGCATTCAAGATACCACATTACTTTTATAGTTATAGTTTTTATAGTATAGTATGTTTAATGTGTCATTTATCATGTGGTTATGAGAAATAGCACTACAAAGATAACTACAGATATGATTGTGCAAGAATGAAGAAGCATCCACATTATTAATTTTAGGGGGAAATGAGGACCGCAGATTAGAGATGAAACTGAATAATTAAACCTAATTATCTGACTAAATGAAATAATAGAGAAGAGAGCAATAAATGCAACAATCCTCCCAATAAATCATCACACGTTTCATTCACGTGATATAATTTACTAGCCCTGATTCCTTAAAGCTTTTCAAAGCATATTAAGTGCAGGGCAGGAGATGGTGATCAAGCTGACAGATTTTTGCATCAAAGTAACGAGTGCATTAGTCGGGATTAGAATCTTCAATCACTCACTGGACTGCAATTTGATATAAGGAATGTCAGCATCCCCCACCCTCCACTCCTAGGACTACTACACAAGCTTGTCTATCTATTTCAATTAGCCTGTGAAAGACTGGCACCGCCCCCTCCTCTGAGATCTGTTAAATGTGTTTTATGACAACACAGCAGCACTAAAACAATAGGACTCAGAGTGAATATGGCAATTTATTTTCTTTTTCTTTCTCAAACTTTCAGAAAATGCTAAAACATAATGCATTCGTGGATATAAAAGGTAAGTCTTTAATGCAGCCAATAGTGTTTTTTAAGCCACCTGACATACTTTTTGGGGTCACCCTCACAGAGGAGACACCTGCTGCTCCACAGTTGCTCTATTAACCACATTTTGGTATGTTTTTTTTTTTTTTCTACATTATGATTATTTATTTATTTTTATTTAGTTTATTTGTTTATATATTTTATTTTATATATATATATATATATATATATATATATATATATGGCAACTCAGAACTACAATGGAATTACATTGATGCATTTTGTTATTGGGAATTTGTGTAAATACTGGCATTTGTTTTATATGATTGCATTTATTTATTTTATCAAACTGTTTGCCATAATATAATTAAATACAGTATATGCATAAATAACACAAATATGTTTGTTTGTTTGTTTATTTTTTCAGACAAAAATGATCACGGCAATGTTTTATGGAAAAGGGCATGATGAGTGAACAGTTCGTTCTTCTGTTTGGCAACAATGAGGATGAGCTAGGCTTTAGTGACAAAGTTCTGTTGCAATCTTCTCTCAGAAGTAATATTAGAGAGGTTTAAGGTCTTAGAGGTCATTCACTCATGACCTTGGTGAGTCAAGCAACAAAGAGAGCATTGAGACCTTTTTTTGGGGGGGGGGGGGGGGGGGTATGCAGACAGATCATCCGGAGACAAGCCGAGTGACTAGGTCAGTGTGAGGCCACTTCAAAGGGTGTGAAAGCATACCACTAGCAGGGACGCAGAGGGTTAGAGAACGAGAGGATTTAGTAATTCCAAGGCTGATGTGGAAAAGCACTAAGTGGCAGAGCTATCGGCTCGGAACAATGTCACGCCACGACCTCCAGTGAAGATGTTATGATGCTGCAGCATTGCTCACGCCACCAACTCCATCCATTCATCCTGGCAAGCATCTCCCACCAATGCAAATGAAGTGAGGCAATTTATAGACACAACACTGGTAAATGACAATGATAATATGCACGTTAATTTGTTACTGATGTCCAGTAAATTTGAGCAGGTGTCTTAATATGCAGCATGTGTTTACTCTTGCAATATATTTGATGATTTGTGCGACATTTATGGGGGATTGTGGGGCTCGGAGGAGACATTGTGATCTGCCTGTGAGCTCGCTTTCCCAAAATATCCATTTGTGGCTTGTTTTACACTATTTGGGATTTTACAGCCCATCACCCAGGAATTTTTTATCTGTGAGCATTAACTGCCTTACATACGTTAGCAATAAAATCCCCAACAAATGTGCCAAGGGACCGGCGCTTGCATGTGTTAGTATAAGATATTCTGAACTATACCACTGTGTGGAAATTGTGATAATGTCAGCGTCTTCTAATCTATATGGCGACTCTCAGGTTTAAAAGAATATGCTTCTCTGCATGTGCTGCATGACACTGCTGAGATTTAAAGTAGCCTTGCAGACATTTTCGAATTAACAATTCATATAGATAGATAGTCAGCATCTTCTTGCTTAGCTTTTGTTACAGCAAGTCTTGGTGTCATTATGATACCGTTAAAAAATTTTTATAAAGCTTTTGTTTAAAAATACAATGCCCATTGCTCAAAACAAATCTGTTTGCACCGTCCTGCACTTACATGCGAGAAGTAGCCTAATAAATAACTTACCGGTAAGAAAAGTACAATGGATAGGAAACCAGAGATGCTATTTGGGAAGTACACCCCCTAATTTTCCCTGCAATGTCAGCTTAACTTGTTTTTCTGCATCTATGGAATGCTACCACAACGTGTCCTGACTGATAGATGGCTAATTTAGCCCCAACGGATGGCCCACCTATCTCTTATTCAGAATTTATCATTTGATGCCTCTGTGCTACAATGCTGCCCCCTAGTGTAAACACCCACCAACCCCCTCCTTTCTTAACAAATCTCACCATTAGGACAAACCATTCCAATTCCTTAAGATGTCAAATGTGCATCTATTTAAAGTATTTTTCCTAGTAGTTTGCCCTCACCAGCGTTTAAGACCAAAGATAATGTGATTTTCTTGTTCCAATGCTTCACACAAGTGTTTGTGAGCAAACACAATACTGTATAAAATTCAGCATACAGAGCCAGCATAGACAGAGCAAATATATAATGTATGTGTGTTGACACCTGACTCAGCATGCCAATGATTTTTGTTGCCTTGGATATGTGCCTGGCACTGGTCCAGGGCTTCACCTTCCCGACAACTCCTCAAAGTGTATTTATGTAGTTTTCATGCTTGGCAGGAGCTTTTCCTCACCACTGGCTTGTAGCAGTCCCAAGGTGGATCATGATTATGATTACATGAGACATTATTGCCTTGTTTTGCGACAGCCATTATAAGGATCACAGGGGACAGCATACATGAATTCAGCCGGATCTATATGTCGCTATCTACAGGGTTCAACGCTGTAGCAGCAATCAAGTTGAAAAGCTGAAAACATGTCTTGTTTGTCCATAGCATCTTTTTGTAGCCTACTGTTTTGGGGCTCTTTATCAGATTGCAGTGCGATTTAGTTGCCCATTGTTGACAGTTTAAGTGAGAGCTCCACTTATTTCCCTTCACTCTAACCACTTACGTAGACAAGTGCTTTTGTTGTTATTTTGTGAAATCGCAATAATAAGGATGACAAATTGTAGTTATTTGTGTAAAATATTGTAGAAGGGACCGAGACAAGGTACAATACTATTTACTTCAGGTGTTGTTGATGACAAACCTGAATGTCTATGACGACAACTGATATAAATCTTTCTCCTAAACAACACATTAAACTTGATTGATAAGCCAACCTTTAAAGGAATAGTTCACCCAAAAATGAAAATTATCTCAAAATTTACTCACCCTCTCATCATTAACTCTCTTTCTTTCTTCTACAGAACACAAACAAAGATTTTAGAAGAATATTTCAGCTCTCTAGGTCCTTACAATGCAAGTGAATGGGTACCAACACTTTTAAGCTCCAAAAACACATAAAGGCAGCATAAACGTAACCCAAATAACTCCAGTGGTAAAATCCTTATCTTCAGAAGTGATATGATAAGTGTGGGTGAGAAACAGATCAACATGTAAGTCCTTTTTTTATTATCAGTCTCCACTTTCACATTCTACTTCTTTAGTTTTTGGGCAATTCACATTCTTGGTGCATATCTTCACCTACTGGGCAGAGAGAATCATTTACAGGCCTGGGTAGAGAGCTACACTTAATCCTCTCTGTATCTGGGAATTTTAATACTTTTGCAAGTAAAAAAAAAAAAAAAAAAAAATCCATGTTTTTTTTTTTTTTAAGAAACCACATCTTAAAGTGAAGTTTGCATGCATTCTTTATTGGTAACATAATCCAACTCAAATGTTTAAAAAAAATATATAAAATAATTCTCAAACCATATAGATTTTTTTTTTTTTTTTTTTTTTTTTTGCTCTTTCAATCCTCTTCAAACATAAAGTAATGTTCTTCATGTCAGGTGGGCCCTTAACATATGAGACTGAAAGAACACCCCTTGACTGTGGTAAAATCACTGAAACGCACAACCTCTCCTGGTTTATTGCTTTAATCTACACATTTAATATACACAGAGTTATCCTCAACATATTACTTAGGCTTCCGAACCACAGCTGCAAAGTTTGTGTTCTTATAAGGTTAATATTCAGTATATTTGTCATTGAGATAATAGAGTTGTCAGTCTATTTAAAAAATAAATAAATAAATAAATAAATAAATTGATCCCTTAACAATTCTGTTAATAAAAAGATCTCAGGAACACAGGGGACAGATAGAGAGAGAGAGAAAAAAAAGAGGGCTGATTAAATTGTCTTTATTTACTTAACTTTCAGCTAATAATACAATTAAAACATCTCCAGGCAAAAGTATTGTAGGGTTAAAACTGATGCCATGGAAAATGAGTCCCTCAGATTAATGGGAGGAAATGAAGACTCTCACACATGAATGCTGTCCATTCCACCCATTCATCACTGACACTTCCATCCTCATTTAAGTCACTCAGTTATTACAGAGCAAGTTTTATCACGACATTTCTTATTCCATTTCCCCCTGCATGGGGGTCCGATGTGGCACACACAGACCTTGTGAAGCAGGAGACTCCAGCCAAATCTAACCCATTTGAACCTTCCAGTTCCCCCCCTTCTACTGCCCGTCGCCATTAACATAAACCCACTCAGTCATGATAACCATTAATGCAGCGTCTTATTAAAAACCTATCAATACACACACTGCCATTCCACTAATGGGCAAGAATTCCTCTCCGTTAGGTCCGGGCTTGCATTTCCTCTCCGGGCTAATGAGAGCCATCCCTCAGCATCTCTTTCAGCTAAATCACCTTTATTTGTATCTACCTACTCGTACTGCTGATAATTTATAGAAGTGTGAACGATGGGAGATGCAATGGGGGGTGGGGGGGGTGTTGGGCATGGTGCTTACTGGGTGATTCAGTTCCGCACCGGACTCGCAGTGAGCTGTTAATTGTTCTTCCCTGGAGCTCTGGTGATAAAAGAGAAGGAGTTGCTGATGCCATCACTGATGAGGTTTTATTTCGGTGAAGTTTATTTTTGCCACTGCGTCAAAGGGAGGACACTCTCCACTGAGCCCCTCCTAGAAGTTTGCCCTCTAATTCCGAGGGAGAATTGGATATTGCTCTATCCATCTGAGCATTTTACAGCTTCTGCTCACAAGCCATGAGAAACGTGGGGGTGTATTTACACTGCCGTTTACAGTGCGAGACAGAAGCAAGGCTCATCCGCCATAAACTTTGCCAGGAGTCAGCAAGGCTAAATGGTGAAGTCTAAAAGATGTTCACAATATAAACAGATGTATGGACATGAAAGGGGCATAAAGGAGCCTAGGGACATGCTATATACAAAGCTAAATTTTATATTGTGACTTATCGATCATATATATATATGTTTCATAAGTTATGGTAGATCTGGCTGTCATGTTCATTGCAATGAAACAACTTTATCAAAGTTGATAATTGAACTTTGCCCTAGACTGATTCATATTGGATATACTATAACTTTACACAGATATATTTAGTAAGCAATTTATCACAATAAGAACATGTTAACACGAATAATGATTACATTTTGTGGCTATCATTTTGAAACAATGTGTATTTAAATGTTTATGGACTGGTCCCATTCATTGTTTTTGTGGTAATCAAAATTGAACATGTAACATTCCTTTAACCATGGTAAAAATCACTGTAATGCAAAGCCTCTCGTGTCTTCTTGTCAGCAAGGCTAAATGGTCTAGTAGTCTAAAAGTTGGGTAACACTTTACAATAAGGTTACATTTGTAAACATTAGTTAACAACATTAGTTAACATGAACAAACAATGAATAATAATTATTGTTATAATAATTATGTACATTTCAACATATAATAATCAGTTAAAAAAAATTGTAAACATTAGTTAATGCACTGTGAACTAACATGAATTAACAATTAACAATTGTATTTTTATTAACTAACTGTAAGGGGGTTTAGTGGAAAGGAGGAGGCGAGAACCGGCTTGACAACTTAAATAACAATTTATTAACCAAAAAACACAACCAAAACACACAACTAAAAACACACAGTACAGCTGCCTGCAATTCTCTCTCTCTCTCTCGAACTGTCGTCCCCGGCCGCCTTTATCCCTCGCGCGCCCCATCAGGCTGATTGGGGACCGGGTGTGTCTCATTCCAGCCCGGCCCCGCCCTCCTCGGCTCTACACTCCTCCCGGCGTTGCCTCAGGCCGGGGAGCCCCCGGCATGACGTACATCCCCACCACCCTTCCTCTCCGGGGGGGGTGCGTGCCTTATGCCCCGACTGCCGGAGGGTCCTCCCCGCCTTCCTCGACCTGGGAGGAGACAGGAGGGGAAAAAACAACAACTACACAAAATGGCGAGGGAAAGGCCAACACGGAGCGACAGAGAGAGAGAGAGGAGAGAGAGAAAAAGAAACTCACCGGTTCTCTGATGCGCTGTCGCGTGGTCCTCGATCACTACTCCACCCTCTCAGGCAGACTGCAGCCGCTCCTCCCCGGGCGGACCGGAGTTAGACCTCCGACCCCCAGCGGACAGAACGCCCCTCCGCGTTCCCGGCATCCCGTGGGGACTCTCCTCCGCCCCTGGCAGCGGCCCTACCACTCCAGGCGGTCGGGGAGTCACTTCCCTCCTCCCCCCCCCCCCCCCCGCGGACGGCGGTCTTCTTTCGACCCCTCCGCGTTCCCGGGGGACGGCAGGGCACTCCTTCACCCCCAGCAGCGGCTCCCTCGCTCCAGGCGGTCGGGGAGTCCCGTCCCCACTCGCCTCGCGGACAGCGGCCGTTCCCCGCGTCCGGGTGGTCGGGCTACTCCGTCCCCTGTCGGACGGCAGTGGCGCTCCCCTGGGTGGACGGCAGTGTCGAGGACCCTGCGACGGGAATCCCTCCTCCTTCCCGGGTTTCGGCACCAGTGTAAGAGGGTTTAGTGGAAAGGAGGAGGCGAGAACCAGCTTGACAACTTAAATAACAATTTATTAACCAAAAAACACAACCAAAACACACAACTAAAAACACACAGTACAGCTGCCTGCAATTCTCTCTCTCTCGAACTGTCGTCCCCGGCCGCCTTTATCCCTCGCGCGCCCCATCAGGCTGATTGGGGACCGGGTGTGTCTCATTCCAGCCCGGCCCCGCCCTCCTCGGCTCTACACTAACATTAACTAAGATTAATAAATTCTGTAAAAAAAAAAATATGTTGTTAATTGTTTGTTTATGATGCCTAATGCATTAACTAATGTTAATTAATTAAACCTCATTGTAAAATGTTACAAAATATTTTTCACAATAAAAAATTATGACTGGACATTTGAAAGTATAATGGGGGCTAAGGACACGATATGAAAAAAAAAAAAAAAAAAACATAACTTAAAGGGATTGTTTGCCCCAAAATTAAAATTCTCTCATCATTTACTCACCCTCATGCCATCCTAGATATGTATGACTTTCTTTCTGCTGCTGAACGTAAACGAAGATTTTTAGAAGAATATGTTAGCTCTGTAGGTCCATACAATGCCAGTGAATAAGTACCAACATTTTGAAACTTCAAAATGCACCGCAGCATCAAAGTAATTTTATGCTCCTGTTTTCTCCCCAGTTTAGCATGCCCAATTCCCAATGCGCTCTAGGTCCTCGTGGTGGATTAGTGACTCGCCTCAATCCGGGTGGCGGAGGGCAAATCTCAGTTGCCTCTGCGTCTGAGATAGCCAGTCCACACATCTTATCACGTGGCTTGTAGAGCGCATTACCGCAGAGACCTAGCGTGTGTGGAGGCTTCACGCTATTCTCTGCAGCATCCACGCACAACTCACCATGCTCCCCACCAAGAGCGAGAACCACATTATAGCGACCATGAGGAGGTTAACCTAATGTGACTCTTCCCACCCTAGCAACCGGGCCAATAGGAAGCCTGACTGGAGTCACTCTGCATGCCCTGGATTTGGACTTGTGACTCCAGGTGCGGTAGTCAGCGTCTTACTTGCTGAGCTACCCTTTCATGAAATGTATGTTTAGATTTGCTTACATGGTCTTTCCTTTTAGTACAACACTGAACAATAATTTCAATGTATGTACAACTGGAGGCACAATGGAATTATTCTTGCAGAACTAGGTAAATAGACTTTCTGAATTGGATTGTTCAGTATGAAACCAAAGAACCCTCTAGGTCTGCCTCACTTATGAAGTTAATCATATTCATACTTATAGCCTACTTGTCCATTTCTCCCCAGAAAATCAGGGCATTTGGGAGAAACATTAATGAATGCACTTTCATCATAATGATCCTAATGAAACAGTCAACCTCTGTCAGTTAATCACCTCACTTTTTGGCAGGGGCCTCCTTTTTGTTTCACAAAAAAAATTAACTTTATTTTGACGTGCTGGGAAGAGCCCGGAACTGCTGTAGCATACCAATGCTGAGATCTATCATGACATGACCACAAGCACCTTTGGAGACGACCCAAGTTTCATGAAGGAGAGATTTCATTAATAGTGCTGTTTCCCATCTGGGCTTTGAACCTCTATTTGTTATCAAACAAATGGGAAGTGAAAATGAACATGAGGAGCCATGTGGAAAAGAGTAGGAAATTAGTTCCTGTTGGACTCCGTTCAAATGCTGCACCTTTTGACCATAGAGCTGCATTTTAAGCAGGACGTCATATGTAATCTACCTCATTCTCATCAACATAACACCTGTGGAAGCTCCATATGTGCAATATCACATTCTTCATATTCACAACATATGGCTTGTTTTGGGCAAATTCATGAATAGCACATGCAAATAGCTGGATGTCTGAATATTGGCCTGTGGGCAGGCTAAATATTGATCTAATACTTTTTCCATTTCATGTTGATTATAGAAAATATCTGGAGCGATAGCCGGGTCTATTTTCTTGGCTTCATTGTTATGCCAAGTTTCTGTTTGATAAAAGTAAAGACAGGCTAAAGGCATTTTAAAAGATACAGATTAGAATTGGCAGAATGAAGTGTATCTGTTCTATTGGAGCTGACCTAGATGGACTGTACTTGCCCTCTTCCTTTGCAGAAATAATATCTTTCTTGTGTACCTTCTTAAGCAGGTTTATAAAAAAATATTTTCCTCTTGGAAATCTTCCACGTTTTTTTTTTTTTTTTTTTTGAATGTGTGTGAAAATGACCAAAATTGCAGTCAATTCTGATAAATCCACAAAGGTAGAGATAGCATTCTTTTATTTTCAATCTTCTCTATATAGGCGCATAATCCTATCACATCAGAAAGCTTTCATTTACTGTAAAAGTGCATGCCTGTCAGTACACGGAAGTGTCCAAAATGAGGCAAACTAATCAGTTGAGAAATCTTTTCTTTCTCTCCTCTTACTCTCTCTCACTTTCTCTCTTTCTATCAGACGTGAAAGACTGATAACCAACCTCCCACTCACCCTCCACTCCTGTGTGTCTGCAGTGTGGTGATAAGCAAATCAATATCCTGTCACTTCTCATTTTACCCTCCCAATTCTGCTTTCTGCACCTTGCACAAGGTGACGAGGCCTGTTCCATGGTCTGGCCAAACAATCTACGCACGTTTTTTGTGGAATATTCACCATCTCATGGTACCAGACGGTGTTACGACTCCACTGGGCAAAAACCGTGGATGGAGTTGTAGAGGAATGTGTGAATCACATGATATGAGTTGGCTTACACACCCGTGGTAGAGAAGATGTGTTTAGTCGAGCAGCACCATTTCTGCTTCACCAACATGTCCTTTATCTGAACATGGTCTGTCATTGGCAACAAGATACAACTGAAATGAATAGAATGAAGTCATGTATACTTTTGTGATGTCTGAAATGAGTGTGATCACACTGGGTATTTTTCACTACAGGTAACTATGTGTATGCATAGTTAACCTGTGTGCAAACATTTTCAGGCAGAAATCATTATTCAAAAAGTTTGCACTTGCATTTCTTTCTAAATTTAGGATCAAATTAGAACCAACTCAAGCCACACATACACAAAAAGCACAGACATGTTTTATGTGTCCGTCTGCACTTTTTTCCCATTGTTTTTATACTGTAGATATATGTATAATGGATTACTTTTATGATGCCTTTATGTGCTTTTTGCAGCGTCAACATTTTGGCAACCTTTCACTTGCATTGTATGGACCTACAGAGCTGAAATATTCTTCTAAAAATCTTAATTTGTGTTCTGCAGAAGAAAGAAAGTCATACACATCTGGGATGGCATGAGGTAGAGTAAATGATGAGAGAAAATTCATTTTTGGGTGAACTATTCCTTTAATAATATGGTGGAACTGTGGTACAGTGATGGTGTCAAGGTGGTACCATGGTTTTGAATGGTTATCATGGTAGACTACATGTAATGGTATTTTTCTGAAAGTGATTAGTCTAATTGCTCATTAATTTAAACAAAACCAAACTGGCTTTGCCTGAACCAGACAGCTCCTTGTGTCAATATTTGTAACGTGGCTGGCAACAGGCAGACAAAGAGATAATGACGTGTGAAAAACCCAAGAGCAGTTTATTTACATGATGAATATCCCAAACATGAATCCAAATGTGAGAACAAACATAAACAACTTCAAATGACTTGGCTATAAACTTAACATGGACCACTGCACACCAACAACAGTACATTCACAATACTCAACAATGGACAATGGCAAACATGAGGGCTAAATACTTGGACTTGAGAGAATACATGACAATGATAACCAATGAACACACAGAACTCTAAACAAGATAGCGAGACTGCTAACAAGCTAATGAAACAATGAACCAATGGGGACAAGACACAAGAACATGGGAAACACATGACAAGATCACATGACAATGAAACAGGAACAAACATGGCATGGAACTATTTTACCAAAATAAAAGACATGAACAAAAACACATAAAACCATGACAATATTCTATAAAAGACGAATTGAAAGTTTATCACTGAAAGTGACATGACCGCTCCAATTATAATTAATAAATCTGTCAACACTGCAGGTGCGCGATGTCAGAAATGCGGTAGCAATTGAGTATTATTCTTTTGATGAACTTACAACATAATACATGGAGTGGACTTTTTATCTGACCTGTTACTTGTCTGAAGTAACGGCATTTTGATGCTCCAGGGCAAATTCAAAACTGCATTTTTTGCTTTCCTATTGAGGGAAAAATAATTCTCGAAGGTACCTTCCACAAGACATTTAGCGAGGGTACATTCATACAGTAATGCCATTTTTCCTTCAGAGTACCAACTTCAAGTGTCTGCACTTTGGAGTGAGCACAGAGCATAGGGAGGTTCACTTGAAATTGGAATCTGCCCCCGATCTGCTATAGCGTGCTCTTAAAGGCACCTCCGCTTAATTTTCTTTAATATGCCAGTGATTTACAAAGAAATCTCAGAATAACACATTATTACTGTTGTTGTGAGATTATTACTAGATTTTAATTTTGTTTTATTAAACTTGCACCCCTGCTGCCCACCTTCTGTGGACGTCACAGATGAGTTACACTCTAAAGCTCAAACATGAACAAATTTGGCCTAAAAGTAAAATAAAGGATTCATAATATTAATATTACCAGAGTATCGAGTATGTTTTGGAACCTCATGTTCTAAACTGAATTCTCTGTCCAACTGAAGGGGCATCTGCCAAATACAGTGCATCCAGAAAGTATTCACAGTGCTTCACTTTTTCCACATTTTGTTATGTTACAGCCTTATTCCAAAATGGATTAAATTTATTATTTTCCTCAAAATTCTACAAACAATACCCCATAATGACAATGTGAAAGAAGTTTGTTTGAAATCTTTGCAAATTTATTAAAAATAAAAAATGAAAAAAATCACATGTACATAAGTATTCACAGCCTTTGCCATGACACTCAAAATTGAGCTCAGGTGCATCCTGTTTCCACTGATCATCCTTGAGATGTTTCTACAACTTGATTGGAGTCCACCTGTGGTAAATTCAGTTGATTGGACATGATTTGGAAAGGCACACACCTGTCTGTATAATGTCCCACAGTTAACAGTGCATGTCAGAGCACAAACCAAGCCATGAAGTCCAAGGAATTGTCTGTAGGCCTCCGAGACAGGATTGTATCGAGGCACAGATCTGGAGAAGGGTACAGAAAAATGTCTGCAGCATTGAAGGTCCCAGTGAGCACAGTGGCCTCCATCATCCATAAATGGAAGAAGCTTGGAACCACCAGGACTCTTCCTAGAGCTGGCTGCCCGGCCAAACTGAGCGATCGGGGGAGAAGGGCCTTTGTCAGGGAGGTGACCAAGACCCCGACGGTCACTCTGACAAGGCTCCAGCGTCTCTCTGTGGAGAGAGGAGAAACTTCCAGAAGAACAACCATCTCTGCAGCACTCCACCAATCAGGCCTGTATGGTAGAGTGGCCAGATGGAAGCCACTCCTCAGTAAAAGGCACATGACAGCCCATCTGGAGTTTGCCAAAAGGCACCTGAAGGACTCCCAGACCATGAGAAACAAAATTCTCTGGTCTGATGAAACCAAGATTGAACTCTTTGGCCTGAATGGCAAGTGCCATGTCTGGAGAAAACCAGGCACTGCTCATCACCTGGCCAATGCCATCCCTGCAGTGAAGCATGGTGGTGGCAGCATCATGCTGTGGGGATGTTTTTCAGCGGCAGGAAATGGGAGACTAGTCAGGATCAAGGGAAAGATGAATGCAGCAATGTACAGAGACATCCTTGATGAAAACCTGCTCCAGAGCGCTCTGGACCTCAGACTGGGGCAAAGGTTCGTCTTCCAATAGGACAACGACCCTAAGCACACAGCCAAGATAACAAAGGAGTGGCTACGGGACAACTCTGTGAATGTCCTTGACTGGCCCAGCCAGAGCCCAGACTTGAACCCGATTGAACATCTCTGGAGAGATCTGAAAATGGCTGGATGCTCCCCATCCAACCTGATGGAGCTTGAGAGGTCCTGCAAAGAAGAATGGGAGAAACTGCCCAAAAATAGGTGCGCCAAGCTTGTAGCATCATACTCAAAAGACTTGAGGCTGTAATTGGTGTCAAAGGTGCTTCAAAGTATTGAGCAAAGGCTGTGAATACTTATGTACATGTGTGGTTTTCTTTTTTTTTCTTTTTACTAAATTTGCAAAGATTTCAAACAAACTTCTTTCATGTTGTCATTATGGGGTATTGTTTGTAGAATTGAGGAAAATAATGAATTTAATCCATTTTGGAATAAGGCTGTAACATAAAATGTAGAAAAAGTGAAATGCTGTGAATACTTTCTGGATGCACTGTAATTGCACTCGGTTCACTGTCAAACTTACCATAAAACTTTAGTGGCATAGACTCTGTAAGCTCTTGACAGATGGAGAGCTGTGATGCAACTTCACTGTAACACTTGGTTTCATGTTGCACATAATGTAGTCACACAATCATGAGTAATATAACACTGTGATCTTTATCATGACCAGCGGTGCATTGTTCTTTCAGTATGTCATGACTGGATGACATACACACTTTTTAACATTTCCCACTTTTTGAACAGTCATTTGTAATATAACACTATGTAACACAATTTTTGTTCCTGGGTAGAAAGTGTTATTTCCTAATTGCTTATGCCTCAAAAGTATAGAAAATGACTATTATTCCCCACAAACTTTGCGTTTGTGACCAGGACAGTGATATTTTGAAATTTACCTATTTCCAATGAGAAAACGGGTCTTTTCGTTCACATAAAGTCAGAAAAAAACAACACATGAATCCAAATATGTATTTACACTAAAGTAATACAAAAATGACTACAAAAGATTTAGAAGTGAGTAGTTTTTTGAGATTTACAATTATACTTTAAATCACTTTCATGAATCAGCCCCCAAATGTAGTCTCCCATCAGGTTCTCGTTATACTGTCCTTGGTAGCGGCGTTCAAAGTCCAGTATATCCTGATGGAAGCACTCGACTTGCTCCTCCAAGTACGCTCCCATGTTCTCCTTGAATTTATCAAGATGAGCATCAAGGATATGGACTTTGAGGGACATCCTACAGCCCATTGTGCCGTAGTTATTAACCAGAGTCTCAACCAGCTCCACATAGTTTTTGGTCTTGTGATTGCCCAGGAAGCCCTGAACCACTGCGACAAAGCTGTTCCCAGCTGCTTTCTCCTTACTAGTGAGCTTCTTGGGGAATTCATTGCACTCCAGGATCTTCTTTATCTGTGGTCCAACCAAGACACCGGCTTTGACTTTTGCCTCAGACAGCTTAGGGAAGAAGTCTTGAAGGTACTTGAAGGCTGCCGACTCCTTATCTAGAGCTCTGACAAATTGTCTCATGAGGCCCAATTTGATGTGCAGTGGTGGCATCAGCACCTTCCAGGGGTCCACCAGTGGCTCCCACTTGACGTTGTTCCTCCCCACAGAGAACTCGGTCCGCTGTGGCCAGTCCCGCCTGTGGTAGTGCGCCTTTGTGTCCCTGCTGTCCCAAAGGCAAAGACAGCAGGGAAACTTGGTAAAACCGCCTTGGAGACCCATCAGGAATGCCACCATTTTGAAGTCTCCTATGACCTCCCAGCCGTACTCATCATACTTCAAGGCGTTCAGCAAGGTCTTGATGCTGTTGTAATCTTCTTTGAGGTGCACCAAGTGAGCCAGGGGAAGAGACGGGTACTTGTTACCATTATGGAGCAGCACGGCTTTGAGGCTCCTGGATGAGCTGTCAATGAAAAGGCGCCACTCATTCTGGTTACAGGCAATTCCGATTGCCTCAAACAGACTGGTCACATTTTGGCAGATGCAGAGCCCATCTTGATGGATGAAGAAGCTGGAAAAAGGTTGGTGATGCTTCCTTTAATCTGCGACTTGCACACTTTCATCCAACAAGTTCCACTGCTTGAGCCTAGACGTCAAAAGCTTGGCATTGGACTTGGTCAGACCAAGATCTCTAATCAAGTCGTTGAGGTCTTTTTGGTTGGGGTAGTATGGGTTTCTCTCCTCAGCTCCACCTCTGAAATCCCTCAAAGTCCATATCCTTGATGCTCATTTTGATAAATTCAAGGAGAACATGGGAGTGTACTCGGAGGAGCAAGGCGAGCGCTTCCATCAGGATATACTGGACTTTGAACACCGCTACCAAGGACAGTATAACGAGAACATGATGGGAGACTACATTTGGGGGCTGATTCATGAAAGTGATTTACAGTATAATCATAAATCTCGAAAAACTACTAACTTCTATATCTTTTGAAGTCATTTTTGTATTACTTTAGTATAAATACATGTTAATTTGGATTCATATGTTGTTTTTTTCGGACTTTATGTGAACGAAAAGACAAACATTTGCCCGTTTTCTCACTGGAAATAGGTACATTTCAAAATATCACTGTTCTGCTCACAAAAGCAAAGTTTGTGGGGAATAATAGTCATTTTCTATACTTTTGAGGCATAAGCAATTATGAAATAACACTTACTACCCAGGAACCAAAAAAATAAAATAAAATAATAATAATAATAATAATAATTTGTTACACAGTGTAATTCATGTAGTGGATTATGGAATATGGTCATCAGAGTTAACATAGATTGTAATACCATGGGTAATTGTCATGATTCACTGTTGTTTTGCCCTGTGTTTTTCCTCTGTCATCTGTCTCCCTTGCACTACATTTCCCATAATTCACTGCCCTGATCATTACCAGCTGTTCCCTATTGTTCTCACCTGTGTTTCATTTACCTCATTATCCCTGTGTATATATTGCCCTGGTGTCTGTTTTACCTTTGTCAGTTGTTGTGTTTTTTTCCAGTTCATGTTCTGGTTGATATTTTGTTTGTAGATGTTTGTTTTTGTTTCCCAGTCTTGCCCTGTTCCAGCATTTATCTTGTTTTTGTATTTTGATTTATTTATCATTAAAAGTTTGCTGCACCTACAGTGCATCTGGAAAGTATTCACAGCGCTTCACTTTTTCCACATTTTGTTATGTTACAGTCTTATTCCAAAATGGATAAAATTCATTATTTACCTCAAAATTCTACAATCAATTCCCCATAATGACAATGTGAAAAGTTTGTTTGAAATCTTTGCAAATGTATTAAAAAAAAAAAAAAAAAAAAAATATTCACATGTACATAAGTATTCACAACCTTTGCTCAATACTTTGTTGAAGCACCTTTGGCACCAATTATAGCCTCAAGTCTTTTCGAGTATGCTGCTACAAGCTTGGCACACCTATTTTTGGGCAGTTTCTCCCATTCTTCTTTGCAGGACCTCTCAAGCTCCATCAGGTTGGATGGGGAGCATCCAGCCATTTTCAGATCTCTCCAGAGAGGTTCAATTGGGATCAAGTCTGGGCTCTGGCTGGGCCACTCAAGGACATTCACAGAGTTGTCCCGTAGCCACTCCTTTGTTATCTTGGCTGTGTGCTTAGGGTTGTTGTCCTGTTTGAAGATGAACCTTCGCCCCAGTCTGAGGTCCAGAGCGCTCTGGAGCAGGTTTTCATCAAGGATGTCTCTGTACATTGCTGCATTCATCTTTCCCTTGATCCTGACTAGTCTCCCATTTCCTGCCGCTGAAAAACATCCCCACAGCATGATGCTGCCACCACCATGCTTCACTGTAGGGATGGTATTGGCCAGGTGATGAGCAGTGCCTGGTTTTCTCCAGACATGGCGCTTGCCATTTAGGCCAAAGAGTTCAATCTTTGTTTCTCATGGTCTGAGAGTCATTCAGGTGCCTTTTGGCAAACTCCAGGTAGGCTGTCATGTGCCTTTTACTGAGGAGTGGCTTCTGTCTGGCCACTCTACCATACAGGCCTGATTGGTGGAGTGCTGCAGAGATGGTTGTTCTTCTGGAAGGTTCTCCTCTCTCCACAGAGAAACGCTGGAGCTCTGTCAGAGTGACCATTGGGTTCTTGGTCACCTCCCTGACTAAGGCCCTTCTCCCCCGATCGCTCAGTTTGGCCGGGCAGCCAGCTCTAGGAAGAGTCCTGGTGGTTCCAAACTTCTTCCATTTATGGATGATGGAGGCCACTGTGCTCATTGGGACCTTCAATGCTGCAGACATTTTTCTGTACCCTTCCCCAGATCTGTGCCTCGATACAATCCTGTCTCAGAGGCCTACAGACAATTCCTTGGACTTCATGGCTTGGTTTGTGCTCTGACATGCACTGTTAACTGTGGGACATTATACAGACAGGTGTGTGCCTTTCCAAATCATGTCCAATCAACTGAATTTACCACAGGTGGACTCCAATCAAGTTGTAGAAACATCTCAAGGATGATCAGTGGAAACAGGGTGCACCTGAGCTCAATTTTGAGTGTCATGGCAAAGGCTGTGAATACTTATGTACATGTGATTTTTTTCATTTTATTTTTAATAAATTTGCAAAGATTTCAAACAAACTTCTTTCACGTTGTCATTATGGTGTATTGTTTGTAGAATTTTGGGGAAAATAATGAATTTAATCCATTTTGGAATAAGGCTGTAACATAACAAAATGTGGAAAAAGTGAAGCGTTGTGAATATTTTCCAGATGCACTGTAGATCCCGCTCTCATGACATCCTTCAGACGTTACAGAACAACTGAGCATACAAAATGGATCTAGCAGCTTACTTTATTCAATTGAGCCAGGCGGATTTACCCATCAAGGAATACTCCCATATTTTCTGCACCGTTTCCAGCCACACAGGATTTGCTGATTCCCACCTGAAGTCCGTTTATCAGATCGGACTCGCAGCTCACCGGTGGAGGGAATTGCCAGAGACGGTAGACTACACCTGGGAGTAATACGTGAAGTTGACTTTAGAAACTCTTGCTTCAGAGGATCCTCCTGTTCCTATCCTGATCCCGGCTTCCAAGCCTTCCACGCCTGAGTCTGCTCCATGCCATGTCACAGCCACGCCTGAGTCTGCTCCACACCATGTCACAGCCATGCCGCCCGTGGCTCCTTGCTCCACGCCTGCCACGGCCACCGAGCCAATGCCCACGCATGCCACGGCCACCGAGCTTGAAGCCTCATCCATCCCAGAGCCAGTGTACACCTCTGCCCAGAAGCGGAGGAGGAGGAGAAGAAGGGCTTCTGCTCCCGAGTCTCTGCCCATGTTTCCGAGTCTCGGAGGTCGTTCCCGAGTCTCTGCCCGTGTTCACGACCATGGAGGTCGTTCCCGAGTCTCTGCCCGTGTTCACGACCACGGAGGTTGTTTGCATTGACTTCATTGTATTCAGGTTAATTTTACTCATGCCACATCTAAACTGATACCTCAGTAACTTGTCAGTACTAATTTATAATGCAATATGAAAATAGACCTAGAATGTTATACTGTAACTGTACAAAACTACGGTATATGAGAGTAATATATTGTTTGTAAAAAGCAATTGAAGACATTTTTTTTTTATGTAAATTGGCAATTAATCTTTTTCTTAAAGTTTTCTTATAGCTTGCTATTAAAATTATAGTTTCAAGAATTTAATATTTAAATGGGGCTAAATGAGAGTTTCTGAGCCAAAATTTTAGGAGGGCTCAAAGAACTTTCTTTTGTGTATGTATAAAGTATATATACTTTACAGTACTGTACAAATATTTGCGTTAGATTATAGCTATATCGATATTTGTTTTCTGGGAATCGTAAAGCATTAGGAATTCCCATAGTCATTCTAAACAGAATTGTTGTTTTTAATGTTTTACAAAATATATACCCTGAGTAAAAGGCAGATTAGTTGTATGCTTCTCAGATCAGATATACTTTATTTGTCCCAATGAAGGAAATTTGTTTTGAGCATACATACATGTGCCACTGCATAACAAGACAAACACATTGATAATATTCATACTATCATGTAATTCATATTAGAGTTCAGCAGTTTCATAGCCAAAGGGACAAAAGAGTTCTTATAGCGATTGTATCTAAATCTTGGATTGCGAAAATGTCGACCAGATGGGAGTAGCTCAAATTCTGGATAGAGCACATGAGATGGGTCCAAAGTCATTTTCCTTGCCAGTTTTAGAACAATTATGTTAAATATGGACTGAAGGGAAGGGTGGTCACTCACACCAACCGTCTTTATTGCTGTACACACCAGACGGTTCAGCTGGGACCTGAGGGTAACTGTCAAATTACCAAACCAAGCAGAAATGCCATACAGGAATATGGATTCAATAAAGGCAAGCTAGAACATCAGCATAACCCTCTGGGCCACTCCAAAAAGCCTAAGCCTAGGAAGTATGATTTTTGCTGTACTTTTCGACACAGGTTATCAACATGCACATCCCACCGTAGGCTATTAGCAAAAAATAGGCCCACATACTTTGTATGTGGCAACCTGTCTAATAGACTCATTGTCAATCACAATGAGTGAGTGGTTGCCCTCTGATATAGGATCAAAAACTCTTTCCTCAGTTTTCTTAACATTAATTACAAGACTGTGTTCTTTACACCATTTGAAGTTGGCAATCCCTGTAGTATAATGTTGAATGTCCTTATCCTAATACAGAAGTCCAAGAATGGCAGTATAATCTGAAAATGTTAAAACAATATTTCCAGGATGGTGGCTCCTATATTCATTAGTGTACAGTGTGAATAACAGTGGGGAAATTACACACCCTTGGGGGGCGCCAGCGTTAGTGGACTCGGAGAGGGTCTGATTAACCCTAACCTGTTGAGTCCTACTGGTAAGAAATGAGTGGAACCACTTGATACTTTTTGGGTTGACAGACATGCTATTGAGTTTGGAGAGCATGAGGTGTGGCTGAAAGGTGTTAAATGCAGAGCTCAAATCAAGGAAGAACAACCTGGCATAAGCCTTAGGATCCTCTAGATGTTTTGCAATGCCATGCACCACAGTAAGGATGGCATCAGTGCCCCTGTTGTTTATGTAGATAAATCGATAGGGATCAAGGTGGTCCTTTACCTCTTCCTTAAGCTCCCACACCATCATCCTCTCCAAACATTTCATCACAATGCAGGTCAAGGCAACTGGGCAATAGTCATTATGCTCTTTAGGACTGGGCTTTTTGGGAACCGGTATGATAATGGACCTTTTCCATACGTCCGGAATAGTGTGTGAATCAATGGACCTTTGAAAAATGTCCACCCATGCAGGGGCTAATTCCTCTGCAAAGGTTTTCAAAGTAAAGGCAAAAAGACCATCCAACTCATTTGCCTCTTTGGAGTCAAGACCTTTAAAAATCTTAACAACATTGACCAGTCTTATTTGTGGCCTAGATACAGAATAATCCATTATTATAGCATCCAGTACATTAGTGCAATCATGAGAGTTAACATCAAACCTACAAAAGAAATCACTGAGCTCATTAACCATGGTCTCCTCATTTGTTGCATGGAGGATTATCCTTTTGGGTGTTATATTAGTTATACACTTTACTTTAGACCACAGCTTTTTTGGATTATTATTATTCAATGAATCACTTTCAATTAATTATTTATAGTATTTGCGAGATTCTCTTATTTTATGATCCATCTTTTTCTGCGCCAATTTTTTAAGTGCAGGGTCCTTTTGATTAAAAGCTAAATGTTTCCAATTTATGCACTCTTTGACCTACTTAGTGATATAAGGCTTGTTGTTTGGATAATGTTTAACCTGTTTGACTGGTGTCAGTCCTTGCAAAACTTGATATATGCAGACATGATTCCATTATGCCTATTAATGTCTGGATCATACAGTGCATCCCGGTCAGTGCAAAGAAAACCTTCCTCCTTCCTCTTTGAAGACCAAAGTTTCACCAGCTTGATGTCAGGCTTACTTGACTTCAGCAGAGTGTGGTACACAGGAATAAGCTGCACTGTTTTATGGTCAGAGTTTGCTAGGGGTGGTTTCAATTTTGCAATATATGCATTGGATATATTCCCAAAGCACTTGTCCAACATATTGGTGTTCCTAGTGTTACATTTGACATGTCATTGGAACACAGGAAGGATAACAATGAATTATATCACCTAAGACAAACAGATGAGCATTGGGGGTACGTTGGAGCTGCTGTTGCACACACTCAGACACCTGAGCGAATGTCTGCTGTTGCGGTTGCCTCTGCAGCTCATTCGGTAGATAAGGCAGTTCGGCAGATGTTTCAAAACTTGTGCCAGTGAAGCGCACTGACATAAGTGCCTCCCAAGTATTGGAGATGGCGTCTTGTTCATGCCCATAAGTCGCCATTGTTGTTTGGGTAGCTCTGGTCGCCTGCAGAGCAGGCCTGTGCTAATCATGTAACAAAGCAAACAACTAGATTACTTGGAAATTAACTTAAAAAAAAAAAAAAAAAGACAAGGAGCATCAAACTGATGGATCACTGTTTTATTCTTGTTTGACATTGATAACCATGTTACAGCTCCACAAGAACATTAAGATAAGTCCTGCCTCTTACCCTGCACACCTTCACTAACACAGATAGAGAAAACTTGTTTCTCTCAGGAGAAGTCCATAGATCAGAGTCAATACATGAACATTAAGCATGTCAATATAGGGCATCCACAGCTGAGCCCAGTCAATACAAAGAATGATAGAGTACTCTCCTGAACATTTCTCTTATTTGTGTATTGATAATTTAATTTTCTCTCTCTGGAACGATACTTGTACACATTACCTTGTAGACACCCTGGGAAAGCCAGTAAATAAATATTGTTAAAGCACATTTGATTTAAACTGGTAACAGTAAAGCTGCTGCTTTAAGATTTCTGCTTCAAGAAGCATCCATGAGCACTTTCCTTCCAAGCCCGTAAGATATAGCTCATTTACTTTAGTAAAAAAAAACAAAAAAACAGTTTAATGGGTAATTGTTTAAAAGTTTTCATCTTAAGCATTTTTTTGTTTTTTGTTTTGTTTTTTCCCAGAAAATGAAAGTTGGATTAAATTTTCCCACCAGTAATAGACAAGGTAGTTTTTCAAATAATTTTTCATAATTTGCTTTAATTCTATTGAACAGGCAGACTGGGATATTCATTTAAATGTTTCCTTTTGTGTTCCATATGGGTTTTGAACAAGGAATTTTAGACAGAAATTAGACACAATTGTAATTTTTGGGTGAACTATTCCTTGAAATATTTCAGAAAATGCATTCCTGTACAGCTGTCACTCCATTATATATGCCACTTCAAATAATCTTATTAGATCCTACGTGTATTCTCAGCTCTTGTTACTTGCATACAACAGACTGAGAATGATTTGTTTAAACATGCAGTGCCTCAGGTGGTCAAGTAATAGTATTTTCCAGTTTTCTAAGATTCTAAGAAGAGGCCTTCAAAAGATCTTAGCACGAAGCAGTGCATTGTGGGTACATTTTGTAGTGCCTGAGCCCTGAACCTAGTGAATGAACTGTGGATCTAGGGATGAAATGTCACTCCTTGCAATGTCTCAAATTCTTAACTTGAAAATGTCACTCATGTAGTGGGCCTAATGAAAAATGGATGGGCATGACCACCTCCTGCACATTAATAAGCTCACTCCAATCTGTTCCTGCCGATTATTGCTTATCTCTTCACTGGCACACACCTACTGCCTGCTGTAGGTAAATGAGCAGCAGCATACACAGAAGCAAATAGGCAGATATGCTTGATCTACATTTATATAAAGCAAAACCTTAAAACAAATCCACATTGACAACCATGTCCAATGTGATACTCAAAAAATACCCATGACAGCCCTGTCTATCCCAGTCGTTCAGCAAACAGCTGTTGTTTGCAGGCTTTAAGACTTGATATAATAAATATCTAGTTAAAATGCACAGTACTCAGATGTGGAGAAATTTGATATCAGTTATTAGCTACCTATTGTCCTTAAAGCAATAGTTCATATGAAATATATATATATATATATATATATATATATATATATATATATATATATATATATATATATATATATATACACACACTACCGGTCAAAAGTTTTGAAACACTTGACTGAAATGTTTCTCATGATCTTAAAAATCTTTTGATCTGAAGGCGTATGCTTAAATGTTTGAAATTAGTTTTGTAGAAAAAAATATAATTGTACCTCCATATTAATTAATTTATTTCATTATAAAACTACAATTTAATAATAATAATAAAAAAAAAAATGTTTTTGAAATTGATGACTTGGACCAAATAATACAGAAAAGCAGCCAAATAATTGCCCAACATAGATGGGAACTCCTTCAATACTGTTTAAAAAGCATCCCAGCGTGATACCTCAAGAAGTTGGTTGAGAAAATGTCAAGAGTACATGTCTGCAAATTCTAGGCAAAGGGTGACTACTTTGAAGATGCTTAAATATAACACAGTTTTGATTTATTTTGGATTTTGTTTAGTCACAACATAATTCCCATAGTTCCATTTATGTTATTCCATAGTTTTGATGACTTAACTATATTTCTAAAATGTGAAGGAAAAAAAATTATAATAAAGAATGAGTGTGTTTCAAAACTTTTGACCGGTAGTGTATATGTCATTAATTCCTCACTGTCATGCCATTCCAAACCTGTATGATGTTATTTTTCAGTGCAACACAAATAGGATACAATTTGAAGAATCTTCATGTAGGTATTTTCCATAAAACAGTTTATAGAGACCACATCTCTGAAGCTCCAAAAAAGGACAAAAAAGCACCATAGTAGTAGGCTTTTGCATTAAAGTCCAAGTGCTCTGAATTCATGTAATAGCTTTGTTTGAGGAACAGACCAAAATTTAAGTCACTATTCACTGATAATAAGTGAGCTGTTTATTTTAGAACTACTGCAACTTTACTGAGTCAAAGCTATCGTATGACTTTAGAAAACTGCATATGGGTTTGGAACGTCATGTGAGTGAGTAAATAATTTAGACTTTTGAACTTGAGTTTTGACTTTTTTGTGAACCATTCCAGGTTTAATACAAGTTAAGCTCAATCAGCAGCATTTGTGGCATAATGTTGATTTACCAAAAAACAAAAAAAAAACAAAAAAAAACCAGAGGTTACGGTGAGTCACTTGGGAGATTTTAAAGCAGAAATCTTATGATTTTCTAAAAGCACTTACACTCATTTTTCTGTTACAACTTGTGTATTATTTGAGCTGTTGTTTAAAACGTAATTTTTACGGTCCTTTTAGGCTTTACGGCATTATGTTGTCATGCCAACGAAGTTGTAAAATTGGCTATAACTTTACACAGAAAAGGTTAGTAAGCGATTTTTCACTCTAAAACCATGTTAACACACATATTGTTTACATCTTGTGGCTGTACTTTTGAAACAGTGAGTATTTTACTATGATAGTAGGTGATTTTATCTCAAGTAAATCATGTTATATGCATGTTGTTTGGAGGTTGGTGGCTTCACTTTAGAAACAATGATTCTGTTTACACCTGGTATTAAGATGCGTCTGGGTGATCCAATCACATGTGGTCAGGTGAGACACATCACTGTTTACACCTGGTCGCTTAAATGCGTCTCCTGTGCCCACTTGGGACTGGATTTGGAGGAGAGGGATTCTGTTTTATGACAACATACATAAATCCAGGGGCAACTGGGAAGGGGGAGGGGGTAATGGGGGTGTTTCACAGTTCTCCCTATGGCCAGTCTGCCCCTGCATCAATCACTATGTCAGTGTGTTACTGCAGGTCAATAAAGCGCAACAAAGTCAGAAAAGATAAAGAAAGTGCAAACAAAACGGCACACTATTTCTCCCAGATGCATCTGAAATGTAATCAAGCACAAAAGCAACATTTCAAGCAGAACTGTCCAATATTATAATGGATTACATGTATTAACCTGAGCTGCAGATATTTGTGCCTCTCATAGATGACACACTAAGATCCGTGAATTTTATTTTTTTTTTCTACTTTTTTATTTCCTTTTAAAGCTGCTCATAACCGACAAAGTTTAAACTCTTGTTTTAGCACAGTGTTTGATTGACAGGTGAGGAGAATGCGCTGTGCTGCTGCGGGGACACATACAGGACGGATTAGCATTTACATCTCAAATGCGATGCGGTCATAAGCGTTTTTGACCACATTTGTATGTGGTTTTTGTGATCCGATCACAACATGTTTTAGACTCCTTTTAGGCCTGTATTTAGTGCTGACCACATGTGATCAGATCACCTAAAATGCATCTTGTTGCCAGGTGTAATAAAATAAATAAATTTTACACAAATGCTGCTGATTGAGCTTAACTTGTATTGAAACCTGAATATTTCTTAAACTACCTTCTTATTTTCATCACAAACAAAATTAATGCATGTTGTCAAACAGTATTGGTAAGAAAGTGTTTAACAAATTTTTGCTTGCTGCATTGCATTTACACACTCCACAGTATAGTTACTCTCAGACTATAGAGCAACTGATCTTGCACGGAGTCTTAGTTCTCACTTAAGTCCATCAGAGTCAAGGATTTGTCTTTACTTTTGTTTGCCTGTGACCACAGGGTCTGATATCTTATTAATTGTTTCAACCTTTCAAACCATTTGAATAATGCAATTGTTTCTTTTGTTCACTAACTAATTGTACCCATGGGGGAAAGTTAAGTATTAACATTACATGAACAGTTGCTTTCATTCATTTTATTTAATTCAGCATACCTTGAAGGAGAGTAAATTAAATGAGAGACATCTGCAGTTACCTATAAGGAAAATAGCAGGATTTATACTTTCTTTGAACATTTCACAAGTGACTAATGGAGATATAGAATATCTGTTGTTAGTTCCTCAAAACTTTCGTTCAAGTCACCCATGATGCAAGCCTTACAATGAAAAGTGTTTATGTAAACCATGGAAACTTCCAGACGTTTTATTCTATTATTTTATCCAATCTTATTGATGGCTTTTTTAACCTCTTGATGGCCTTTTCTCATATGATAAAAGTTATTCATCTCTGTGGTTTCTTAAGTTCCGCCCGATCTGAATGATGCAGAAATTAAAGGCTCAGATGTATCACTCCATCTCCGTAAACTCAGATCATCTGTGTTTATCCAAGAAAATTCAAGGTAGTGCTAATCAGTGGTTTAAACAGCATTGCGAAGCTTTCAGCCTGAAAAGGATTTAATGCATTGCTTTATCTGCCTTCACCTTA